>NW_006399788.1:11374331-11393842 GCF_000299155.1 Elephantulus edwardii | reverse complement strand
TCCACAGAGGAGGAGCAGGTGCTAAATCCTGTTGTTGTTCAAGAGTCACTGGTGTGGTAGTTTGCTGGGTAACTAAGTTAATTAGGCCAAGGTCATAGTTTCTATCCACTGGGGGTTAGAGAAACTTGTCCGGTTTCCATGGTCATAGCCTCCTCCTCATCCCCAGTGAAGTTCCCTCAAATAGATGCCTGTGGTCCCAAAGGGGAAGTAGGTAGCAGGAACAACTGGGTGTACAGCTGGGCAGAGGAGCTGCTCAGACTGAAATCGCACCTCACAACGTCTCCAACTGTGCCTGTGGGCAGCATGCTCACTGACTTCTGGAGCCTCGGGCTCCACAGTGGTCACAAGCCAAAAGCACTGCCATCTCCTACAGGCTCTGAGGGAGGGAGGCTGACAGACAGAAAGTCAAAGGAAGCAAAGACAGTATAAGAAAAGTCTACTCTTTTCCATAACAAATTTATTCATTACTGTGTTTTTTGTTGAGGAATCTTAGCTCAACTCTCTTAAGATCGGTAGCTGGTTATTGTTAGAAGTCTGAGTTCCATAAAAGATCTCAGAAATCATTGAATTCTAACACCCTCCCTTAAAGAGAGAAGACACACAGGGAAGAATTGAAACAGGATTATCCAGTCAACCAGCAATTTACTAACCAGCGGACGGTTCCAACACAGAATTCCCACTGCCCTGCTCTTTGCTCCTTCCCTCCACAGGCTGCCTCCACCGCCAGGCAATGGGAGGAAATGGGAACCTTCCTCTGCAACTGCCAAGTAAGGGTGGACATAGAATCAGTAAAAAATACTTACCTAAAGGGATGGGGCGGGTGTGTGTGTGTGTGCGCGCGCGCGCGTGCGCGCGCGCACCAAACCACATATGCACATGACCAAAGTAGAAAGGATGTGCTTTCTCCCTTCATGTAGTGACTTTTAGTAAGAAAGGGACTTGTCCTTTGCAGCATCTTGCTTTCCCAACAATTACTGGTTACCACTGCTGTTTTTATGTACAGGTTTTCAGAGGTAGTAAAGCACACGGGAGGAGACTGTCCATTTTTCTCTCACACAGCAGTTTTTGGTCAGCAACTCCTCACCACAAGGCTACCAGCTTTTAAGTAAGGTCAAAAGGATTCACAGTGACCCTGTGTGTGTCAAAGCAAAGCTGTGTTCCAGGAGGCTCTAATGGTTCATTTTCAGGAACAAGACGCTAGATCTTTCTATTGATCCTGTGTGAACTCAAATCTCTAATTTTTCACTTAATACCCAAATATATTAAGTATTTTGCAGGACCACTTATCCTCAAAGCTCAAACCCATTGTAATCAATGGATCCTGACTCATAGCAAACCTCTGCTGAGCTTCAGGTCGTCATATACCAGTCAACGAAAAAAAAATTTTAAATTATTATGCTTTGAAAGAAAGTTTACAGAGCAACTGGCTTTCCATGCATTCAGATTCTGCCTTATGTTAATTACAGCCCCTATATTGTAAAATAAAGACTTTTCTCTGTTATTCTTATCTTCATTTCTCTTTTATCCTTTACCATGCAGCCTTCTAAGCATCCAACTAATCTGTAATAAATAAATGGATCAGAGAGAAGGTGCCCTTAATCTAGAAGTCATATACCAAATACACTGATGCAAGGGTCCTAAAATAAAATCTGCACCTCTAAGATGTGATCTGACCACAAGGTCTAAATGAACTTTCTCCTTTCTCTCCGAGCCCCTATGTGCAGTGAGCAAAGCTGGACAAGGTCAGGCAACCTCCCTAGGAGGCTAATCTGTCCAGGAAAGAAGAGGCATTGCTCTTTAACAAGAGAACGTGTCTAGGAAAATCAAGACTTGGCTCTTGTTGGCAGTGTGTGACTCTATTGCTTCAACTGTTCATTTAAAGTAATTGGTGTTTTGAGCTCATAAACTTCCTTCCACAAAATTTCTTTCACGGTGTTTTGCTTCTCTACATCATAAAAAACAGAACTTCATCATTAAAAATGCCAGGAAGGTTTCTTCTGGTCACCTACAATAAGTAGATGGTGACACTGGAAACTTCGATGTTCAACCAGCAAACAACCTCCTTAGAGAAACAGAAGAGTAAGGTCCAGGGTGAAGATGGGAAGGAGCTGTCACAATTCGGAGAGCTAACAGACCCACATACTCCACTGCAAAACTAGGAAACAGTTCTCCGTGCCTGAGAGGAGGGAAGTAACAGTCCTTCTGGTCGAATCAACATTATTATTATTTCTAATTTGACAAGTTCACTGCCATCTATTAAATTCCAACTCATGGAAATCTTACAAAATAGAAATCGGAACTGTCCCATAGCATTTCCAAGGCAGTAATCATTACATAAGCCAACTGTCTTATCATTTCTCTAACCACAGGTTTGAAGTGCCAGCTTTTCAGTTAGAGCTGAGTAGTTAATAACTGTGTTACCAGGGCTCCTGGTTTGCCATGTTGTTGTTATGTGCTATCACAACCCTATGTGCAAAAGCCCTAAACCCCCGCCTCCCCCTAAAAAAGCCCTAAACGCTGCTCTATCCTGTGGCAATCTTATTGTCTCTGACACACCCACCAGCACTACCCCAGTCACTCACTCAATCCACCTCAACGAGGGTCTTCCCCTCCTGCGCTGTCCCTCCACCCTCCCAAGCATGATGTCCCTCTCCAAGGACTGGTGTCTCCTCTCAATATGCTCAAAGAATGTCAGACGAAGCCTCAGAATCATCCCCTCCAAGGAGCAGCCTGGTTTCACACTCTCCAAGGTGAACTTGTTTGTTTTCCTGGCAGTCCCTGGTATATTCAACACTCTTATTCAGCACCACAGCTCAAAGACACCAATTC
Source organism: Elephantulus edwardii (assembly GCF_000299155.1). Lineage (NCBI taxonomy): Eukaryota > Metazoa > Chordata > Mammalia > Macroscelidea > Macroscelididae > Elephantulus > Elephantulus edwardii. The sequence continues at coordinate 11,391,013 of NW_006399788.1, read as the reverse complement.
ACTATCATCCCTAGTCACTGTCTAGCTTTTTGATGCATAGGCAAGTAACTGTGAAAGACTATGGCCTGGATAAGGTGCATCTTAGTCTTCAGAATGACATCGTAACTCTTCAATACTCTAAAGATCCCTGACTGCAGACTTTTCCAATGCAATTAATCTCTTGATTTCCTGGCTGCCGGTATCAAGAGTGTTGACTGTAGAACCAAGCAAACTAAAGCTGTTAACAATCTCAATCTCTTCACTGTCTATCATGATGCTACCAATCGGCTCAGTGGTAAGAATTTTTGCTTTCTTGATGTTGAGCTTCAATCTATATTGAGGGTTATAGTTCTTGACCTGTAGCAAATGCTTCAAATCCTCCTCAGTTTCAGCAAGCAAGGTTGTGTTATCTGCATAAGACAGGCTGTTGATGAGTCTTCCTCAAATCCTTACACCACACTTCTCCTCATAGAGTCCTGCCTCACAGACGATCTGTTCTGCATACAGTTTGAAAAGGCATGGAGATAGGACACATCTCTGGCGTACACCCTTCCCAGTTTTGAACCATGCAGTGTTTCTTTGCTCTTTTCTGACAAATGTCTCCTGGTCCAAGAGTAGGTTTCACATAAGCACAATCAAGTGTTCTAGGATTCCCAATCTTCTCAGAGTCAGTCACAGTTTGTTGTGATCTACACAGTCAAATGCTTTTGCATAGTCAATGAAACACAGGCAGACACTCCTCTGGTACAGAGAGTACTTCAGCCAAGATCCATCTAACATTAGCTATAAGACGTCTGGTACCATGGCCTATGAGTGAATGGAATGCATGATTTGGGAATATCACTATCTATTTTCTGAATGTAGCTTTTTTTAAAAGCAGCTCCATGCTAACAGAACCTTGGTGACTCAACATTTAAACACTGGTGACTAACTGAAAAGCTGGTCATTGAAATCTACCAGCTGGTCTGCAGGAGAAAAGGCCTGGCAATCTGCTACCAAAAAGATTCTCTCATACAGGGTCACGATGAGTCAGACTCTTATCTTAAGGCATGCAACAACATCGTTCACTGACTCAACTCCAACTCATAGTGACCCTATAAAAAGACCAAAACCTTGCCCAATCCTGTGCTATCCTCACAATCTCTACCATGTCCAAGTTCACTGACGCAGTAACTGCAGCAATCCATCTTGCTGAAGATCTTCTGATCTCTCGTTCTCTGACCTTTCTGAGAAGGATGTCTTTTTCTGAAGACCTGAGCTCTCCTGGCAACATGCCTGAAGTGTGTGAGAAAAGGCTGCACCATTCTTGTCCCTAGAGGGCATGTGCACTGCTTCCCAATACATATTTGTTTGTTCTTTTGGCCATCAATGTTCTTTGCCAGCACCACAACTCAAAAGGCATCGATTTTTTGGGAGAGACTTTCTTATTCACTGTCCAACTTTTCATACACAAAGGAGGAAAAACAAAATACTTGGTCAACTAAGTTAAGAAAGCTGAACCGATACAATGGACCATCAGTTTCACCAGTGGTGGTGTAGTTCTGGGTCCTCCAGTCGCCTGTGACTCACAGAAGACCCAGACAATTTTTTTTACACTGTTATCTTTCCAGGAACAGATCACAAGGTCCTTCTCCTCTGAAGCTACTAGGTAAGTCTGAACAGCCAACATTTCAGCCAGCATCCAAGCAAGTTAACTGCTCTGTCACCAAGAATCCTCAGCAGCAGTTGGTTTTGCATACTGTTGAGTTGGAACCCACTCACAGCTGACCCTCCTATACATTTTCAGAGGCTGTGAAGAGCACAGGAGAAGACTGCCTTTCTTTCTCCCACAGAGCAGCTGGAGGATTGGAAATGTGTACTTTTCATCAGCAGTTGCTACTGTTGTTATGTGCCACTGCAGCAACTACGACTCGTAACCACCCTAGAACAAAGGCTTTGAACCTTGCCCTGTCCTGAGCCAACCTCACTCTGTCTGACATACTTGACCCCAACGCCACAGACACTCCATCTCATCCAGGATTTCTGTCAATTCACCTCATCCAGGATCTTCCTCTCATACCCGCTATTCTTCATACTCGCTACCCTTCCAAGTATGATGTCATTCTCCAAGGATTAGTCCCTCCTGAAAACATGTCCAAAGTATATGAGCCAGAGTTTCATAATCCTTGCATTCAAGGAACTACCTGGTTTCACTTTCTCTAGGACAGACCTGTTTGTTCTCTTGGCAGTCTAAGGTACGTTCTCCAGCATCACAACTCCAAGGCATCAATAGTTCTTCTCTCATCTGAATACACTGTTCAGTTTTCAGATGCATACCAACCACCTGAGAAGAGCACAGCACCTTAGTCTCTAGACTGACATCGTTGCTCTTTGGCACACTGGAGAGGTCATCTGCAGCAGTAGCAATAATATTAACAGTGGATTTCTTTTTTTCAACTGATATTTCCTCTAATTTGCGCAATGGGTGAGAAAGGATAAGGCTCGTGATTGAGGAACATCAATCAATAAAATGAGCCATGCTTTGTAAAACCTTCTTTTATAAGGCATTACACTAGACGCCAGGAGCCTTGACTGCAGTGATTGAGCACTCAGTTTCTAACTGAAAACTCAACCATTCAAATCCATTAGAAAGACTTACCGCTTTGGAAACCCTATGGGGCAGTTCTCCTTTGTCAACAGGGTCACAATGAGGTGGAACTGACAGCAGTGTGTCTGACTTGGGAGTTTCATGCCAGATACCAATGCTACAGAACATCAAGGACTGGGGGACAGAGTACAGCCCTAATTCCTGATTTCAAGGAACACCTAAATTGCTAGCAGAAAAGAAGAAACAATAGAAGGATGCTAAGTTACACGTCTAGCTTACCAAGGATTCTAGAATGTCTATGCAGGCTGCTTTGGATGAAAGCACCTGAAATTCCTGGAGGACCCTGAAATTAGAAAGATTCAAGGGTTCTTTTCCTGTTATTGTTGTTGTTTTATTTCTAAAAGGGGATTGGAGGCTTCAGCAAGACAGTAAACAAACTGTGTCTGTACAAAAGGTGTTGGAAATATATGTGTTTTAACCAAGCACACTAGTCGGGTAAACGGAGAATACTCCCCCATTTAATAGCATTAAACACTTCCCTAAGACAGCTTCTGGCTGGGTCAGTGAAACTCTCATTTCATGTTCCTTAATGAAGTGCATTGTAAAAATGAAAGAACAAGACCATACTTTTGGACCCTGAGAGCTAACCACAGGCCCCATCTTTGGGGGCCCAGGCAACTGGAGGTGAGGAAACATCAAGTGGTAATGGCTTGAAGAGCCCGAAGGGCTAAAGGTCAGAAGCAAAGGCATTCACACAAAGCTAAATGAAATTAACAGTCCTGTTTTAGCATGAATTATACATATGAGTGAAGCAAGGTGAAAGAACTGAAGTTTTTAGGTGCTTCTAAGATCCAGCAATAGCACACATTTTCTTCTCCAAGGCTGCGTTCTATTGAAAGATTTGTCTCCACAAATTGAATGAAATGGGAGCACTCAAGGTAAATATTTATGTTGCAGAAGTCTCCTCACATGCTTTTAAAGATTATCAATGATTCTTAAATTACTATGATGAACAAACCAGAGGCATACTGTAATCTTTCTCTTTTTTTTTTTTGTACAAACAAGAGGGACATATTTCTATTTGCCTTTAGTTAATTTTAAAATTTCCTTTCAGATACTCTCCTTATACTAGTCCTGAACTGAGTCTTCCTTACCCAGCCAACACAACTGTCTAATGTGTTTCATAGTGGGGATATGACCTCTAAGACATCTTTGATAAAGGTTCTACATCAAGTCATTTAACTTTTAAAGTAAAATTCACATGCTGCTGTGCACCCAACAATGACTTAAGCTACACAAACCAATGGCATTTCACATACGGCCACTCCTCAGTTACACGCGTGGTTAGGTTCCAATGAACACACTGCTATGTGAAAATATGCACAGAGAGATGATGGGAATGGGTTTTTTCTGTTTTCAGACCATTCATTTGTACATCTTCTCTGTTTAGAAAATATGAGCATGGAAACAATAGCAGCTAGGATTTTCTGATGTGCTTATCACAGCGAAGAGTCTAATTGTACAGGTGGAGACAAAGCTGGATAAAGCCTGACTGGACCAGGTGACTGCAGGGCCTATGGCTGAGTCACTTCACCTTCCCTGTGCCAGGTCACAGCGTCCCTACCTTCAGGGCTCCACTCACCCTGGTAAGCCCTGGGCTTAGATCCTCGAGTCTGTTCTGCCTTTTAGGTCCATTAGTCACAGAAGCTTCACTGGGAAGTGCTTAGAAATCTCTCTCAACTGGGCTTGTACTGAAGAGTTTGGGCTTGTACCTGGATAAAATAAACCAGGTAAGGTGTAAAATGCTTTCTCCTGTTGCTGCCGCTCGCTTACCATAAGCTCTCAAGCTTTGAGCAAGCCTTGATGTAGCCATTATGCTTTGTCTCCTCTCCAGACAGCCTCCTGTCTCTCCAGATTCCCCTATTCTGCGTATTTCAGAGGGTATGGTCGTTTTTCTTCAGTGCTGGATTCACAGCTTCCCTAAGAAGTTGTCTTCCACCTCTACTTGCTGCAGAAGTGCTTGCTGCAAAAGGTCAAAGACTGTATATATCCTTCACTATGGACTGCATCTCAATATCAAGAAGAAAAAATCTTCACCACTTGACTCATAAGCAAAAAAAAAAGTCTATGATTTCATTTTTTTTTAAATTTTTTTATTATTTCATCTTAACCTGGATCCACAATCAACACCTGTGGTACCAGCAGTCAGGAGATCAGAAGACGTACTGCACTGAACAAGACCACTGTCAGAGACCTCTCCAAAATGCTGAAGAGCAATGATGTCAGTTTGAAGACTAAAGTGTGCCTGACTCAAGTCACAGTCTTCCCAATCACTCGCTCTGCATCTGAGAGCTGGATGATGAATAAGAATTACAGAAGAAGAAATGTTGCCTCTTAGTGCCGGAGAAGAGTACTGACTATCCCATGACTCCCAAGACAATGAACAGAGAGGTCTTAGAGAAGGTACAGCTGGGAGGCAGACGCAGTAAAGCTTCATGTCTTATGCTTTGGACAGGTAGCTTGTTATTGCTGTTGTTAGATGCTGTCAATTAAGATTCATAATGACCCTAGGAATGACAAATCTGAGCCCTGTTCTATCCTGTGCCATCTTCACAATCTCTGACACACTCAAACTCATTGCAGCAGTCACTGTGTCACTATATCTGGGTGATATCCTCTGCCATCCCTTCATTTTCCAAGTATGATGTCCCTCTCCAAGGAATAACGTCTCCTAGCACATGTCGAAATATGTGATGCAATGCTTTACAATACATTATCTTTGCTTCCAAAGAATACCCTGGCTGCACCTTGCCTAAGACTTAGCTGTTTGTTCTTTGGATAGTCCATGGGATATTCAGCACTCTTCTCCAACACCACAGTTCAAAGGCATCAGTTCTTCTCTCACTCTTATTCACTGCCCAGTTCTCAGATGGATAGCAAGTGACTGAAAAGACCATAGACTGAATCGGACAAAGCTTTGTCTTCAAACTGACATCATTGTTCCTCAACAATATTGAGAACTCCCTGACTAAAGACTTTCCCAGTACAATATGTCTCCAGATAATCCTGAGTGCTGGTACCAAGTGTACCGATTGTAGATACTAGTAAGATGAAATAACGGACAGTCTCAATCTTTTCTCCATCTATCATGATGTTGCCTTTCTGTCCAGTGTCAAGGATTATTGTATTCTTGACAGTGAGATACAATCCATATTGAAGGATGCAGTGTTTTAACTTTCTGCAGTAAGCACTTCAAGTTCTCTTCACTTGCAGCAAGCAATGTTATATCATCCGCGAAATGAAGGTTATTGATGGGTCTTCTTCCAATCCTGATGCCACATTCCTCTTCATAGAGTCCAGCTTCTCAAATAATTTGCTTACAGATTAAATAGGTATGGAGAAAAGATAAAACCCTGACGCACACCTTTCCTAATTTTAAACCATGCAGTGTTCCCTTGCTCTGTTCACCCAACAGCCTCTTCATCTAGCTATCACACGAGCACAATTAAGTGTTCTGGGCCTCCCATTCTTCTCAATGACAGTCATAATTTGTTATGATCCAAACAGTCAAATGCCTTTGCATTTGCAATTTTGTGCAATAAAGCACAAATAGATATTCTCCTGGTATTCTTTTCTTTCAGCCAGTATCCATCTGACATGAGCAATCCTATCCCTGGCATCACAGCCCCTCTAAGTCCAGCTTGACTGTCTGGAAGTCTCCTGCCTAGACAGTGTTCTAGCTGGTTTTTACTGATCTTCAGCAGTATTTTTAAATATATTGCTCAGTAATTCCACTTTCAGAATATCTTCCTAGGGAATGGGAACAAATATGGATCCCTTACAATCAGTCTGGCAGCCAGCTGTCCTTCAAATTTCCTTGCACACACTGGCGGGCATATTCAGGGCTGCATCTGTCATTTGAAACTTATCAACTGGTCTTCCATTGATTTCTGAGGCCTTAATTTTTTGCCAATTTCTTTAGTGCAGTTTGAACTTCTTTCTTTACTACCACTGGCTCTTGATGATATGGTACTTCAGAGACATTTTAGTGTCAGCCAATTCTTTTCGGTACAGTGACTCTGTGTATTCCCTCCATCCTAAATCATTCAAGATTGTGCCCACAGCATCCCTAAGCATTGCAATTCAAGGCTTACATGTGTTTTTCAGTTCAGCTTGAGAAATGCTGAGAAAGTTCTTCCCTTTTCATTCTCCAGTTCCCAGTCACATGCTATTATAGTTCTTTGCTTTGTCTTCCGAAGTTGCCTTGAAACGTTCTCTTCTGCCTTTTTTATTTCAGCATCTCTTCCCCCTGTTTTGACTTGACTTCCAGTACAATTTTCTCTTCTGATACACATTTTGGGTTTTTTCTTTCTCCTCTATCTCTTTGTGTTGGCTGGAGCTTCCCAACTAAATCAAGCCTAGAAGCAGGAGCAGCATCCACTTCCGAAATGGCTTGCCTCTGGAAACTCTGTGTACGAACAGTGCTCAGGCTGTTCATTCATAGGGTCGCTATGCGTCGTCTACGACTCGACGGCATTAAACAACAACAACTATCTCTTCAGTGACCTTCTGCTCTCTTCATGTCCTCTTTTCAAATCCTTAATGTTATCTCACAACTCATCTAGTCTTTGAACTGGTGTTCAATGTTTCAAACATATCCTTAAGATGACTTAAGTGTCAGGGTACAAGCCTTGACCTTTCGGTACAAGCTCTGATCCTTCGACTTCTGCCAAGCCTTTCTCAAAGTTCATGGGCTTAGATCAAGCAAGTTGTAGCAACCGAAGAAAACATTTTACTCCTTGCCTCCACTTCAGCCTTAGGACCCCCCAGCCTTGGATCAAGTGTGGAGCACCAGCATACTGGATGTAGATGAGATATGGTCCTCACGAAGGACATTATCCTGCTTTGTCAGCCACCCCACCTTGCTTGACAAGTCACTGGCTTCAGATGTGCTTTGTTCCAAAATATTTTGTGTGCCTGATGCTTTAAGAGCAGAGGCATTAAGTCACAGGAATACGGTCCTGGACTAGAAGCTCAGAGACAAGGAACTTCCTCCACAATCACCAGGCAAAGTCTTCCCTTAGAGCTGGTACCTAGAACTTAAGACATGGAACTTCCTAAATTCCAAGACTTATCTGTTGGCTTGTTGCACTGGGGAATTGATTTGTATATTGATAATTACTCTGTAGTTTGGATAGCTGGGTTTTTTTTAATCATTGTTCTAATTAGTACAGCACTTGTCTGTCAGTTTGCTGTACCTTGGATTGCTGTGATAATGAAAGCAGAGCCACTGATATGTCAAATGCCAGAGGGGTTACCTACAGTGCACAGGTTTTAATGGCATGCCTGCTTCCTCCTGTTGTTGTTGTTGTTGTTGTTATGTGCCGTCGAGTTGCTTTTGACTCACAGCGACCCTATGTACAACAGCCCTAAACTCTGCTCTGCCCTGTGCCAACCTTACTGTCTCCAACACACCCATCCCAATTACCCCAGTCACTGAAATCAACCCACCTCCTCTTAGAGGGTCTTCCCCTCTTGCACCATCTCTCCACCCTCCCAAGCACGATGTCCCTCTCCAAGGACCTCCTTACAACATGTCCAAAGTATGTCAGACGAAGCCCCAGAATCCTTGCCTCCAAGGAGAAGCCCAGTTTAACCCTCTCCAGGATGAAATGTTTGTTTTCTTGGCAATCCATGATACATTCAATACTCTTCTCCAGCACCACAGCTCAAAGGCATCAATTCTCCTTCTATCCTCCCTAGTCATTGTCCAACTCTCTGATGCATAACAAGTGACTGCAAAGACTATATCCTGTATCAGACACACCTCAGTCTCCAGAGTGACACCATTGTTCTACAATACCCTGGAGAGGTCCCTAACAGCCGACTTTCCCATCACAATACGTCTTTTCATTTCCTGGCTACTGGTGCCAAGAGTGTTGACCATGGAGTCAAGTTGACTAAAGTTGTTAACAATCTCAATCTCTTCACCATCCATCCTGATGCTGCCAATTGGTCCAGTGATGCAATGGGCAATGGGCTTTATTGAACAACGTCTTTTAGTCTGTCTCTGGGTCAGTTTTTCAGTCTGTCTGTGAACATGAATCTTGAGATATTTTCCTGCTGGGAATAAAATTCAAAATAGAGAAATGGAATCAGCTAAGATACAGCCTTTTCCCACCATTTCACTTCAATGGCTCAAACAATCAGGGTGCAAAGACAGTCATGAGTGGGTACGCACATGCATGAGCTGGAAGAAGACCACCCTACTGCTCTGCCCCTTCATAAGCCTTTCAGGTCAGAAAGACTCCTTAAGAGACCAAATCTTCTGAGACACCTAATGCTCATGGAACGTTTACCCAGAGTACCCTCAAACACATGACTGCTTTCACTCTGAGTTTGGCTCCTTAAAAACACTAGAAGCTGCTCAAATGTGCCAACAATAAGTCTGAGTTCCTGAAGAAGTAACTGAATAAAGAGGCAATATGCAGGAGAAGATTTTGATAAATTAGGGAGCTCTGGTGGCTTAGTTATAAGCAGCTGTGCTGCCACCCCAGAGACACATGGTTCAAATCCACCAGCTGCTCCAAAGGAGAAAAGATGGGATATCCCATGCAATGTACTTAATGTCTCCTAAAACAAACCAGAGGTCAGCTATGAGTTGGTTCCTACTCAATGGTATAAAAAAAACACAGTGGCTCAGTGGGTAAGAAGCTGCACTGCCAACCCAGAGGTAAACCCACATGAAGGCCAGTTAAGAGTTGTTCAACTCGATGGCAATGTGTTTGTCTTTTTTTCCTCTAGAAGAATTCATATCTGCCTCCACCATAACAACATACATTTTAGAAGCATATTCAAATGTATCTCAACAACAGCAACAAAAAAAACAGGAGAAGGCATTCTCTTTTCATCATAATTAAATTTGAGATTGGATTTTCCACTGGCCCAAATTTTAATTAGTTTTTCCTGTAAACATACTCCCAATGCCACACACATCTCAGGAACATATGTCCTTTGCAGTAGAGCTGACATTCTTTATTTAAGGTTAAGGTCAAACAGATGTGGGAAGTGACCAAGCACATTCAACAAAATGTCACACCCACTAATCAGCTCTCAAGGCCAATGCCACAACATGTGCTGCAGTCCTTGCCATAAAATATAAGCCATCGGGCTCACTGCCATTTACATGTTTAAAAGGCAAGTTAGATTAACTAAACCATATAGTAGAGATTCTGAATCACAATAAACTTTCAATTATCCTAAAAAAATATTACAAATACATCTAATGGCTTGTTTCAGGTTTCACCCAATAAATGTTTTACATGTGCTACTAATTAAAAAATAATTAAGCTCAATTTTGTTTTATTTCTCATCTTTCTTTTGTCCATTCCACATGGATCAGATGCAGAAGGCAGCAAGGCGGAAGGAGCTGCAATCCCAAAGATGGTTAGAATCCACCAGTTGCTTCACAGAAAAATAAATAGGCAATCTCGTCCCTTGAGATTGTTGTTGTTGTTATGTGCTATCGAGTCACCTGCGACTCATAGAAACCCTATGTACAACAGCCCTAAACCCTGCTCTATCCTGGGCCAATCGCATTGCCTCTGACACACCCATCCCGATTACCCCAGTCACTGAATCAATCCACCTCATAGAGGGCCTTCCCCTCCTGCGCTGTCACTCCACCCTACCAAGCAAGATGTCCTTCTCCAAGGACTGGTCCCCTCCTTGCAACACGTCCAAAGCATGTCAGACGAAGCTTCACAACCCTTGCCTCCAAGGAGTAGCCTGGTTTAACCCTCTCTATAATGAACCTGTTCATTCTCTTAGCAATCCATGGAATATTCCATACTCTTTTCCAACACCACAGCTCAAAGACATCAATTCTCCTTTTATCCTCCCTGGTCACTGCTCAGCTCTCTGATCCATAGCAAGTGATTACAAAGACCATGGCCCATTCAGGCACACCTTAGTCTCCAGAGTTACATCACTGCTCTTCAGTACTTTGGAGACGTCCCTGACAGCAGAATTTCCCATCGCACTACGTCTTTTAATTTCATGGCTGTTGGTACCAATAGTGCTGACTGTGGAATCAAGGAAACTAAAGCTGTTAACAATCTCAGTCTCTTCACCACCTATGATGATGCTTCCAATTGGCCCAGTGGTGAGAATCTTTGTTTTCTTGATGTTGAGCTTCAATCCATTTTGAAGGCTGCAGTCCTTGACCTTCTGCATCAAGGGCTTCAGGTCCTCCTCAGTTTCAGCAAGTTTTCAGCAAGAAGGGTGTCATCAGCATAATGCAGATTGTTGATGAATTGTCCTCCAATCCTGATACCACATGAGATTACTGCCTCTGAAAACCTGATGGAAGCTCAGCTATGATTCAGTTTTGACATTATAGAAAACAACAATGAAGACACGTTGACAAATTGTCATGCTGTTGACAAATTGTCATACAATATAACAGAATGTGACAATTTATCTTCTTGAATCAAAAGTTTCCAAAGTATTAGGTGCAATACAGGGTCCCCATTACTGCATCCTAGAAAGATGCTTAGCAGGCCACTACTTGAAAACTTCCCAAGCATTTTTCCTTTTTGTTAAGTTTCTGTTAGAAGGTTCTAGCAGAGCCAAAATTCAGCATATACAATGTCAGCTTCCCGTCGTATCACTAAGGTTACTAACTGTTCATCTGAACAAAAGGTGGCAATTCAGATTTACCTGCCAAATCTGCTAAGGAAGATGTGGCAGTCTGCTTCTAAAAAGACTACAGTCCTAAAAAGCTCATGAGGCTACATTGTCCTTACACGGTCATTAAAAGTCAGAAATGGCTCCACAGTCATGGGTTGGGTTGGGTTGGGTTGGGTTGGGGTTTTGGTCATAACAGCTGTCTTCTTTACCTATTCAACAAAAAAGGCCTACTTTATATAATGATGAGAATCAAAACACGTACAACTCAAAATCATAACCTATATTTACTTCTTTTAAATATTCTAAGGGAGTGAATTATTGAACTTAGGTTTATATAAAAGGTAGCCTAATTCTAAAGCAACACAGGTATAGTGAGGATTTGCCATACAAATGTTTCGTTTTCTTTCTTTCCAGTTTCCAGTGCTGTCCATTTCTTGTCCTTCCTCTCCAAACATGTGCGCTATTCCTCAGCTTGTTAAAAGTTGAATTAATTTAACTCTGTTCTGTGCCTGCCTTTGTAGAGCTCAGAAGACCTGACACTGACATGATCTCATTGCATTAGTTCTAACACGGGTTTGGCTGTGTTGTGCTTGCCCCCAGAAATCATCGACACCACAATGTACAATTCTCTTGAGTGTGTGATTTGTGAAAGAGAAGAAGAGTTAACTAATTAATAGAATCTAAACAAGAATCTAGTATCATTGGAGGAACTCAACTGTGGGTTGGAAACTACTTCTGCACATCAAGAGCTTTAGAGTGGCCAGGATGCTGAAAGCTTGCATTTGTAAGTTGCTGACAGTATACTGGGTAATGTGTCAGACTGCTAATCTAAAGGTCAGGCGTTCAAATGCATCAGGGGCTGCGGAGGAGAAACACAGGTTACTCTGAGTCAGAACCAACTCAGAAACAGTGGATTCAGTTTTCTATCTTTTTCACAGCACTTTCACTTTTGATTCAAAGAGTAATCCAATTTTGAAATGATGGTGACCCAAACACAGTTTAAGTGCCTTGCCCAGCGACAGTTCACAAAGACAGGGACAAGACATCTCATCAACAGCAGCCCTTCGCCCACTCCTGGGCTCTGCAGCATTATTCCTATAAAGTATCTGGGTCTTCTTCCTCACCTTTTTTTTTTTTTAAGGAAGCTCGGGCTGCCTAGTCCTAAGGAACTGTTCTGTTAACACAAAGGCCACAGTTCTCTGGTGGTTTCAGTTCAGCAGCAGCAGCTTCCTGGGAGAAAGACAGTCAATCTCCTCCTGTGCCATTTACAGCCTCAGAAACGCAATGAAGGGTCAGCGACGAGTCTGTTCTAACACAACTTCTAACACAACAGCAATGAATGTATTTGCTTTGTTTGTCTGGTATTGTTTTTATTTGTTCATTTGGGGTTTTTTTAGGTGGTACTCTAAAAAAATTTAAATGTAAACCCTATGTAAACAGCTATCTGTCTGTGTTGTTACTCCTAGAAAAACACCAGCACCTAGTGCATCTCTTGTGCTCAGTCAACACATTGGGCACTCAAAAGTATCTAACAATTACAACTGTTGAATGGACTGCCAAAAGAACAAACAAGTCTGTCTTGGAAAAAGTATAACCAACATGCTCCTTAGGGCCAAGGTTGGTGAAAAATGGTCTCACACACTTTGGGTATGTCATCAACAGAAACTAAAACTCCATGCTGTGAAAGGTGGAGAGTCAGAGGAAGACTCTCAATAAGACAGACTGGATGCAGTGACTGTAACAGAGACGGTGAGGACGGCACAGGAGAGGGAAGCATTGAGGTCTGTTGCTCACAATGTTGCTATGAATTATAGTCAATTATTGAATAAATGACTAGAGTTGATATCAACTGAAGCCAATTCTGGTCATTTATCCATCCAAATCCATGCATCTGGGAGGAGAAAGAGCATTCAAAGACAGAAGATAGTTTTCTTATTGCCAAATGCCTTCTTTGGTTAAAGTGACAAAGACATAGCAACAAATACAAGCAGGCCAGTGCCAAAGACCAAGACAGGGAAGGAAACTGGGATCAGTTCTTAAAGATTTCTATTTCCCTGCAATCCCGAAGGTGCACAGTTCGAATCCACTGGAAGCTCTGTTGGAGAAGGAGGGACAATCTCCTCCTGTGCCAGTTGGATCCAACTTGATGGTACACACACACACACACACACACACACACACACACACTCTGATGTGCGCGCACACACGATAAAAACGAAGACGTTTATCTTTTGCTTTTCAAGTAGAGGAGCGAACTGGGGGGATGGGGGTAAAGAAAGAAGGGCAACAATAAATGAATGAAAATCCAAAATCTCTGTAAATGTTCATGAAAATTAATAAAATTTTAAAAAAATAATGTGTTTTTTAAATGTCTATTCCCTAAGAAAGTCTCTGGATGCAAATAATTCTTGGGGACTTACAAAGTTTAAGCAATATGACCTTTCAGAAAATTCTATTCCTTTCTCATCTTTTAGTAACAAATTAAGTTCTGTGGCAAGGTCACAGCAAGAAGCCGGTGATAAGGCACAAGTGCTGCAAGTTCTCTCATTTAGGCTGTGGTCTCATGTTTTAGAGTCAAAGCTCAGACAATTAGTCTTGTAGTTCCTCAAAAACTAAAGTCCTAGGTTACCACATGACCCGGGAATTCTAGTTTCAAGAGAAATGAAAACATATGTCCACACAAAACCTTGCACATGAATGTTCATAGTACCCTTATTCATAACAGCTGAGAGGTGGTAACAAAACTGGGTCTATCTATACACTGAAATACTATTTCCCAATAAGCAGAAATTAATCTCATACTACAACATGAATGAACTTCCCAACCAGCAAACTACAACACAGGTGAATTTTGTAGACATTATGCTAAGAGAAAAGAGTAGGTATCAAGGTACAGTATTATATGGTTAACTTCATTAACTGAAATGTTATGAAGAGGCAAACCACACAGACAGCAAACAGACTGGTGTTTTCCTAATAGGAAGTTGGGGAAAAATAGGAAATAAACACTAATGGATACACAGTTTCTTTTCAGGGTGATGAAAACATACAGAGAGTAGATGGTATTGACAGATGCACAACTGTGAACATTCAGGGGGAAATTTATTAGTTTGTACTAAGTAAGTGATTTGTATGCTATGTGAACAGTATTTCAATTAACAAAAACCTCAAGCAACAAACAAATACTTCAGCAGGGGGCAACTGTAAGAGCCTCCTGGGTTACTCTTAAAGACAAAGAGGTCTTGTTAGTAATATTTAGGGGTTTAGGGAAGAAATTCTGTTCCTCATACATTTCATTCTTCACACAAATTCACCTGTCTCCCATTCACTTGCCTTGTATCTTCTATTATCTTGAATCACTCAAACAGACTTCTCTGGGGCGTATGTGAAATTATACTGGGCCTGGGCCATGCAGAAGAAAGAAGAGTGAACTGTCTTCTAGGAGATTCTCCACTCAAAAACAGGGCAGGAAATAGCAAAAGGAGAGTCCTAAGTGGGTTATGAGCAAGAAAGACTTTTTCACGTCTTTTTCTGGAAAGATGGACTCATGCCAACACTGGAAAAGCAGAGAGGGATCTGGTATGCCTGTCTTTCAAAGGTCAGGTGGGGCAAAGGGAGTGCTCAGAAGCCAGCATCACAGGAAACTGAAAGGCAAAAATCTCCCAGGCCACGAAACAGTGCCAGCAATACCCTGTAATCCCTCCAACCACTATTGTGGGTGTTTTCATCTTGTTTGTTTGTTTATTTATTTTTAGAGAAGAGAGGACTGAGGAGGAGGGAAGAGAACACAATTATTACTCAGCATTTCCACAGCACTGAATGTCTACAAAGCACTCAGTTCTAGGAAGCCTGAAATAATAAAGGAATCTGAGAACCTAGCCAAGAACACTAAGTACTTAACAAATACAAGAGCCTACTGCTGTAGAGAAAAGTACTGACTATCCCCTGGGGTGCCAAAAGAACAGATGTGTCTTGGAGAAGGTGCAGCCAGAGTGCTCCTTGGAGGCAAAGATGATGAAAGCTTCACCTCAAATACTTTGGGCATGTTGCTAGGAGAGGCTCTTTCTTGGGAGAGGAACCTCATGTTTACAAAGACTGAGGGGCAGTAAAAAAGACGACGACCTTCAATCAGATAGACTGACATAGTGACTGCGGCAATGAACGGGTTCAAGTGTGCCAGAAACTGTATGGATAGGGCACGGTTGGTCATAGGTTCACTATAAGTTGTACTTGACTCAACAGTATCTAAACAACAACATGATCATCACTGGGCATGTGGGAAAAGCAGTCTGTTTTAAAAAGCAATCTGATAAAAAATTCCTTCAAAAACTACACCAACATCACAGTCTCTGTAAAGCCAATATGCCGTCCAATTCATGATGGGGGCTCGTTTGAAGACTTTTAACAACACATGGATTCACACAACAATGGGCTTAAGCATAAAACGGACTGTGAGGCTGGTACAGGACTGGCATATTGTAGTTCTGCTGTACACAGGGACTCCACTGAGCTGTAGTGAATTTGCTAGCATTTCACAGCAACAACAAAACAGACACTGTGCTTTTGAACTTAAGCTACCTAAGAGTATTTGCAATTAATCTCTATTGTGTACCCGTATTTATTTTGCTATTAACACTGTTGCTGTTATGTGCTGTCGAGTCGCTTGTGACTCATAGCGACTATGCACAACAGCCCTAAACTCTGCTCTGTCCTGTGCCAATCTCATTGTCTCCGACAAACTCATTGCAATTACCCCAGTCAACGAATAAATCTACCTCCTAGAGGGCCTTCCCCTCCTGCGCCTGCCCTCTACCCTCCCAAGCATGATGTCCCTTTCCAAGGACCGGTGTCTCCTTACAACATGTCCAAAGTATGTCAGACGAAGCCTCAGAATCCTTGCCTCCAAGGAGCCACCTGGTTTAACCTCTCCAGGATGAATCTGTTTGTTTTGGCAGTCCAGGGTATTCTCAATACTCTTCTCCAACACCACAGCTCAAAGACATCAATTCCCCTTCTGTCCTCCCTAGTCATGGTCCAACTCTCTAACGCATGAGAAGTGATTGCAAAGACCATGGCCTGTATCAGACATGCCTTAGTCTCCAGAGAGACACCGTTGCTCTTCAGTACTTTAGAGAGGTCCCTAACAGCAGACTTTCCCATCACAATACATCTTTTCATTTCCTAGCTACTGGTGCCAAGAGTGTTGACTTTGGAGTCAAGCAAACTAAAGCTGTGAACAATCTCAATCTCTTCACCATCCATCCTGATGCTGTCAACTGGTCCAGTGGTGAGAATCTTTGTCTTCTTGACACTGAACCTCAATCCATACTGAAGGCTGCAGTCCATGAACCTCTGCAGCAAGCGCTTCAGGTCCTCCTCAGTTTCAGCAAGCAGGGTTGTGTCATCTGCATAACGCAGATTGTTG
>NW_006399788.1:11354047-11354749 GCF_000299155.1 Elephantulus edwardii | reverse complement strand
ACTTTTCCAAGAGGGGAGTATACTGGGGGGACGGTTGGGAGGGGAGAAAAGTGCAACAATGAATGAATGGAAATCCAAAGTCTCTGTAAATTTTCACTGAAATGAATAATAAAATTAAAAAAAAAAGAAAGCAGAAAATACCAGAAGAATTTCTATCTGTGCTTTATTGACTATGAAAAGGTATCTGACTGTGTAGATCGTAATAACTCATGGCTAACATTGAAAAGAATGGGGATCCCAGAACCCTCAATTGTGCTCATGTGAACTATATATCTACATCAAGAGGCTATTGTCTGAAAAGAACATGGGAACACATGTTTTAAACTCAGGAAAGATGTGTGTCCTATCTCCATACCTATTAAATCTGCATGCTGACTGTATCCTCTCTCCATACCTGTTGTATCTGTATACTGAGCAATCATTTAACTAAGCTAGATTCTATGAAGAATGTGGCACCAGGATCATAGGAAGACTCATCAACATAGGAAGGGTCATCAACAACCTGTATTATGCAGATGACACAACCTTGTTTGCTGAAAATGAGAAGGATTTGAAATGCTGCAGAAGATCAAAGGTTTTAGCATTCAATATAGATTACATCTCAACGTCAAGAAAACAAAAATTCCAATCACAAGACTGATAGGCAATCATGATAGATGGAAAAAGAAATGAAATTGTCAATGACTTTATCTTACTTGGACC
>NW_006399788.1:11347079-11353947 GCF_000299155.1 Elephantulus edwardii | reverse complement strand
CCCTGCTCACCAAGTTGTGTCAAGAAATCTGGAGAACAACCACTTGGCCAACTGACTGGAAGAGATCTTTATTTGTTCCCATTCCAAAGAAAGGTATATTATTAACACTACTAGCTCAAAAACCACCTACATGTAACAAGTAGGACTGATGCCTTTAGGAATATCCTTTGGACAACAGAAGACTACACTACGAAGTGCCAAGAGTGAGCATGCTTTAAATGACTGTTAATGTGAATCCCATGAAGTCAAAGTGCTTCACGTAACCATTTTAACAGAAACTGGGAGTGCATAAAAATGAAAATCATTTTTCAGTGCCTTTGTAAAACATCATGTGCTTTATTTCAGACCACTTCTACTATTCTCCTTACTTCACCCCTCAAGACATTAAGAAAAGTGGAATAAAGGCAGCAAAACAACACACATACATGCAATGAACAGCTAATATGGTAAAGAAGTATCAGGATGTGAAAAAGATGAATGTTTAAAAAAATGAGCATAGCATTTGGGTTACTTTCTCTTTTGGGACACTGCAGGATTTTGGTAAAAGTTCCTGGATAGTTGAGGTGTTCAGCTCTTCTGAGATATATGGAGGGACAGGGACAAAAAAACAGGGGTTTTGAGGCTACGTGACCTCTCAGGAATTTCATGGAGAACTGATTAAAAAAATTACTAGATATGAAGATAATGATTACATTTTTAAAACTAATTTAAAAGGGTATCTGTTTAATACAATAATCTTAAAAACTGTATTCATCTAAAAACATGTCATAGAGGCATAAAGTAAAAAATATATACAAAGAGAAACAGACTACAAATCTGTGGAAGACTTAACATTGTACTATTAGTATAATAGGTAATAAACAGAAAAGGTTAGGATATTGTAAATTGGAATCTACCTGACATCTAGAGAAACTTGTATTCAATGATTCTACAACTTATTCTTTTTAATTAATTAAAATTTCTTTTATATTTTTATTAATTTTTATTATTATTAATTTTAATGAAAATTTACAGAGACTTTGGATTTCCATTCATTCATTGTTGCACTTTTCTCCCTGCCCACCACTTCCCCCAAGTTCGTTCTTCTCTTTGAAAAGGAAAAGAAAGACTTACTGTTTTTATATCTACTCAGTAAAGTTTCAAAACCTAACTTAAGCTCTAGGATTCTGAAGCTGTCTCACATGCTTCGGGCATGGTGTCAAGAGGGGCCAATTCCTAGAGGAAGACATCATGCCTGGAAGTGTGGAGGGTCAGTGCAGGAAAGGAAGACCCTGGATGAAATGGATTATGACCGTGGCAATGAGGTCAGCTGTATCAGAGACAGTGAGGTTAACTCAGGACAGGCCAAGTTCAGAGCTGTTGTTCATAGGATCATTACAAATTACAGTCAGCATAACAACAATGGGAAATGTGTGTCCACAGAAATTTAAGAGTGGCTTAGGTTGCCCTAACAAAGTTTGAGGGACTCAAAGGAGTCTGGGGATGGGAAGCGACTGTCACTAGTTTCCTAGGGACTTAGAGATGATGGAGAATTGACTGCTGGCTGGTCTGACATGGTAAAGATTAAAGCAGAGGAGAGAAAATGGAATGAGAAAGCGCCCACCCACCCTCCTCACCCCTTTTCTGAGAGCCCAGGACTGCACACTGTGCGGAACAGAAAAGGTAGGGCAAAGCCCCAACACTGTCTAAAGATAAGGAAAGCAGCAAAAATACCACAGCGTTTTTGGGCAATTAGGCAGATGGCTTCTGTTTCCTTTTACAGTACTTTTTTAATTTTTATTTTATTATTTGTGTGTGTGTGTACCATCAAATCAGATCTGACTGGTAAAGAAGGAAATTCCCCTCCTTCCCTAGCAGAGCATCTGGTGGATTTGAACCACGTGCTTCTGGGCTTGCAGTGCAGCTTCTTGCCAGTAGGCCACCAGAGCTCCCCTTTTCAGTACTTTTTTAATTGTTATTTTAGTGAAAGTTTATAAAGAAATTGGGTTTTCATACACATTTTCCTCCTATCCCTTCGTCAAATCTTTCTCTGTTCTCCCCACCACCCCTCTAGAACCATCCTATTTCTCTAAGAGCAGTATTTGTCTTTTTGTGACTACGTTATTTTACTCAGCAGACCGTCTTCCAGACTCATCCATGGAGGGCAGTGTTTTCCGAGTTCACTATTGTTCAATGCTAAGTAATATTCCATTATGTAAATAGATGGTTTCTAGACCCATTTGTTTTCTGATGGGCTTTTGGGCTGTTGTGAATAAGGCTACAATAAATATGGATGTGTTGAACCTCTGATTTCTTTAAGATTCATTCCTAGGAGTAGGATAGTTGAGTTAAATAAGATGTCTCTTTTCAACTTTTTGAGGAAAAATCAGACTGCCTTCCACAGTGATTGCACCATTTTACATTGCCAACAGCAGCATATGAGAGTTCTGATCTCTCCACATCTTCACCAGCATTTGTAGTCTGCTGTCCTGCTGAACTGTGCTATTGTTGCTGGGGTGACATGACTACCTCACTACTGTTTTGAGCTGTTATCTCTCTAATAGTGATTTTGACCATCTCTTCTTGTGTCTGTTGGCCATTTATCTGACTTTCTTTGGTGAAGCATCTACTATTCTTATCTTCTGCCCATTTTGTGATTAGGTTGTTTCTCTTGTTGAATTAACTTTTATATGGTCAAACTCTTGCTTTCTTTTCCTCTAGCTTTTCATTGCCTCCTCTCCATCCCATGTCTTCCTGTATTACCTCTTAGGACGCCACACCAGATTCTGGAGGACCACCTTTCCCTTCCACCACTCCAAATATTCAAAAGGAGAACAAAGATCTGCAAACCCAAAGGTCCTGCTGTAACAGTAACATCCTATGAGAAAAATCTACGTGGCCTTGCATCTTATTCCTACCCTAACCATTACTCATCGCTGTCAAGATGCAAGCAATGCATTGCAG
The DNA here is from genome assembly GCF_000299155.1 of Elephantulus edwardii. NCBI lineage: Eukaryota > Metazoa > Chordata > Mammalia > Macroscelidea > Macroscelididae > Elephantulus > Elephantulus edwardii. The sequence continues at coordinate 11,351,004 of NW_006399788.1, read as the reverse complement.
ATTCTCCAACAGGTTTTCTGTGGCTGTAAATCAGAAGAGTGGAGACTGCCTATCTCTCTCCTGAGGAGCACCTGGTGGATCCAGAGAGAAGCCACCTTTGAGTTAACAACACAACTCCCTATCCAATAGGTGCCAGAGCTCTTCTCTATAAGAGAATATCCCTTAAAGGTTGGGTTTTCCCCCCATGCATCTTGGCCAGGGGGAGTTCCAGGTAATGTAAACCATTAAAGAGCTCAGCTTCTAGCCTACAGGTTGGGGGTTTGAGTCCACCCTGAGGTATGTCAGAAGACAACCCTAGGAATCTATTTTGGAAAACTCAGCTATTTGTACATTCAGTTCTACTGTGGCATAAAAGAGATTGTTATTGACTGTGTGGTATGTATGTATGTATGTATGTATGTATGTATGTATGTATGTATGAAAACTGGAAGCAGGAGTGGCATCCACTTCCTAAATAACATGTCTCTGGAAACTCTATGAACTTTGATAAATGTTGGCAGTTTGTAGAGGGGCTTCAAGCCTTTTTGTTCATACGGTCACTATGAGTCGTGCTCAACTTGAAGGCAATCAACAGCAACCACACATATGAAAAAGCAATGACCTAAATACATAATTATTCCCTGAGGCTTGGATCAGAACTGTGGATACACGGAGAATATTCATCTGGGAATTTAGAGAACCTGCCCTAAAGATAGGAGCCTGGGAGTAAAATGAAGAGAGACACGACCTGTGCTATTCAGCCAAATCCGAAGCACTAAGCACTGCCGCCCAACCCACCAACAGGTTAACGGGAACCACTGCCCTACTACCCCAGTGCAGTTGGAGGAAAAATATGAGCAGACTTTTCAGGACCTGCTATAACCCCGACCTAATTCTCTGAAAGAATCTCTGCAACCCCAGAAAGTTAGCTCCCTCACGCCCTTCCCCCACCCCCAGCCTGGCAACATTTAGTGCTGAGCTGAGCAGAAAGGGCACTTAATCAGCAGTGCCTCCTCAGAGCTTCTGCAAGCTTCATGCTCCAAGTGGCTCCTGCCAAGCCAGCACTGTGCTTGATCCTTCTGAGTCCTGAGGCGGGGACACACTGTCCTCCCTAGAGCCGCATACCTCGACCCCGGTGTTTGGACATGCCTGTGTGCATGCGTTCAGCTGGCTGTTTTGAAATCACCTATAGCTGAAATTGTATAACCTAAGTACTTCCTGCATTTTTACTAGCAGCACTTCAGGAAGCAGAGCGTGTTGATGTTTGCTCTAAGTGCCTTATGAATGAGTAACTTCCACTGTTTGATTCTTCCTCCAGGCTGGCAGGAGGCCATCCACACTCACCCTCATACATCTCCAGAATGTGAACCGTGTCGCCAATCTGCAAAGAGAGCTCCACATCTTGAGAGGCGCTGTAATTATAGATCGCTGGAAATGAGAAAGAAAAGAGGGGGAATGGCATCAGTGGCAGTTAAAATAGCATGCTTAATGGTTAATGAGCTGCTCATCTCAACAAGAACCCTCAATTTAGTGATTTCCTGCAATTCCCCATTCTAAAGGAGACAGCAGCCTCCTGGGCCCCCAGAACTGGTTTGTTACACTCACCCCTCCACTCAACAAATAGTATCCACCTTCTATGCCCCCCATACTCTTCTTGGCACTGGTGACACAAAAGAGAAGCACAAGAATATGGTATGATCCCTGTCCTCAAAGAATTTAACTGTCCACTTTAAACTGTAAAAGACAGGGAGTAAACATATAATCACAGAAACTGCTGCTTAAAAACTGTAATGAGCATTGTCAAAGAAAACCACTGCTTATGGTCAGCATATATCTGTCAAAGAAAACAAGAGCTTAGAGTGAGAATATATTACAGCCAGCCTACACTACCACCGAGCGTACGATCTTCAATGCACTGAGTGAGAGCGCCACTGGCCTGCTTTCCTGACATGGTAACTGACAGCCAAGACGTTACCCATGAGGCTCATCCACTAACAATCTAGCACAAAGGCCTTGCTCCAGTTCTATAACCTGACCAACTATGCCTCAGCACTGGCAACATCTTTTGGAATAAGATGATTTCATTCACCTAAGTTGCTGGGACCGGAGAAGACAGTGCAAGATGGTGAAAAAGAGCAAACTAACTCTCACCCTAATCATAAGATGACAATTTTAAATTCATTTTTAAAATTATCAGTAGTGGAACAGATATTTTTTTTTTTAAAAAAAAAGACCATAAATGAATGGCTGCTGTGAACATTTCTTTTTGTTGGTAGGTGCTGTTGAGTCATGTACAACTCACAGCAACCCTAGGAGCAAGAGATCTGAATCCTGTTCTCTCCTATGCCACCCTTATCCCCGATACACTTCTCTTTCATTGAGAGGGTCTTCCTTTCTTTCACTGACCCTCCACTCTCCCAAGCATGATGTCCCTTTCCAAGGAATAGCCTCTTCTAGCAACACGTCCAAAGCATCTAAGAAGAAACGTTGCCATCTTTGCACCTAAGGAGCCTTCTGGTTGCACTTTCTCAAAGATTTATCTAAATAGACTAGGAAGAAGGTTTGTCCGTCAACTTCCAAAGGAACAGGCCTTCAAAAACCAAATGAACAAAAGAGGAGCAGAGGTAACTACTGAGAAGTCACTCAAAAGGAAGGAAGAAGGTGCAAACATCCACTAAAAACTGGAATGTGGAATGTATGAAGTATGAATATAGGAAAAAAGTTGTAAAAACTTAACATCCCATGGATGGCCAAGAATCTGTTTTCCTGGCAGTCCACTGGATATTCAGTACTCTTCTCCAAAACGACAACTCAAATGCATCGATTCTTCTGTTATCCATATTCACTATCCAGCTCTCAGGTGCACAGCAGGTGAGTGGAAAGACCAAGGCTTGAATCAGGTTTACCTAAACTGACATCTTTGTTCTTCAGGATGTTGGAGAGGTCTCAGACAGTGGATTTTCCCAATCCTATACATCTCCTGATTGTCTGACAGCTGGTGCCAGTGGTAACAATGATTGTGAATCCAAGGAATATGAAACAGGTGATGATTTCAATCTTGTCTCTATCATGATGTTGCCTTTGTCTGAGTGGTAATTTTTTTTAAATTTTTTTGATGGTGAGATGTAATCCATATAAAAGACTGTGGTCCCTGATCTTCTGTACCAAGCATCTCAAGTCCTCCTCACTTTCTATAAGGTTGCATCATCTACATAATGCAGGTTGTTGATGTGCCTTCCTCCGATCCTGATGTCATAAAGCCCAGCCCCTCCAATGACTTGCTCAACAAGCAGAATTAATAGATATGGAAAAAGGATACAGCCTTGAAACGCACATTTCTTGATTTTAAACCATGCCATATTTTCCTTGTTTTATTCAGACAACAGCCCTTTGGGCAAGGTATGGGTTTCATAGAAGCATAATTAAGTATTCTAGAATTCTTATTCTTCTCAATGTTAACCATACATTATGATACACACAGTCAAATGCCTTTCTGTAGGTATTCTCTGCTTTTGGCCAAGAGCACTCTGACATCTGTAACAATATCCCTGATAATTAGCCTCTTCTAAACTCAGCTTGAACTTCTAGCAGCTCTCTGTCAATTTATTGGGGCCCCATTTCTAAATGCCTGCTGCTGGGCCTCCTGCCTATACCATTTTAGCTGTAGCTGTAACTGTTTCTTTCTATGGTTTGCTGTTAGAGGTACAACATCTGTCTGTCAATTCAATGAATCAGGGGAGTGATTTGCACATTGCTGCACATTTGAAAGAGAACTGTCAAAAGTTAAGCTGAGTTTAGAATAGGCCATGGCAGTGAGGATACAACTGCTGATGCCAGATGGATGCTGGCTGAAAGCAGAAAATACGTTGTAGAATGGGACTGTCCTTGGGGTTGGGGTGAGACTGAGTAAGATGGGTTCAATAATGTATACTGCACTGAAACAGAG
>NW_006399788.1:11332469-11345404 GCF_000299155.1 Elephantulus edwardii | reverse complement strand
TTGTGTATGTTAGTAGGAGAGGCTAGGGAAACCATCAATGAGATGGACTGACACAGTTACTGCAGCAATGGCCTCAAGTGTAGCAGTGATGAGGAGAATAAGACAGTGTCAAGATCTGCTGTTCATAGGGTCACTGTGAGTCATGCTCAGCTTGATGGCACCTAACAACTACAACTTATTTTCCAGTTTGGGCATATGCTTGTTTGTTTAGTGCTTGTTCTCATCAGTACAGCATCTGTCTTGTCAGTTTGCTTATCTTATGAGTCCCTGTGATGCTGGAGGTTATGCCACTGGTGTGCCAAATGCCAGCATGGCCCACCCATGCTGGACAAATTTCAGCCAAGCTCTCAGATTAAGAGAGACCAGGACGCAGGACTGGCCTTCTGAAATAGCAAGCCTTCAAAACTCTATGATCAAAAAAGGAATAGAGGTAACATATAGTATTAGAGGTGGACTCCAGATAGGAAGTCACTCAAAAGTGAGGAGAAAGAGTTGTAAATATCCACTAATAACTGGAACACGGAATGTATGAAGCATGACTATAGGAAAATTGGCACTTGTCAAAAATAAAATGGAATGCATAAAGATAGAAATTCTAGGCATTAATTAGCTAAAATGAGACTGGAAACTGGCCACTTTGAACAATATGATCTACTATGCCAGGAATGAAAAGTTGATTACTAGATGTTAAGTATTATTAGTCATTAACTCATGGCTGATCAGCAGATTGAGACACCTAACAATCCTCTCTCACTGTCCTCAAGTGGGAACCAACCCACAGCTGACTCTCTGCTGGGTTTTTGCAGGCTGTGAATCACATAAGGAAGACTGCTCATCTCTCTCCCTAGGAACCAACCGCTGGTGGATTCAACAGTGAGAGAAGCATGACCTCCAGTCAACTCCCTACAGACTACACCCCTGGAGCAATTCAGAACTAAAACCACAAAGATACAGCACTTCATGCTCACTAGAACAAGCAGTATAAGAAAGATGAATAATTGTCAAGAATAAGGAGAATTAGAACACTCATATATTGCCAATGGCAAGGAAAAATGGTACAGGCATGTCAGACGTTTGTGTGAACATAGTTACTACGTTGCTGTTATTGGGGAGCATTGGGTAACTATAACTCCTATCAACTCCACAGGACAGAGAATTGTACCACAGGATTTCCTACACTGTAATTTTTAGAAGAACAGAGTGGTGCAGTGGTTAAGCACTCAGTTACTAAATGAAAGATGAGCAGTTCAAAGCCACCAGCTCCTCTTCTGTTTGGGTTTTCAGCTTTGAGATCTATACAAGAGCAGAGTGCCAAAACCTTTTCTTCCCTGAAGCAGCGGAGTGGGTTCACACTGCTGCCTGTTCTGTTAGCAGGTAGGAAGTTAACCGTTGTGACACTCTTAGATGCTGTTAAGCTGACTCTTACTCATAGCAACCCTTCTGACAATGGAATGAAACACTGACTAACCCCCGACCACCCTCACAATCTCTGCTTACTCCTAATACTGCAGTCGCTGTGTCAATCCACTGAGGATCTTTCCTCACAGTCTACCGCACAGTTAATATTTTTCACCAACACTACAATTCAACGATCCACTTTACCAAAGGAGCCCTGGTGACAAAGTCAGTACAAAGTTGTGCTGCTAACATAAAGGTGACTGGTTCAAAACCACCAGCAGTTCTGAGGGAAGGAGATGAGCAATTTCTTCCTGTGTGAAATGTAGTCTCTGAAACCCCACTGGAGGGTCAGCTTCGAGCTCTGAGTTCGTTCCAACTCAACAGCAATGGGTCTAAATACTACCTTACCAAGCATGATCCCCTCACCAAGGACTGCTCAGTCACTTTTGGATTTTTTCCTTCTGGTATTCTTTCTTCTTAAATTTTAACTTCTATTTTATATTGCTTTGCTTACAAAATTCATTTACATTGCGTTTCACCCTATCCTTCAACCACATTGTGTTTCATGCAATCAGAGGGACTGGTCACTTTGATAACATGTCCTAAGGTATGTGAAACAAAATCTCACCATCCCCACTTCTAAGGGTCATCAGGGTTGCACTTCTTCCAAGGAAGATTTGTTCTTTTGACAGCCTACTGCACAGTCAATATTTCTCACCAGTACTACAATTCTTCAGTTGTCTTAACTCAGTGTCCAAATTTCATATTCCTATAAGGTGACTTGAAAATATCATGGTTTGCATCTGGCACCTTTTAGTCCTTAAAGTGACATCCTTGCTTTTTATCACGTTACAGAGATGTTACGCAGTACATTTGCCCATGGAAATATGTCACCTGACCTCTTGACCTCCACTGAGTCTGTTCCAACTCACAGCGACCCACTTTCAGGGTTCCAAAGCTGCAAATTAAGTCTCTTGAGGAAGTGACTATCCTCCTTTCTTCCTTAAGGCTGGTGGTGGATTAAAACCACTAGAGATGAAGCGCTCTGGCCAGTCACACAACACCTGAAGGGCAAAGCCGCCAGAGCTTTCTCAGCTTACTCATTCTCATTCTCATTCTCATTGCTGCTGATTCAGAATGGACTCACAACTGACCATCTATTGAGTTTCTAAGGCTATAAATGGCATAAAGATTGTCCATCTTTCTCCTAAGAAGCCACTCCTGAAGCTAAAAAAATGTCAGAGAAGAAATCTCTCCCAAATCTTCTAGAGGGAGTATGGCTCTGTCAGCACCTTGGTTTTGGATTTCTGGCAACCAGAGTAGATAGAATAAATGCATTTGTCTTACATCACCATGTTTGTGGTCATTTCCTGTGACAGCTAGTGGAACTTAGGAAACTAATACAGCAGAAATGGCAGCACAATGATATAGATGACAGAGAGGATGGCAGAGGTGGTGAGCACAGTGCAGGATAGGTTAAGGTTCACCTCTTTTGTTCATAGTTGACTTGATGACACCTAACAGAAACAAACAATAAAGCTGTATTCTTCATGACAGCCCCAAAATGAACACATTCCATCAATTCAGGAATGTATAATCAAAAATACAGTCTACAGCCACAGAGTGGCTATAATTAGCAGTAAAAATGACATGAGAATAGATACACACTATAAAGTGGAGGAATCGCAAAAGCACTATCCTAAATGCAAGAGGCCAGATGTAAAGACCACACATTAAGTAGAGACTTGTGGTCCATCAGAGCCACTGATACAGGTGTCCCTGAGGTGACTCCAACTGGCAGCAGCCCTATCTAAAACAGACGGGAACTGTCACTGATCTGGGACATCCTCACAAGCATCACTGTGTTCACACTCATTGCTGCAGTCACTATGTCAATGCACCGCACTGATGGGCTCCTCTCTTCTGCCATTCCTCCACTTTTGCAAGCATGACGCTCTTCTACAAGGACTGACCCCCCTCATGACAGTACACACACATATGCAAGTTCAAAACCAAGAAAGAGTTCTCCTAGATGACTAAGATAAAGAATGTATAACAAACATTCATCAACAGGAACCTCAGCTGAGGGACACAAACATCCTCATATAGCTAGAAGATTGGAGCTGTGATTCGTCTTAAGGAAAGGATACTTTGCCCATGGTCCATTACATAGGGAAAGCTACAACTGATTTTTCTACATACAAGGAGTAATCATAAGGAAGTGCTCCACACAGTAAATGGATAAAGAAAATTCTACCCACGGTCTCAACAGGGAGGAAGGGAATTTGTTGTCTGCGTAGGATATGCATAAAGAGAACTCTTGAGTCTTCAGGTTAAAGGAGCCCAGTGAATTCTGAGCAAGACAAGTGCAAATATATTCCACGCAGCCACAGTGAGGGATACAGCAGTGCAGCAAAATGAAAGGAAACTAACACGTTGCTGCAAACGACGGTCGTCAATTTAAAAAGTGTGCGGCAACGTGTTAATCACAGGATCGCACAATTTGATGGGGAGAGTGACAAAGGAGGAGGGGTGAAGAAATAAGAAAGATCCGACGTGGAAAACAATGTATACGAAGTTTGTAAATAATACCAATATAAAATTTAGAAAGGGGGGGAGCTAAAGGAAACAACAGAAAAACTACCTAGGACAAAACCCAGATGTTGTTGTCATGTGCCTTCAGGTCACCTACCACTCACAGCAACCCTACGAACAGCAGGTCAGAGTCCTGCCCTATTTCCTGCCATCCACACGATCTCAGATATGCTCGAGCTCATACAATATCAAGAAATGTACACTAACAACACACATCTTATCAACAAAAAGAGATGTGAGAACACACTAGAGAATTATACTCAAAACGTAAATTCTACACTTGTGTAAGTGATTCCAAGAACACCGAGGTGGTGATAAAGACATTTGCAAGCATACAGATGTTGAAAGAGTTGACAACTTGTAGACCCCTTTTGAAAGAATTTCTAAAGATTACAGAAGTCAAAAGTAAACTGTGCACTTCTTTCCTTTGTACGCTGCAGCAGCGGCCTCTTATGTGCAGGCTTCAGGAGAGGCCTGCCTCTAGTGTTCTCCGTTGGGGCAACGAGAAGGTCTGGTTAGACCCCAGCGAGACCAATAAAGTGGCCAATGTCAACTCTCAGCAGCCAATCCGGAAATGGATCAAAGAAGGCCTCATCATCCTCAAGTCTGTGACTTGTCCATTCTAGGGCTCGATGCCAAAAATAAAAACAACACAACAAACCAACCTGTGCCTGCAGGAAAGGCAGGCATATGGGCACAGGTAAGTGAAAGGGGACTGCCAATGCGTGAATGTCTGAGAAGGTGACCTGGATGAGGCTGATTTTGCCCTGGCTACTCTGTAAAAACCAAGAGTTTAAGAAGATTGATGCCACATGTGTCAGTGACTGCACCTGAAAGAAAAGGAGAATGTGTTCAAGAACAAGCAAAGTCACAAGCTGAAGGCAAACAAAGCTCACAGGAAGCTCCTGGCTGAGCAGGTTGAGGCCCACAGGTCTGAGGCCAAAGAGGCACGTGAACGTCGTAAGGAGGGGCTCTAGGCCTCCAAGAAAGAAGAAATCAAGACTCTGTCTAAAGAGGAAGAGACCAAAATATAAAAACCCTTTCCTGTCTGCACATGGTGGCCTTGGCAGTTGTACAGACCAACCATTCAATAAGCCAAGTCTTTAAGTGCAAAAAAAAATAGGTAAAATATGTTCAGTTGTACTTTCCAAGGATTGTTACTGTTGTTATGTGACATCAAGTCAGAACTTACTCAGAGCTGACCCTCCAGAGGCTTTTCAGAGGCAATAAAAAGCATGGGAGGGAGGGAGGGAGAGAGGGAGAAAAGTGCAACAATGAATGACTGGAAACCCTAAGCCTCTGTAAACTTTCATTAAAATGAATAAGGGGGGGAGGGGAAGCATGGAAGGTGAATGCCCATCTTTCCACTGTAGAGCAGTTGAGAGCTTTGAACCATGGATCTTTTTGTTGACTGCATGAATCCTTACCACTAGGCCACCAGAGCCCAATGTCTTCCAATGATAGCCTAACAGTATCCACTTGCCTTGCTTTCCTCCAGTGTAACCAAGAGTTCAAGCTCCAGTCTATTTCCCTTTTCCTTGAATCTAGGCTAGCCATGTAGTTCCCCTGAAACCCCCAGAATGTGGAAGAAGTCAGATCAGGCTTTGAAAACAGATCGCAATAAGGCCAACTGGTTTTCAACTAGTTCTCTTACATGCATACTCTCAAGGCCCCAGCTGTTGTTATTACATGCTGTCACAGTGTAACCAACTCAGAGCTAAGCCACCAGGTTGTAAATCATGGGAGAATACTGCCTCCACAAAGCAGGTGGTGGATTTGAACCTCATGCCTGTCATATAAGAAGTGTACCCTTCATATTAGAGAGACTTCAGGTAACTACTTGTGACCCTCACATAAGCCCATCCTCCAGCTAAGTACCACTGAGGGCCACGAGCTGTTCTAAAAAAGCAGAATGGCTGGCAGAGTGTTGTTCCTCAAACTTCTAACCTAATGCATATATTAAAATTATTATTTTCTTAATGATGATAACAAAACTGATTATCTATTTGTAAAAAAACTGAAATAAGACCCCTATCTCACACCAAACAATAACTAATCCACAATGTGGATTAAGGAAGGACCTAAAACGATAAAGTTCATCAAAGAAAAAATCGGGGAAATTTAGGATCTGTGGATTAAATAGAGTATCAAATATAACTTAAAATGAGCAAGCTGCATAGGAAAAACTAGATCACTGGAACCTTATTTAAATTAAATTAAATCCTTACGTGCATCAAAGACTCCTTCAGAAGAGTAAGAAGAGAACCTGTAGATTGTGCATATTTGGCAACAACGTATCTGACCAGGTGCTTGTCTCTAAAATTTACAGAAAACTAAAAAAAAAAAAATCAACAAGATAAGCCAATTACAAAACTGTCAGAGCTTTCACCAAAAAAGAAATTCAGACAGCTAAAAAGGCTCAAGATCAGTAATGTAATAATTATGAGGGGGGGTGTAGAAAGGAAAATGTGCAACAATGTATGAACGGAAATCCAAGTTCTTGGTAAACCTGCATTAAAATTTCCATTAAAAATGAAAAATAATTAGAGACAGGCAAATAAAAATGAGTTATCCACCTACCCTAGCAACAACAGCAGTATTCAATGAAACAGGGAACCATACACACTGACAAAGATGTGGAGAGACTGGAATTCCCATACACTGCTCCTAAGAATGTAAAATGGTATAACCACTATGAAAACCAGTTAGCATTCCCTTAGAAAGCAGGGCCTAGAAATACCATCTGATCCAACAATCCCATTATTGGAATGTATCCCAACAAATTAAGAGCTTCCCACAAACTGATCACACATACACCCCTGTTATGGGTCAAAAGAATGGAACAGTATCTCTTAGGGGAAAAGCAATTGATAGGAAGCTTCAGAGAGCAAGGCTGTTGAAACAACTTCTCACATACTCTGGGTATGTTATGCTGTCAGTCCTTGGAAAAACATAGCATGCTGGGCAAAGTCGAGGGTCAAAGAAAGAGAAGGTCCTCAATGAGATGGACTAACACACTAACGGCAACAATGGACCTGAGCAGGGCAGAGATCATGAAGATGGAACAGGATCCGGTACTTTCTTTTCAATTTGTTATTCAGTGTCACTATGAGGTACAGCCTCTAACAAGTTTACTATAGCATTATTTACAACAGCAAACAACCCAAGTGTCCATCAACACAAAGTATGGAGCATTGCTGTTGTTATGTGCCACCGAGTTGCCCATGACATAGACAGACCCTATGTACAATAGCTCTGAAGCCTGCTCTGTCCTAAGCCAGTCTCACTGACTCTGACAAACCTAATCCCTTTGCCCCAGGTACTGTGTCAATCCATTTCATCAGGAGTCTTCCTCTCCTTCACTGTACCTACAACCTTTCCAAGCATGATGTCCTTCTCCAAGGACTGGTCTCTCATGACCATGAACCCAAAGTATGTGAGATGGAGCTTCAAAATCCTTGTCTCCAAGAAGAAACTTGGTTTCACCCTCTCCAAGACAGACATTTGTTGTCCTGGGAGTCACAGGTATACTCAATACTCTTCTCCAGCACCACAACACAAAGGCATCAATTCTTCTTCTGTCATCCTTAGTCACTGTCCAGCTCTCTGATGCATAACAAGTAACTGTGAAGGCCATATCCTGGATCAGGTGCATCTTGGTCTTTAGACTGACATTACTGCTCCTCAGCACTTTGGAGAGGTCCCTAACAGCAGACTTCCTAGGTACAATTTGTCTTTTTTTTTATTTCCTGGCTGCTGGTAGCAAGGGTGTTGATTGTGAAGCAGAAATTGTTAACAATCTCAATCTCCTCCCCATCCATCATGGGGCTGCCAATTGGCCCAGTGGTGAGGATCTTTGTCTTCTTGATATTAAAGACTACAATCCTTGACCTTCTGCCACAAATGCTTCAGGTCCTCCTCAGTTTTGACAAACAAGGTTGTGTCGTCTGCATATGACAGGTTGTTGATGAGTCTTCCTCCAATGCTGATGCAACATTCCTCTCATAAAATCCAGCCTCCCAAATGATCTGTTCTGCATATAGTTTGAAAAGGTATGGAGATAGGACGGATTCCTGACGCACTCCCTAATCTTGAACTATGCAGTGTTTCCTTGCTCTGTTCTGACAACTGTCTCCTGGTCCAAGTATAGGTTTTTCATGAGCATTTATGCATCCCTAAAACTATTCAGAATGAATAAAATACTACACTGCATGGATGAGTCTAAAACAAATTCTACTGAGTGAGGTTAAGTCAGTTACAAAAGGATAATTAATAAAACACAATGAAACATCAAAAAAAATGATAATTATACTATAAAACCACTATTATAAAAAACAAAACAAAGATTTACACACAGAATCATTCTTAAAATGTTATAAGAATTGAGAAGGGAGGGTAAGGGGAGTGGACACTAATGCATTATAATTAATAAATTCTATTAATCAATGATAATTCATAATCTATATGAATGATTGCCTGAAAACCAATGATTTCTACATCTTTGTTATAATAAAAAAGTATTTAAAAATAAATGAAAGATCACATACTGTGTTATTGCATTTATAAGAAATGTGCAGAAAAGGCAAACTACAAAGTACACAAATAACAGCTGCCTGAATCTGGAGGTGGAAATGGTGACTGACCACATACTAGAGATCTTCTGGGGAAAATGGGAACTTTCTAAAACTAGAATATAGTGATAGTTACACAACTCTCGGAATTTACTAAAGCCCAGTAGCATTTAAAATGTGTGGATTCTGTGTTATGTAAATTGTACTTTTGATGAGGCTAGCACTCTTATTTTTTTAAAGTTGGTTTCTATCTCATTCCTCACTCTCCTGATGGCTTAGTAGGAAGGAGTTGTGCAGCCAACCCAAAAGCACGTGGTGAGAATCCACCAGCTGCTCCAGGAAGAGAGAGGAACAAACTCCTCATGCAATTTACATGATTCTGAAAAGCCACCGGAGGGTCAGTTCTGACTCCACCACATATAACAACACTCTTCTGACGAGTGGTTTGTATCTTTTTTTTTTTTTGGGGGGGGGGGAGACACCAAACACACACGGGAGATGCAGGCATCACCATTTAACTGAGGAACCAGAAATTCATGATGTTCTCATCTCTGTGGGCCTGATAAGCCTACAAGGGTGTTCATCAATCCTTCTGCTACATCCCACAGCAGTCAACTTAAAAAACTAATAATAATTAAGGACGAAGGGCAGGCACGTGCTGACGTGCTGATCTTCCCGAGTCTGCAGTGAATCCTAGACCTGCAGCCTGGCAGGGCTTGTCCACGGTCACAGCCCATCTACCTCTGACTGAGAAGAAGAAACACAGCTCCAACCACATCTCTTTCACACAGCCTCTCCTTTTTAGTTTTTGTTTTGTTTTTAAATTTTTTTTTCATTATTTTTTTGTGTGTGTACCATCAAATCAGATCTGACTGGTACAGAGGAGATTGCCCCTCCTTCTCCAGCAGAGCACCTGGTGGATTCGAACTGCCTGCCTCTGGGACTGTAGTGCAGCTTCTTACCACAAGGCCACTAGAGTTCCCTGGCCTCTCCTTTTTTGAAGGAAGTTATCCAAATAGCATTCTCCTGCAGTCTTGGCATAAAAATCTGGACAAATGATGCTAGAATTTATTTCCTGTGGAGTTTTTTGAAAAGTCAGTGAATTCAGAACAACAACTGGATTGGCAGAGAGAAAAATAAAATTAAGGGGATGAAGTAGGTTAAGAAAAATAGCACAGAATTCAGAAGTGGGAGTGAGTTGCCGATTCCTACACCTGTTCACTGGTCATTGGGCCACAGCTGCTATTCCACTGAAGGTCCAACTCCTTCAACACACTGCTATTTGACGTAAATGTTCGCTCCATTAAGCATATGACTGCTTACCTACAGATAATGTTTCTTGCACATCCTGACGCCCCCAACCCCTATTCACTGCTTTTCACTGCACTATTTCCTTCGACTGCCCGCCCCCCCTTCTGCTGGAAACAGGAAGTGTTGAGGTCACTGTGTCACAATGTGGTTACTAAACCCAAGTGGTGAGGTCACTGTTACTAAACCCCAGGAAGCCTCATCTCTTCCTGGTTCCAAGGCATCAGCAAAGTAAGCAGAAGCCCTCACAGGCAACACCTATCACCAGTCTTTCCAAGGATAAACGTCTCCCAAGGGCTACTGCAAATACACCATACACAGCAAATGCACGCGCGCGCACACACACACACACACACACTCACCAGTCGTTCCAAGGATAAACATCTCCCAAGGGCCACTGCAAATACACCACACACAGCAAATGCGCGCGCGCGCGCGCGCGCACACACACACACACACACACACACACACACACCCAGGCCCATAACATTTCCTTCAGATTCCTATGCCTGAGATTCAAAGATTGTCCCAATCTAATTATTTCACCTTTTTCCTCCCACCACTTGTCAGGTTTCCTCTCCAGGTTTTATCCTCCTTAGATACTCTGCTCAATTCAACCTTTATCTGGAATGACAGCCTGCTTTCATTCTTTCTAACAATTCAAATTACATATCCATGATTCAGTGCAACAAATGACTTCTGAGTATCTATCATGCCACACAATCTCCTGTGAGAAGTTACATGTTTGCACAATATGCTCTTTCAATTAGAAACACCAACGAAGCTTTAATCACTTCCAGCTGCTATCTAATTTTTCCCACTCTACATCAGAACAGTTCTTCTCAGCCCTGCCTAAAACACCTCACATTTACAGTAAGTTGCATAGTTTCTTTTTCATATACAATGCACCATAGTTGCTGATGGTGCCCTATCAAGGATTGCATTTTGTTCCCCTCAAATAGGTGTTTATTTTACTGGGCCATGATGATCAGAGTCTGGGACATAATGATGTGATGTGGAGTTGTCATGATCAAATCAATCAGCTGCAAAAAGATTAGTAAAGTGGTACAATATCCCAAACGCCTCCACTGGCCTGATCACAGGAAGGAGAATTCCCTAGAGGTGGGACATGAAACATCTTTTATAAGAGATAAAAGGAGAGTAAATCAAGCAATAAAAAAAGAAAAATCAGGAACAGCCCCAACCAGAGTGAAGAAAATAAAATATTATCACTGTCAAGGCCCAGGAGGTATGAGGTTTAGTCTCCAAGACCTTGATACCAGAAAAACCGGACAGTGCCTAGCTACCACCACTAAGAGCTCTGAAAGAGATCACAATAGAAGCCCTTGACAGTGTGGGAGGAAACTGTAGGGAGAAACTAAAAAATCTAAAAGAAACTGGGCTTCCTTACAAGCCTAGAACTAAAATCACCCTTGTGGGTTAACTTCCAGCCAAACAAAAGACAGCACCTTAAGATGATCGATACTCGCCAAGAGGAAATGCACTTCTTAAAACATCAACCATATATGATGCAAAGGGCAGCATTTTCCCAGGTATAAAGCTCAGAAAATAGGAAGAGAGAAAAGGGTGGATGAAAACAGGAAACAGAGAGGAAGTAGGAAGAGTGCTGTTAAAATATGGGGATTATACTATCTCAAAACATAATGTGTATAAACTGCTGAAAGAAAAACTGACTTGCTCTGTAAACTTTTACACAATTCACAACAAAAAGTTAAAACAAATGGGTTGAGCTTATGACTAGTGACTATTTTAAAAGAGCTCTGGTGGCACAGAGCATGATGTCAGACTGCAAAGCAAAATGTTAGTCATTTAAATCCACGAGCAGCTCCAATGAAGAAAGCCAAGTAGTCTCTTCCTTGTTGGTAAGATTTACAGCCTTGAGAGTGTTACTACTGACTTGACACAGTGGGACAATCTTCTTCCTTGGGGTATGGGGAAAGTGCATTGATCAGGAACATTCTGGTTAGTCTGTCAAGACAGACACCATGCTGGATAAAGAGTCAATGAAAAACGAGAAGACCTTCAATGAGATGGGTTGACAGAGCAAGGCAGTGATTGTGACGATGGCTCAAGACCAGGCAGGGTTCCACTGTGTTGTACAGAGGATGCTCATGAGTTAGTTCCAACTGAATGGCACCTAACAATAACAACTTAAAGAATAAGCTCACTAACTGCTCTCAATGGACCACTTACTTTGTTTCTCCATTGAACATAAATAACTACATAAAAAGGGAACTCTGGTTGGTGGCCTGGGGACAAAAAGCTGCACTGCAATCCCAAAGGCCTGTGGTTCGAGGCCACCAGCTACTCTGTAGGAGAAGGATGGGCATTCTCCTCCTGTGGGAATGACTGCCGCTGAAAACCCGCCAGTGGGACAGTTTCGGATCAGTTCTGACTCAACAGTACTCAACAACAACAACAACCGAACATAAATACCCATTAAAGACAAATATAAAAGGGAAAAACCTTAGATTTAAAATGAAACCAAAATCTCATCTCAGCTTTGTTGAGTTGCTGTGAAATTCAAGGTGCCTTCACATCTGACAAAGTCGCCTCAGCTTTAAGATTTATAAATTCCATGGCTTTGAATGAGCTGGTTCATCTGGACCTCAGTTTCTCATTTCTTACACAGCAACTGGAGTGAGAGGTTCCTTCAGCTCTGATACTGTCTGATTTATAAAGTAACGATAAACAAGGGAAACATGTTGTGTTGTTTTGAACTAGCAGGCACCATTACAATCTCTTGTTTTGTCTGAGGAAGCTTAGCAAGAACAGGGAGTCACTGCAGAGAAACCGCCTGGCTGGCTGCTCTGTGAAAGGTTGGGGAAAGCAAATAGCTGGAATTCTTCCCTAAGCAGCTTACTGTTTCTATCAGGAAACGTCATTACGCAGAGCCAAGTAGACAGGACAATATGTCTACAGAATGCAAAAGGGTCTGCATCTCACCAAATTCTTGGTTTGGCTTTTCTTTTTATTTTTTTTCTATAATTATATTTTATTAATTTTAAAAACATTTACAGAGATTTTGGGTTTCCATTCATT
>NW_006399788.1:11296507-11328285 GCF_000299155.1 Elephantulus edwardii | reverse complement strand
AAAAACAGACTATTGACTCTCTAACCCAATATCTCCAGCAAATTGAAAAAGAACAGCAAGAAAACCCGACACCCTTTAAAAAAACTGAAATTATAAAAACAGGAGTAGAAAGAAATGAAATAGAAAACAGAAAAACAATTGAAACTATCAACAAAACTAGGAGTTGGTTCTTTGAAATGGCTTTTCTTTTTAAGCCAAAGAAAGAGGAACAAAAAGAAATCTGAAATCCTGGGAAAATGTGATAAGAAACTGAGAGGTTACATTTAATGAGCTCCAAAATGAGTATCAGCTGTGAGAATGGAGAAGTTGGAGGGTGACTAATAACTCCTTTCTATTAAATGAGGGCTTCCATGAAACCTCAAATTCTCTCTGAAGAGTAATTGTAACAACTTTTTTATTCATTAAATAGAAAATACACAAGAAAGATCTAACAACACACACTGAATGAGGTCTCAGTTTGAGATGCCTACTACTCTCAAAACCCGCCAGAAGGTCTCTATGAGTCATCTACAACTCCATGGCACTTAACAACAACTACTCTGAATAAAAAAAGAATAATCAAACTTTTTCTTTCTCCCATTACTACCTTGATCTGTCTAGTTTCAACTTAACTATTGTAAAAACTGTTATAAAAACTATTGAGGTCAACTATATTTAATCTTCATACTGGTTTTAATGTAAGTGTTGACGTTGTTACATACTGTTAAGTCAGAACCAACTCATAGCCGACCCTCTTACGGATTTTCAGAGGCAGTAAACCATACAGGTGGAGACTGCCGATCTTTCTCCTATGCAGCAACTGGGAGATTCGGACCACCTGCTTTTGAGTTAGCAACGCAACTCTTACAACTAAGTCAGTATTTACTTATTATATTTTAATGTAATAGTATCCTGAAAAGGTCAGAGGACATTCTTTCCCTCTTTAATACATTATAATGTAATTCACCCCAGAAGGAAAGCTTAGTGATCTACTTGGGGGGGGAACCCCACTGAAAATCAAGCAGATAAAATAACAATCTGTCACTAAAAAGTGATAGTTTAACTCTGCTACAAAGAGAGCTACCATCAATCAACTTGCAATAAAAGATCAGAAAACAAGATTCAAGGTTGATAGACTCAGTGCAGAAATCATGTCTGGAAATCTTAGAAAAACTGGTTTGTAGGATGCTCTGGTAGTTTGAACCCATGGACTGACCAGAGAATAAACTGTCATGGAAGAAGTACAACCAGAGTGCTCCTTAGAAGGAAGGACAGTGAAAATTCATCTCACATACTTTGGGCACCTTGTATGGAGGGGCCAGTATTTGGTAAAAGGTATAATGCTGAAAAAGAGAGAGGGTTAGAGGAAGAGGACCCTCAGTGGCTGTAACAGTGAGCTTGAATCTGTGGGATGGTGAGGATGGTACAGGGCAGGGGGCAAGGTTCTCTTGTTCACAGAGTTGGTCTGAGTCATAGCTGACAGCACCAATCAAAAAAAAAGAGTCAAAACCACCTCAACAGCAGAGAATTTGAATTTTTAGTTTTAATTACAAGATGAAAAACCTGTATAATTTGCAAACTCTCATTCAAATAAATAAATGGACGAGGGGGCAGAAACTAGGAAGGAAAGTTAAAAAAATATACTTCAATTGAGGGGAAAACATTTACATGGAGGTTCCAAACTAGTCTTTTTGCAATGAGAAGCCCATTACAATGAGCTCAGGACTATTCAGACCGGGTGTGATGGGATTAGGGAACCACCTTAAACACTGAGCAGGCTCTTCTGGGCGTCTGCAGGCTCATCTTCTAGGATGTTTAAGCAAGGAGAGGATCCATGGCTAACTTACTCACTACTGCTGCTGCTGTTAGATAGCACTGAGTCAGCACTGACTCATGGCAAAGCAACAGGCTGTGGGTTGAAGCACCACCTGATCCTGGGCCACCGTGACAATCCTGCTGGGCCTGCTGCTCCAGTCCCGGTGTCAAGGCACCTCAGCGAGAGTCGTCTTCTTTCCCTAACCCTCCACTCTACCAAGCATGATGTCCCTCTCTAGGGACTGACTGGTCCTTGATGTCTGAAACAGGAATACAAAGTCCTGCCAGCTTTGCTTGTAAAGGAGCATTCCAGTTGTATTTCTTTCCACTTTGAGGGTTGCATATACTCGTGGAGGGCATAGTCCACAGGATGTCTCGCTGTGTCTCCAGCAGTCCTAATCTACCAGCTGTGACTCTCACTGAGAAAGACAGGCAGTCTCCTCCCTTCATGATTTCACAGCCTTTGAAACTCAAAGAAGGATCTTTAGGAGTTGGAACAAACTAAACCGCACTGGGTTTGAGTTTTCATTTTTTTATATATTTGTGGATAAGCAAACAACTAGCTCTAACGGGAGAGGTATTTTTCAACTGTGGTGTATGGAATGCTTCACAGACACCAAGAAATAAGTCAACTTATTTGAATTAATTAAAAAAAAAACCATAAACTTTACATGAAATGTTTTAACAGTGAAAAGCTCAAACGAGACAATTCCAAATTACAGAACACAAGTCTATGGTCTATGAACCCAACGAGCTGTTTACCCACAGTTTCCCTATCTAAAACATTGGAAATAACAGTACATTCTTCATATGGTTTGGTGAAGTCCAGAAAGCAGAATTAAAGCTGAGCCCAGGTCTGTGACTAACACCTAGTAGGGAGTGAATAACTATCAGTCACCTTCCTCTTTCCCCTCCCCCTTTCTTTCTTTGCTCAGCTTCCTATTTTGAGAAGAATGGGAGTCCCAGAGCACCTAATTGTGCTCATGTAAAACCTACTCCTGAATTGGGAGGCTGTCATGCAAACAGAGCAGGGGACCACTGCACGGTTTAACGTTAAGGGAGTATATCAGGGTTGTATTCTTTCTCCATACCTATTCAATCTGTGCACGGAGCAAATTATTTGAGAAGCTGGACTCTATGAAGAAGAATGTGGCATCAGGATAGGAAGGAGACTCATCAATAACCTGTGTTATGAAGATGACACACCCTTGCTTGCTGAAAGTGAGGAGGATTTCAAGCACTTGTAGAAAATCAAGGAATGCAGACTTCAATATGGATTGCATCTCAGTGTCAAGAAAACAAAGATTCTTAGAAATGGATCGATGGGTAATATCATGATGGATGGAGAAGAGACTAAAATTGTCAACAATTTCATTTTACTTGGATCCACAATTAACACCGTTGGCACCAGCAGTCAGAAAATAGGGAGACATACTGCACTGGGAAAGTCTTTAGTTAGGGACATCTCCAAATTACTGAAGAGTAATGATGCAAGTTTGAGGACTAAGGTGCATCTGATTCAGTCTTTCCAATCATTTATTCTGCATCTGAGAGCTGGACAATGAAATCAGGATGACAGAAGAAGAATGTAATGCCTTTGAGCTGTGTTGTTGGAGAAGAGCACCGAACATCCCATGAACAGCCAAAAGAACAAACAAATATGTCTTAGAAAGGGTGCAGCCAGAGGGTTCATTAGAGGCAAAGATGATGAGGCTTTGCATCATATTCTTTGGACATGTTGCTAGGAGGGGCTATTCCTTGGAGAGAGACATGCTACTGGGAAGGGTGGAGGGTCAGTGAAGGAGAGGAAGACCCTCGACCAGATGAACTGACATGGTGACTGTCGCAGTGGGCTCCAGTGTATGAGGAAGTGTGAGGATGGCACAGGATAGGTAGGAAAGGTCCAGATCCATTGGTCTTAGGGTCGCTAAGAGTCGTACTTGATGGCACCTAACAATAATAACAATCTTCAAAGAGATACACAACCAGGTACACCAACAAGCCAGTGAAAGTCATCTGATGATGTCTGAATCATAGAGGAATAACAGAACAAGTTAGTTTGGACAATATTTCCATGGTATAGGCAACACTGAAAGCAGCAAAGCTCCGATTACAATCCCACTCCCCTGCTCAAAACAATTAAAAACAGCTCTCCCCTAAGAAAAAGTACTAATGTCAGGGAACAGTTTACATCAATTATTCCCTTGCTTTCCTTTCTGAAGAACTCTGGTAAGCTAGTTCCAAAGGACCTGTGCTGCTTAAGAAAAGGTGGTGACTCTGGCAGCTCGAACCCACCAGCCACTCACTCCACCAGAGAAAGATGAACAATTTCCTCTCAGGAGATACAAAGCCAGCGAAAAGCAACTGGAGGATCAGCTGGGCACTGGTTCAGACTTGGCACCAAGGAGCTGAGTTCCT
The DNA here is from genome assembly GCF_000299155.1 of Elephantulus edwardii. Taxonomy (NCBI): domain Eukaryota; kingdom Metazoa; phylum Chordata; class Mammalia; order Macroscelidea; family Macroscelididae; genus Elephantulus; species Elephantulus edwardii. The sequence goes on along the minus strand of NW_006399788.1, from coordinate 11,324,073 downwards.
ATTGTCTCCCTAAGAAACAGAACTAAGGTCAGTGAACATTCCAGTACGTTAATGCCTTCTTTGCTGCCCCTTCTAAGCCTTTCTGCTGTGGTTCATCCAAGGATACCACAAACCAAGCCAAACTCATTACTGTTGAGTCCATTCTGACTCACAAGTGACCCTGAAAGACAGAGAAAAATTAACTGTCCCACAGATTTTTCAAGGGTGCAAGCGTTTATTGAAATGAACTATTCCATCTTTCTCCCACAGTTGGTGGGCAGAAATCATTGACCAAGCTTCCAGCTGGCAGTGAGCACTTTACTCACTGCAGCACCAGCGTTCCCCTCTTAACTACGGAACCAGATGTGTGATCGAGAACACCAACGATACCTTCAATCATGCCCTCACGACAGTCCTCAGCCTGCACGTGACATTAAAGGTACACATTCCAGTGATACATTCAGGATTGGTAGATTTTCCCTTCCCTTCACCCCAAACTGATCTGTTGTTAAGAAAAACAGATTAAAAGAGGGGGTAGGAATCTAAAGGCAATGGAAGTATTAATGACAAAGGAAATGCCTTTACTAATAAGCCTAGAACACATGCACAATCAAATAAAGTTTATCCTTACCAAGTTGTCCTTTCTATATACTCTTACTGCCATCAAGTCAGAACAGATTCATAGTTGACCCTCCAGTGGGTTTTCTGAGGCTGCAAATCACACGGGAGGAAATGGCCCCAAGAGGCTGCTGGGGGATTAGAACTGCCAGAGCGGCAACGGCCTCTGCCTTAGCAGCACAACTCTCTATGGATTATGCCACCAGTACTCCTTTCTTTATTAGTAAAAAAGAAGCAGACATAAGACAGAAACTGCAAATAGAATGATCTGTTGCGATTATCACATTCAAGGCATGGACAGAAGTCACAGTGGAAGACTAGGGAGCTGGAGGATAAAAGCTAGAGATGGCTATGGACTCTAGAAAAAAGTCCTATAGAATGATGGTCAAAAATCTCAATAACTGTTTCCTCCATGAAAGAGTCCTAGCATTGTGATGGTTCAGCTGTTTACCCAAAGTTCAAGTTGAAACACACCAATGGCACTTGAGGAGAAAAGACTTGGTTGGCCATCTGTTCCTATAAACATTATAGCCAAGGAAATGCTATTAGGAAGTTTATTTTGTCCTGTAAGTTGCTACACATAAGACACAACAATTTTCACCATTTATACAAGAATCAGACAAATGTATTTCAATGAGAAGATAAATGAGGCCTACAAAGGAGAGCAGCACCTGCCCTCAATTTCTGCCTCACAGGGTTTCCAGCCTAAAGCTTATAAGAGGACAAATTCTGGCCAGACATCCTTAAACTGTGCACCTCACTCAGGTGGGACTTGGAACTGATTCTCTATCATACACAGCAGACACATCCTCTCACAAACAAGATGAAAAACATACATATGTGCAGTCAAGAGGGAAGGTAGGATAAGAAGAACAAGTGATTGAAGTAAATCCTAGGAACTGAAGAACTCTGAGAAAACATCTAGTCAACTCTCACTGCTTCATAATTGAAGAAAAAGAAGCCTAGAATGTATGTGTGAATACATACATACATGAAGACAGACAGATAAGACAGATACATAGATAAGGAAAATATAGCTCTCTCACTGACATAAAGTCAGAACCCAACTGACCCTCCACTAGATATCCTGCAGCTGAAAATAGTATAGGAGGAGATGGCCCACCTTGCTCTGTTAGAAACTTGTGGACTCCAGCTACCAGAGAGATCAGCCTTTCTGTCAGCAGAACAGCTCCTTATGGATGAGGCCACTGGATGGGAGGGAGGGAGGGAGGGAGGGAGGAAGGAAGGAAGCTGAAAAATGAGACTGTTGAGAGAATAGACCAATTCTACCAGAAAACGACTATCTTGGACTCATGAGCAAATTGTTTAATCTTTTCCTTGGTATTTTATCCATCTTCCATGGTTATTGTACAAGAAATATGAAAAGAAATAGAAAAATAAGTAATCATAGCAATGTCTTTGGAACCAAGATTTTACAGAATAAATGACAAAAAAGACATGTACAAAAGAGAAAATGTTAATAAAAACTTTAAGAAAATCTATTTTGATTGGAAACATCAACACGAACTCTGATTATTTTTCTTTCTAAAAAGTACGTATTTCCTTTCCACTCACAGCCAGTGTGGAATATCAAGGCACAGGTCACAGTCCAACAAATGAAAACAAAGCAAACGCAGGACACAATGTTTTTAAATATTGACAACAGGCAACTTAGGATAGTGACTCCAGAGAGCCAAATGAGGTATGTCTAGGATGATCCAGTCTATTGTCTGGCAAAAATTTTCTGACCACAGAGCAAAAAAGAGAAACTCTAACAGAGTCCAGGAGTCACCCTGAGATAACAGACAAGTTGACAATGCATTTGGAGAGAGTAAGGTGGGTAGAATGTGCAGGGCAGAGACTCACAGAGCAGAGGGCTGCACACAGAAAGACGCAAGGAGTGACCTGGAGATCGCCAGCAGCAGAAGGCAAGAAGCACATGCAACATTTTCACCCAAGCTAATTCAAGAGTTCTAGGGGGTTTTTCCAAACCATGCAGCTCCCTCATTGTGTTAGTTTTCTGTGTTGTGCTGTGGATATTACGTGTGTGTGTGTGTGTGTGTGTGTGTGTGTGTGTGTGCATTATTTACACAAGTGCATTATTTGTAAAAAATATTGTTCATGTGAAGAAAATTCCCGGGGTCTAGAAAAAAGCCACCAGAAAAGATCAGAAGGAACCATGTTCCACCCTCACACAAGGCTCATGAGGGTCCACACTCCCCACAACTATAGCAGAGAAACTTTGTCAAAAATGGAACACGAGGTTGAGCACTCAGAAGAGTATCATCACCTCAGTGTTAAGTGTCCTAGAGTTGTCTACGACTCTGTGACCGATGAATCTGAACCTACCCTATCATCCTTATCCCCTGACCCACTTAAACCTGCCATGACAGTCACTGTGCATCAAAGGTCTTCCCCTTCTTCTCTGACCCCTCACCTTTCCAAGCATGATCTCCTTTTCCAAGGACTGGTCCCTCTTAACAACTTGTTCAAAGTATGTGAGTTGAAGCTCTGTCATCTTTGCCTCTAAGGAGAACTGTGGCAGCACTCTTTCTAAGACACACTTGTCATTTTGCCAGCCTATGGGATATTCAGAATTTTTATCTAATACCACAATTCTCAAAGACATTGATTCTTCATCTATCATACTTGTTCAACTTTCAGATGTATGGCAAGTAATTGAAAAGATCACGGATTGGATCAGGTCCACCTTAGTCTTCAAACTGACATCCTTTCTCTTTGGTGCTTTAGAAAGGTCCCTGACAGCTGACTTTTCCAATGCAATACATGTTTTGATTTCCTAGCTGCTGGTGCCAAGGGTGTTGACTGTGTATTCAAGCAAGATGAAGGTGCTGACAATTTTCATCTCTTCTCTTCTATGGTGATGCTGCCCACTGGCCTGGTGCTGAGGATTTTGTTTTCTTGCTTCAGTAGTAAAGCTTAATGGGCCCAAGAGTAAAGACTTACTGCCTAACAGAACATAAGTATAAATCTCAAAATGATAATACAGCCTCCTAATACTTTCACTCCAAAACGTAACAAAAGCAAGGCTCAAACACAACCAGGTAAAATTTACAATGTTTAGAGTCTCAAGAGCTTGTGAGGAGCCAGCTACAATACCATTTCTATCCTTATTCCTATGGATCAAAACAGAATGAAGGAAATCAAAGGCTCAAAAAATAAACAAGTCCATAGGACTAACTGCCCAAGTGAACACGGGCTCTTCTAACCTGTGTCCAGAAGAACTAGATAGATGGTGCCAGGTTACCACTACTGTCTGTTCTGACGAGGGACAGCACAGATGGTCCCAGATGGAATGGAAGAAAAATGTAGAATAAAAGTCAAATTCATAAAAAACGTGAGTTGGAAAGGGGGAGGAAAAAGATGGATTAGCACAGTGGCGGTAGCAATGGGCTCAAGCACACTTGTGATTTTGAGGACAGTACAGGGTAAGCCAAGGTTCCGAACGACTGTTCACAGGGTCGCTATAAGTCCTCGTCCACGTGGTGGTATCTCACAGCAGGACCGCCAGAGAAGGCAGGAACCCCTAAGAACACCCCCTCCCTTAACATTCCCTTTGAACATGGAATTGAAGCTACTTATGTAGACCTTTTTTAATTTTTTTGAGATCTCTTTTTAGTGATGAAAATAAACTGATTCTAAAACAAACAATTTCACCAATGAGTTACATATTACTGTGTTCCCTTAAACAACTCACATACGAGACGAAATGACCACTATTTACCCAAAAGCAAAGACGAAAAGGCAAAGAGGGGAGGAAAAATACATGAATAGACACAGAATAAACAAAATGCAAATAATAAGAATGTGGACACATTATGAAAATTGTAATAGATATCACATTAAAAGGGAACCTAATTTAAAAAAATTAAATTTTTTAAAAAAGGGAATCTAATTTGTCACTCCTTGGAGAGGGACATCATGCTTAGGAGGGTGGAAGGACAGCACGGGAGAGGAAGACTATCGATGAGATGGACTGATTCAGTAACTGGGGTAATGGGGGTAGGTGTGTCAGAGACGATAAAGTTGGCACAGGAGAGAGCAGGGTTTAGGGCTGTTGTACATAGGGTTGCTTTGAGTCCCAGGTGACTCAACAGCACATAACAACAATTCACTATGTAAATTTTCACATAAAGTACAATTAAATATTGTTAAAAAGAAAAATACTCAAATTATACAAAGTATATTACTTGACTACATAAGAATTAAACTAAAATTCAACAAAAAGATACCTAGAAAACCCAAAAAAGTATTTGAAAACTAAACAGCACATCTCTCTTTTGAAAAAACCTCAATGATCATTCAAAAACCAACATACCCATCATATTAAAGTTATAAAATAAAGCAAATGCTCATGTTACTAGATGAAGAAAAGGCATTTAACAAAATTCAATATGCATTTATTATAAAAATGGATCAAATGAGGAGTAGAAAGGAATTCTCTCAACTTCATAATGAACATTCATAATATATCTACGATGACTCATACAGCTGGTAATGCAATGGTTAAGCATTCTATTGCTTCCCAGAAGACTGGCAGTTCAATTTAGCTGCTCTAAAAGGGACAGATGTGACAACCTGTTTCCATAAAGATGAGCAGCCATGGAAACTGGAGGGGCAGTTCTACTCTGCTCAGTAGGGTCTCTATGAGCTGGAGCCCCCTGGACAGCAGTGAGATCAGCCTGTGGTGGTGGTGCTAGGTGCCCTGAGCTGACTAGGACACACAGCAACCCTACGAACGGCAGATCTGAACCTCGCCCTATCCTGTGCCATGTCTGTGACCGTTACACACTCAGGCCTATTGCGGCAGTCAGCATGTCAATCCATCTCACTGATGCTCTTCCTCTCCCTCACTGATGCTCTTACCTCTCCTAGAATGATGTTTCTTTTTTTAAAACAAATAATTTTTTTAATTGTGATTTTAACAAAACTTTACAGAAAATTTGGATTTCCATTCACTCACTGTTGCACATTTTCCTCCCTACCATTACCCCACCCTAGTTTGCTTTTCTCTTTTAAAAAATATTCATTTACTATTACACAATTTCCTCCCCCTCCCTACCTCAGTCCACCTTGCCATGCACCTCTTATTCTGGACTGTTGCTATGCAAATAATGCCTAATCATATATTCCTCTTAAACAATTCTTTCCCTCATCTGTTCCAATGCAGTATTCATTATTTACCCCCTCTTAATTTCTTCCCAACCCCCAATGTCAGTCCTGTTTTATAACAGTGAAATTATGCAGTTATCTGTCCTTTTGTGACTGAGATATTTCACTCAGCATAATGTCCTCCAGGGACACTCATTTTGCTTATTATATTAGCTCCTTGTTTTTCAGTGCTGCATAGTATTTCACTGTGTGAATATACCATAGCTTCTCTATCCATTCATCTGATGGACACTTGGTTTGCTATGATGAACAATGCAGCAATAAACATGGATGTGCAGATGTCTCTCTCTGAAGGACTGAGTCCTCCTATAATGTGCCCAAAATGTGCCCAAAGTGAGACAGTTTCACCATCCTTACCTCCAAGGATCACTTTGGTTACCCTCCCTTCAAGAAGTCTTCATTTGTTTGTTTTACAAGTCCATGATAGATATATATGGATTTATATACATAATAAGCTTCTTCAATATCATAACTCAAAGATATTAATCCTTCTATCATCCTTACTCACTACTCAACTTTCATATACATAGGAAGCAAATGAAAACACCATGGCTTAGATCAGGAACACTTGGTCTTTAAATGTATATCCTTGCTCTTTAACTCTTTGGAGAGGATCCTGACGGCAGATTTCCCAAATGCAACACACCTTTTGATTTCTTGATTGCTAATACCTAGGCTTTGATTGTGGAATCATGTAAAATTAAATCCTTAACCACTTTAATCTTTTCTCCCTCTGTCATGATGCTCCCTATTGGTGTAATGGTGAGGATTTTTCTTAATGTTGAGATGTACCTCATATTGAACGATACAGTCTTTGATCTTCTGCAGTAAGTGCTTCAAATCTTCTTCACTTTCTTAAATGAAATTTGAATAACACAGCTTATTAATAATTCTTTCTCCAATCCTGATGCCATATTTGTCATCATGTAGTCTAGTTTCTTGAATGATTTGCTCAGCGCACAAATTAAATAGGTATGGAGAAAATAAACAACGCTGATGCACACCTTTTCTGACTTTAAATCCCATTCAGTTCAGGACAAATGCTTGGCTAAAAGCAGAGATCACCAGAAAGGTGTTTACTTGTGTTTTATTGATTATTCAAAAGTGTTTTACTGTGTGGCTCTTAATAAATTATTTGTGCCATGGCCTCTTCTGAATCCTGCTTGAATTTCAGGCAGTTCTCTATGTACTGCACCAGTCAGGTTTTAAATTCTCTTCAGCAAGATTTTAGTTGTGAGATTAATGTTAGGGCTTGATAATTACCAGAGTCTGCTGGACCACCCTTCTCGGGAATGGGAACAAATATGGATCTCTTCCAGTGAGCTGGCCATAAAATGCCTTCCATCTTGGTTAGCAGAGACTGATGAGCACATCCACGGTTGCATCTATTTCCTGAAACACCTCAACTGGTTTTTCATCAATTTCTGATGCCTTATTTTTGCCAGTGCTGTTAATGCTGGTTAGACTTCTTTCAGTAATATCGTTTCTTGATCATCCGCTACTTCCTACAGTGGCTCAGTGTCAACTTATCTGTGATATAGTGACTCTGCATTTCTTCTATATTTTTTTCTGTGTGTGTGTGTGTTTTGTATGTCCTGTGTATTCTTTTCATTAGAGAAAGATGCAGAGAACTACACTAATTATTAAGAACTCAGGAATTCCTTCCCCAGCAGAGCACCTGGTGGATTCGAACCGTGCACCTCTGGGATTGTAGTTGCAGCTCCTTGCCACTAGGCCACCAGAGCTCCCCTTACTCATCACTTTTAAGGTATCAGGAACAATATAAGGATGTCTGCTTTCATCACTTCCAATCCACATCATGCTGGTGATTCTAACTAGTGCAATTGTTGTTGTTAGGTGTTGTTGAGTCGTGTAAGACTCACAGTGACCCTATGAACAAGATCTGAACCCTGTTCTATCATGTGCCATCCTCACACTTCCTGACCACAAGAGCCCATTGTAGCCCTCACCATGTCAATCCATCTGGTTAAGGGTCTTCCTCTCCCTTCCAGTCGCTCCACCCTTCCCAGCATCATGTCCTTTTCCAAGGAATAGCACCTCCTAGGAACATGTCCAAAGTATATGAGGTGAAGCCTTATTATTCTTGCCTCCAAAGAGCACTCTGACTGCATCCTCTCCAAGACTTCTCTATTTGTTTCTTGGCTGTCCATGGGATGTTCAGGGCTCTTCTCCAACACCACAGCTCAAAGGTGTCAATTATTTTCCTGTCATCTTTATTCAATGTCCAGCTCTCAGATACATAGCAAGTAACTGGAAAGACTATGGCCTGACTCAGATGCATCTTAGTCCTCAAACTGACCTCACTACTCCTCAATAATTTGGAGAAGCCCCTAACTGCAGACTTTCCCAGTGCAATGTGTCTCCTTATTTCCTGACTGCTGAGGGGGGATAAAAAGAAATAAAATACCTTTCAACTGGAAAGGATGAAGTAAAACCTTATGTATTTGAAAACAGAGGTATTTTTGAGGGCTCAAGAGTAATATAAACTATATATTTCTCTATGTTCACTCACTCACTCACTTACTGCTACTAACTCAGAAGCAACTCAAGTTATATTCCAGTGACTGCCCATCTTTCTCCTAAGGAGCAGCTGGTGGACTGAACCATCTATCTTTGGTTTGGCAATACAACTCCTTATCCACTAAGCCACCAGAGCTTCCTGTCTCTATGTTGTTACTGTTATAGGCCATCAAGTCAAGTACAACTCATAGTGAGTCTATGAACAACAAATTGGAACTCTGTCCTATCCTGTGTCATCTTCATTATCTGACACACTTGAGCCCATTGCAACAGTCACTGTGTCAATCCACCTGGTTGAAGGTCTTGCTCTCTTTCACCAACCATTCACTTTTCTAAGGATGATGGTCCTCTCCAAGGGACAGCCTCTTCTAACCACAGGCCCAAAGTATGTGAAATGAAGGAGGCAATTTGAAAATTCTAGATCCAAATGAAAAGCCCATTTCTTCTTATGGAATCTAGGTGAAATAGTCTGCAAACCAGTGCCCCAAAGGAACGATGACATAAAAACCTAGAAGAGTTGTATATGAATGTTCATGGTATGCACAGTGTGTGTTTTTAACAGCAAAACTCATCAAGGACCCCAAATTCCATCTAAAATCCAATGAGTTTTTACCAACTGTGATACACAAATAATAATGAAATTCACCTAGATGAACAAATGCGTGAAAACAGAATATTTTAAAAACTCAAACTCTGTTGTACTTAAACTGTCAATACAAGTATTGCAGTATCTGTGCCAACCCACATCCTCAACCTTCCGCTTTTCCAACCAGGACATCCTTCTTCATAAACTAGTCCTTTCTGATAATGTCCCAAAACAATCACCACGGCTGTACAATGAGCCATGTACTAGACAGGCAGCTCGTGATGGTATCAAGAGTGGGAGATATCTTTTGGGATGCCTCCTCAAACTTCTTTTCTGACTGAAGTTAGGAAGTCTGCTTTTAGTTAGAGAAAACACATCTGGCTCATGACTTTGCATGCTGTTTGAATCCACCACTATTTCTGAAGAAGAAAGATGGGCAATCTCCTTCCGTAAGATTATCTCTGAAGGGTCAGCTATGAGCAGGTTCAGACCCAATGGTACACAACAAGAGCAAAAAAAGATAATAAGCATCCCAGTGTTCACATACAGCTTTGAGTGAAAGGCAGGGACAAGAGAACAAAGGGATATTAAGAAAAAAGGAATGGTTTCTATGAGTTCTACCTCGCTGTGCTAACATGGCAATAACTTTGATTCCTGGTTTTCATCCTATCAGATGAAAGGGCAGAAAACGAATTCAGAGAGATCCAGGTTTATACTCCTGGAACATCTTACAATAGCCAGAGACAAGGAAAATCATTCTTTCACTTATTCAGAGAAAATAAAGAGCTATCTGAGTCGTGGGAAGATTCGAGTCATCCATTCCCTATGAGAGTGATCACATTCACACATACCAGAGGTAAACACGATATGAACAAGTGAATTATATTTGCATTTATTTTGAGAGTGGTATTTGAGAACTATTCTTAACTGAGAAGAGGAAGCCTCAGGGGTATGGTCTGCCTCTCAAGTCTCCTTTGAAACAGCTCTAGATTACTGTGAAGAGAAAGCACTGCACAGGGCAGAGGCTCAGAGAGTGTTCTTAGTAGACTCAGTGCCAAGTAGACCACAGTGTGAAGAAAATGAGCAAAATTCATCTTTCAGAGAAAATACAGAAGCTTCTTAAATGTGAAAGACCCCTAGCAAAAGTCAACATCCCTGCTAACACAGAGAAAAGAATACAGAAGAGAGGGCAAGACCCAGAGGGCATTTCTTTGTTGCTGAAGGTCCTGAGCACCAGCATGGAAAAGCTGCACAGGCAGCCCTGCTGAGGGGGCCCCAGGCTGATGAGGACCCAGGCTGATGGGGCCCCTGTGCTGATGGGACCCCAGTGCTGATAGGGCCCTTGTGGTGATGGCACAACCATGCTGATGTGGTTCCCATGTTGATGGGGTCCCTGGGCTGATGGGGTGCCCATGCTGATGGGGTCCCCACGTTAATAATAACTCCATAACAGTGCAGTTAGGTGGGTCTGGATTGGAATCCCAGCTTCACTACACGCTAGAGCACTGGAACCCAGGGAAGATTATTGAATTTTCTAAGCCTCCACTTCACCCTCAGTCTAACAGGATAATTATTGACTGTTGTGAGGACAAAGTGCAACCGAGAAGGTAACGTGGTTAGCACAGTACACGCAGGTGTTCAACTCAGGATGCTGACAGACGTGAAGTGGTAACTCACAGGGGAAATGCAATTTAACACTGGACAGATTGCAACTATAAAGTTTTTAAAAATCTTTATTCTTTGATCCAGAAATTCCGTTTGTGAAAACTTTTTAAGGAAAAATAATATTTAAGCTAAAAATCTAAAAATAGAAAACATATTAAAAATAAAGTCACACAGGTATATTGACCCTATTTATAGGTAGTCCAGGGAGGCAGACTGTCATATTTGGTATAATGTGGGAAGAAACAGGAAGATCTGAAACACTGGATATAAATGAATGGCATTCCTTCCGCCTCACATACGTCAGATAACAAACCCTTCTCTGCCCCCACAGAAGTCAGGAAACGGATCCTCTGTAAAAACTGAGATGATCCAAACCCAGAGACAAGAGTGAGGTGCTGGAGTGAAAACAGTGCAAGGGAGCTCGCATTTTAATTTGTGCTAATAACCCAGCTGCCTTCTCCCACAGAGAACAGGGCTTGTTCTTTCTTGGTATGAAATTAGAAAATATTTTTCCTGGAAAATCTGAGCTGATCCAATATCTATAAACAAAGACAAGTGAAGGTCTCAATACTCTTGTTCAGAGTCAAGTCCATCCTAACAAAAATAGACCATCCAAGTTTGTTTAATATTAGTCTTATTATCTAGAATTTATATAATACTCGAGCAACACAACAAGATAAACAACCCAACTGAAACATGGACACAGGATATGAACAGACACTTCCCCAAAGAAGACATTCAGATGGCAAGCAAACACATGAAGAAATGTTCAAAATCCCTAGCTCTAAAAGATATGTAAATCAAAACAACTATGAGATATCATCTCACCAAAGTAAGAATGGCAAAATCTGATGCAAACAACAAATGCTGGCGAGGTTGTGGAGAAATTGGAACCGTTATTCACCACTGGTTGGAGAATACAATGGTGCAAACATTATGGAAGGTAGTGTGGAACTGTCTCAAAAAGTTGCAAATAGAAATACCATTTGACCCAGCAATCCCACTACTGAGAATATACCCTAAGGAAACCATAACTGCCACCCAAGCACATATATTCACATCCATGTTTATCGTGGCTTTGTTCACAATAGCAAAAAGTTAGAAACAACCCAAGTGCCCATCAACAAAGAATAGATACAGAAGCTCTGGTATATTCACACCATGGAATACTACGATGCATTGAAAAACAAGGAACTCATGAAATATTATACAAAATGGGTGACCATGGAGGACATTATGCTGAGTGAAATATCTCAGTCACAAAGGGACAAATACTGCCAAATGCTATGGTTATAAAACAGGACTGACATTGGGATTGGGGGAATCTAAGAAAAGAGGGAATAAATAATTTATACTACATTGAAAGGGAGAGAAATGTTTGAAAGGGATACGTTGTTGTTGTTTTTGTTATGTGCCATTGAGTCGTTTGCAACTCATAGCGGCCCTAAGTACAAAAGCCCTAAACCCTGCTCTATCCTGTGCCAATCGCACCGTCTCTGATACACTCATCCCGATTACCCCAATCACTGAATCAATCCACCTCATAGAAGGTCTTCCCCTCCTGCGCTGTCCCTCCACCCTACCAAGCATGATGTCCCTCTCCAAGGACCTGTCCCTCCTTACAACATGTCCAAAGTATGTGAGACGAAACCCCAGAATCCTTGCCTCCAAGGAGTAGCCTGATTTAACCCTCTCCAGGATGAATCTGTTTGTTTTCTTGGCAGTTCATGGTACATTCAATACTCTTTCTCCAGCACCACAGCTCAAAGGCATCAGATCTCCTTCTGTCCTCCCTAGTCACTGTCCAACTCTCTAATGCATAACAAGTGATTGCAAAAACCATGGCCTGTATTAGGCGCACCTTAGTCTCCAGAGAGACACCGTTGCTCTTGAGTATTTAGAGAGGTCCCTCATAGCAGACTTTCCCATCGCAATACATTTTTTTATTTCCTGGCTGCTGGTGCCAAGAGTGTTGACCATGGAGCCAAGCAAATTGAAGCTGTGAACAATCTCAATCTCTTCGCCATCCATCCTGATGCTACCAATTGGTCCAGTGGTGAGAATCTTTGTCTTCTTGACATTGAGTCTCAGTCTATACTGAAGACTTATTTTCATGACAAGAGTCCAGAATAAGAGCTGCTTGGGGAGAGTGGGCTGGGAGGGGGGAATTGCATAATAATGAAAGTTGTCAGATTGTTGGTTTTTTCTACTTTTCAAAGAAACACCAACTGGGGAGGAAACGTGCAACAATGAATGAATGGAAATCCAAAATCTCTATAAACTTTCATTAAAATTTCAATAAAAAAATTAAAAAAATATTACTCATATATGAGCACACAGTCACAAAACAAAAAGAAATTTAGCAATAAGAGATATTTCAGGTGGTTGTTGTAGTTGTTGTGTATTGTAGAGTCAGAACCAACCCACAGCTGACCCTCCAGCAGGTTTTCAGAGGCTGTTAATTGCACAGGAGGAGACTGTCCATCCATTGAGCAGAAGACAGCCTCAAACTGTGTGGCTCCTGGATTGTAGTGTAGCTTCTTGCCAATAAGCCACCAGAGCTCCCTGTCTTTCAGGTAGCAAGAAAAATAATAATTAGGTGTGTCAGAGACAATGACGTTGGCACAGGATAGAGCAGGGTTTGGGCTCTTGTATACAGGGTCGCTATGAGTCACAAGCAACTCGACGGCACATAACAACAACATATTCAATGATATTAAGACATGACGCCAGATCTATGAAACAAAAATGAAATGGTAACAGGATCATGAAGACTGAGTAACTAAAAACATACTCGTTTATATCAAAACAACATACACAGAGTTATAAAATACCAAGTAGTATATAAGAGTTTACATACCAAGTACAATCTCCCAGCTCTTTTCACATGAATTTCACTCAAGGGAGCAGCCACTATTCTCCTTGCCAAGTATTGGCCTTGGAGAAGAACTGATGACTTTGAGTTGTGCTGTTAGAAACTGCTACTAAATATCCCCACAGACTAGCAAAAGGACAAACAGACATGTCTTAGAGAAGGTGTAACCAGAATGCTCCCTGAAGGTAAAGATTAGTCTCACATACTTCTCTCATGTTGTTAGGAAAAACCTATTCCTTGAAAGGGGACATCATGCTTGGAAAGGTGGAGGGTCAACAGAGCAAGCAGTTCTGTAAAATGGATTGAGCCTGTGTCAATGGGCTCCACTGTGTCAGGGATGATAAGCATGGCACACAGTATGATGGGGTTCATAGGGTCACTATGAATCATATGTGACTTGATGGTACCTAACAACAACTGTCAGCCTTGGGCAATCATTATGCTCCATCAAAATATCCCACCAAAGAGCACCTAATCTGACTGGAGCCTGGCAATATTCAACACTGAGATCAACTACTATAGAAAGAAGTACTCAAAATAATCTATCAGCCAAAAATCCAAATTTATAATTTGATAAAGTTGTACCTTCCCTCAAGGGAGCTCTGGTGGCCTAATGTTAAGAGGCTGCACTGCAATCCCAGAGGCACGTGGTTCAAATCTACCAGCTGTGAAGTGGGAGAAGAATGGGTAATCTCCTCCCATGTAATTGACCACCTCTGAACACCTGCTGGAGAATCTGCTATGAATCCATTCCAGCCCAACGGCACATAACAGCAACCTTCCATCAAGCATCAACAAAATTCAGACAAGTTCTTTGCCACTGTATAAAAAAGCACTGCCTTTCCTCCACTGTCCAATCACATACTCATCGTGTGCTTTTAATGTTTCACCAGAAGCACATTTTACATCCATATTTCTAGTAACATTCTGCTGCTCTTAGACACTAAGACACCTTCTCTGTGCCCCTTCATCTCCTTCTGAGCTGCCACCAGACTAGTCTTTGATGTCCATATTATGCCAACTGTCACTGCAAGGAAATCTAGACTTTTGCTGTTGCTGTTACTGTGTGCTGTTAAGTCAGAATTGACTCATAGCTGACCCTCCCCTGGGTCTTCAAAGACAGTAAATTGCATGAGAAGAGCTTGTCCATCCTTCTCCCGTGGGGCTGGTGGATTTGAACCATGTGTCTTTGGGATTGCAGCTTACCTTCTTACCACTAGGCTACCAGTTGTTAGGTATCATCAAATCACCTCTGATTCTTAGCAACCCTTGTACAACAGAATGAAACTTTGCTGGATCCTGTGTCATCCATAAAACCTCTGCTGTGCTTAAACCCCCTGTTGCAGTCACTGTGTCAACCTGTTTATTTCATTAAGGGACTTCCTCTCTTTCACTGACCCTCCACTTGATGAAGCATGATGGTCTTCTCCAGAGACTGGCCCTTCATAACAACATGTCCAAGATCTATGAGAAAAGACTCACTACCCTTGCCTCGCATGGGAGAAGGAGGGGTAATCTCCTCCTGTGCAAGTAACTGCCTCTGAAAACCCGCTGGAGGGTCAGCTATATGGGTTGGCTCAGAGTTGAGAGTACACAACAACAACCACCCTTCCTCTAAGGAGCACTCTATTTAGAGGAGCACTCGGCCCCCAAGGAGATAGATGTTATTTGTTCTTTTGGCAGTTCATGGAACAATCAATACTCTTTGCCAACACCATAATTCAAAGGTATTGATTATTCTGCAGTGCTCCTTATTCATTGTCCAACTTTCTCACGCATATGCAGCAAATGAAAACACCACAGCATGAGTCTTTAAATTGGCATGCTTGCTCTTGGAAAAGGTCTTTGACAGCAGATTTGTCCAAGGTAATATATCTTTTGATCTTGTTTTTACTACTGCTTTCAAGGGAGTTCTAGGGCCCTAGTGGTAAGAAACTGGACTGTAATCCCAAAAATATGTGGTTCGAATCCATCTACTCCATGGGAGAGGGGCAATCTAGTCCCAGTTGATTAATTGCCTCTGAAAACCCACAGGAGGGTCAGCTATGGGTCAGTTCCAACTGAATAGTACAAAACAACAACTGCTTTCAAGGATGGTGAATGTGCATCCAAGTAAAATGAAATATCTGACAACATCTACCTTTTCTCCAAGTATGAAGTTGTTTATTGGTCTGTTGTGATTTTTTTGTGGGGTTTTTTTTGTTGTTGTGGTGGTGGTGGTGGGTGGTTGGTTGGTTGGTTGGTTGGTTAGGTGATTCTTGTGTGCTTTTTTAAAATTTTTATTTTGGGGGCTTTGATGCTGAGGTGCAATCCACACTGAAGACGATAGTATTTGACCTTCATCATAAGTACTTCACGTTTTTATTTTTTTTTACAAGCAGTTTTTATTATTAGGCACTTTCAAATTCTTCAGGCATCAACCCATAACCCAAATCTAGAGCCATTTTCATATTTTAGGACTTTAACTGAGCAGCATCTCTACTTCTTAGTACCAAATTCTTTGTTATCCAATGTGCCTACAAGAGAAACACTGTAAGTAAATAACTTTTAACAAATGGGATATTATTTTCTCATGCTTTAGGAGGCTGGAAGACTGAGTTTATGGTGCCAGCTCTCTTTCCAACTTTTGGAGACAACACCACACAGCTTTCCATAGTGTTGCTTCTTCCATGTTTAATGTCTTTTACATTTCAGAAGACGTTTACTCAATACCTCTAATGAGATGGACTGACATTGTGACCTCAGCAACGGGTTCCAGTGTCTCTGAGATGATGAGGATGGCACAGGATAGGGCAGGGTTCAGGATGGTTGTTCATAAGATCATGATAAATTGTACTTGGCTCAATGGCACCTAACAATAACAACCCTCCACTAATCCTGCCCATTAATGTAACAAACATAACTCATCCTCAAATGGGATTACAACCACACACTTAAGCATTAGAATTTTTAAACATCTATTTTAGGGAAACACAATTAAAAATTAAAACACAATTAAACAGTATGTAAGAAGCAATTTGTTCACTTACAGAACTAAATAGTTAAGCAAGAAAGACAACTCAAGTCAACTCATTGTTGTCAAGTCAGGACTGACTCACATCTGACCTCCAGTAGGTTGTCTTAGGCTGTAGACAGCGCAAGTGGATCTGAATCACCAGTGAGACACAATGCTTTTCAGTTAATGCAATTCCCCACAGACTACACCATTAGAGCTCCCTGAAGAAAGACAAGTCAAAAGTAAACTCTGAGGGAGCTCTGGTGGCCTAGTGGCAAAGAAGCTGCACTGCATTCCCAAAGGAGCATGGTTCAAATCCACCAGGTGCTCTGCTGGAAAAAGAGGGGCACCCTCCTCCTGTGCCAGTCAGATCCGATTTGATGGTATAAAACAAGGAAAGAAAGAAAAAAAAAGAAGTAAACTCTGATACACCACTGAGGGCTCTGAGGGTATGAAAGTAGTAGTCATTGTTATTGTTACTGCACCACTGAGTCAGAACCAACTTATAGCTGGTCCTCCAGCCGGTTTTCAGAGGCAGTCTGAATCATATGAGAGGAAAACGTCTCCTGAGGAGCAGCTGGTGGATTCCAACAGCGTGTTCTATGGGTTGGCAGCACAACTCCTTACAACTAAGCCATTACCTCCACCAAAGGCAAGTCTGGTGGAATACTAAGCAAAGACCTGCTGTACGGCTAACCCAGAGGCTGTGCTTCTCCACAGGTTCAAATCCACCACCTGCTCCATGACAAGGATGGGCACTCTCCTCCTCTGCAATTCACAGCCTTGGAAAAGCCACTGAAGGGTCATCTTTAAGTTGGAACTGACTTGACGGCAGAGTTAAACTCCACTGGTTACAGGGACTACAACCCCCTCTGACCTCAGTCTGGTCTCCGCCACATGAAAGGCATAATTCTCCTCAACCCCTCTGATCTAGGTAGGACACAGGAGAAAAGAAACGTTCCCACCCCACACATAGTGACTGGGTTTTGTCCCAAGGTGCTCTGTTTCCCACAGACTATGGTGATTACAGTGTTACTCTAGCTTATCCATGTTTTAAAGCTGAAATCAAACTGGTCTCCCAATTCCCCTATGCTTTTCAGGCAGACACAAAGAGTCAAGCTGTGTCTTTGTTCCACATCCCCTGATCTGGAGGGCCACATCCAGGGCTGGAGAGGATGACTCTTTCTCGGAGTCCATAGTTTCCCCAGCTCAGTGACCAGCTATTTTCCCACACCCATTCACAGATCATGCAGCCCTCTCTAGAGAACGGTCGGGGGTGCAAGGGAGGAAGGCGGCCAGCTAGAATGAGGTGAAGTCTTTATCTAGACACCAGCCTGCTGGAGGCAGGAGGAACTCTGCAGTTTTCCAGTGGAGAATAAAAAAAGGTCAAGTGGTGCAGTGGGTGGTTAAGCACCGCCTGAAAACCCAGAGGTCCGTGATTTAAACCTATCAGCAGCTCTGGTAATCTCATTGCTCAGAAACCCTATGAGGCAGTTCCCCTCTATCCTTAATGGCTGGCATGACTCAGAATGGGCTCAACGGCAATGGGTAGATAAGAGGTGATAAAAGCAACCCGGGGTCTAGGGTTGAGGGGAATGGTGGGAAGGAAAAATGGGTGGAGCACAGGGCGTTTTTAAGAGTCACTGAACTCTTCTGTGGGACCCTGCAGTAGTGGATACATGACATTACGCATTTGTCAAAACCGTAAAGACTACAGAGCGCCAAGATTCAGCACTAAAGTTAACTCTGAACTGTAATGAACAATAAAAGAACCTTGGTGGTGCAGTGCAGCACACGGTGGGCTGTTAACTGCAAGGGCAGTGGTTCAAACCTACCAGCTGCTCCCCAGGCGACAGATGGGCTATCACCTCCCATAAAGATTTACCACCTCAGAGACTCAATGGAGGCTGTCTGTGGGTCAGAACTAACCTACTGAGAGCAGCAGGTTTGTTTTATTTTACTTTGTTGAGTTAATACTACTGCATCAATATTAGTGCATCTGAATGTGCAAGGAAAAAAAACACGCAAGTTGTTAAGAGAAGAAACAGAAGGGAAACTCACTTCCCATGCAATTTCTCTGCAACTCTAAAGCTGCTCTATAAAACAAGGTCTGTTTTGAAAAGCCAAGTACAACTAAGCTGAAGCGGAAGCCTTGGAAAGCACCCCACTCTTGTCCCCTGCGCTGCTGTTAGCTCAGGGGCGGCACCTGTGACAAGCACGGCTCTCTTCCCACCTGCCACAACCCAAAGTCTTGTTCATCTCTGTCCCCTCACATTTGTAAAGGCTTCAGCTGTGAAATATAAACCGCAAACCAAAGTCCACTGGCATGCGCACACGATCGATGAGGTGCTATGCTGGAGTGAGGGAGCCCTGGTGGCGTGGTGGTAAGCAGTGGATGGACAATCTCCTCTAGCACTGTTAACTGCCTCTGAGAACCCGCTGGAGGGTCAGCCAGAAATTGGCTGTGACTTGATAGTCCATATACAACAAAATGCTGGAATTAAGATAGGCTTTAAGACCATACTGGTCTACCCTAGCAAATAGGTATGTCTTGGAGAAGATGCAGCCAGACTGCTCACTGGAGGCAAGAATGGTGATGCGCTGTCTCACATTCTTTAGGCATGTTGCTAGGAGAGGCTATCCCTTGTAGAAGTACATCATACTTAAAACGAAGGAGGGCTGGCAAAGGAGAGGAAAACCCTCAACCAGGTGGACTGACAGAGTAACTGCAGCAATGGGCTGGAGTGTGTCAGAGATTGTGCGGATGGCACAGGATAGGACAGGATTCAGATGTGTTGTTCATAATGTCACTTAAGTCCTACTCAACATGACAGCACCTAATAACAACCCTAGCAAAGCAGACCAAGACCAATCATCTCAGTAAATCAATGACAGAACCTTAGAGAGAGCCTCCCCAAGTCCCTCTAAAAACGAAAATATCTGTAAATAATTAGTTATTGGCAGTATTATACCATTCAAATAGCTGTTGAAAAGACAAAAATGAGACTGAAATCAGGAACTATCGAGTTACACATAATCTGTGTTCAGATGTGAAAATGCCACTTCCCCTTTATTAGATTCTCAGAAATGATGTGTCCAACTCACTCTGCAGGAGTGGGACACATCTCCCCAGGTCACATCTCCAAATTCAGAATTAGGGCTCAGACACACGCGCCTACATCCTCCTTTCAGGGTGAACCAAACAGTAGAATGTGTAAAATTAAAGCAAAAGAGGGGCAAGTATGGTTAAATGAGGCATGAGTTTTTGAAAAGCTGGGAGGTTACACATGGGGCAGACAAGAGAGATATGTCATGGGTTTGTTAATCTAAGTATTATCAGTGTCCCTTCTTTCGGAAAGTACTAGTATCTCCTTGCAATGACCACAGCAAGGAGCATAGTACAGCATTTCCAGGTCTACGTCCATTTCCAGCAACCTCCAAGAATAAGTATGTTCACAGTGCTAAGATTAGAGGGACTGTGATTCTGGGTATGCATTTAATTTGTGTTATTACTTTTTTGGGGGGTGGGGGGCAGGTGGACATGGGGGGGTGTAGGAATCATAAAGAAAGTTTATTCCTCCCTGCATGCTACTTGAAAGATGTTTCTAATTAAGCCTTAATGTAGCATAAGGAAAAGGTCTGAACAAGACCCCAAACTAAAGGATAGAAATGAAGCTCCCTCTTCAGATTCTCCAGTTTCTCTCTCACAATCTGAAAGCCTTCAGAAAAGAGGCACTACAGGAGGAACACAACACAAAGGAAAAATTAACAAATCATTTTACCAGCCAGAAGAGGAGAGAGAAAAAGCAAGAGAGTATCAGCTCTACTGTGGTTTTCAGGCCTCCCTACTTTTGTGTGAAACAAACAACAGTGTCTAGGTGAGGAGAGCTCTGAGAACCAGAGATACCCCAGGGATGTTAGAGAAACACACCCAGGGCTCTCCATATTGCTACATTACAGGCTGGAAATAGAGGCCTCCCCCACCTCTTGAGTCTGGGCAGGATCCACAGGAAACTTCTCTCTTGATTAGACTCCCACTGAGCCCAAGGTTTAACTTTCCATCTTTCATTCCAACCCACACATCCCACCACTGCACCAGGCTGTAGACCAAGAGTAAGTGAGGCCTTTTGAAACAAACTCGCCCACCCACAACCATCGGTGGGGAATATACAGAGCACTTGTTAAGAATCAACCCAGCCCTTTTTTCTTGGCATCAAGAAATTATCCTTTAAGCCACCAAGGAATATTCTCTAAACAGCAGATTAATCCTTATCCATGGTTTTGGAAGACGCAATTCAGAGATCAAACAAAGCCAAGCCCTAACTCTTTGATCTTTTCCTAACCATTTTCATACAACGTTGGTAGCTAGTATAGGATTGGGGGTCAAGCCCCCTCCAGAACCTATGACCAGAAATCACACTGGTTTTAGACAATCTTCCATTTCCTACATTTTCCTAGAGTCCAGCACACAGGGGTTTTACCCACTCACTTGTGAGCAAGTAAGACATGATCAAAATGAGTCACACACTCTCCCAAGACCTTGAATGAATTGGTCACAGTCACAGGGCACGTTTGGGTGTTTCCTTTCAAAGTAAGACTTTCCTTAGGAAATGGGATCCAGATGTTACAAGTATATTTGTATCCACTCCCCTTCCTAGGTGGTACCAGCACAATGAAGACTCAACCTAATCTGACTTTCATGTGTTTTTATTTTCCCTACTGGAAGGTAAACTCCTCTAGGTCTGGAGCCAAGTATTTGTCCACTACTTTTAGGACAAAGTGTGGCTCCAGGTCGTTCCTTTTAAATCTGGTCAGTCTAGAGACTAGGGTGCACTTGATCTAGACTGTGGTCTCCTCAATCACTGGCTATGCATCTGATAGCTGGACAATGAATAAGCATGACAGAAGGAGAATCAGTGCCTTTGAGTCGTGGTGCTGCAGAAGAGTGATAAACAAAGCATGGACTGTCAAGAGAACAAACAGGTCTGTCCTGGAGAAGGGGAAACCAGGTTGCTCCTTGGAGGCAAGGATTTTAAAATGGTCTCACATACTTTGGGTATGATGGGCTAATCTATGCAGGGTCAGTGTAGGAGAGGAAGCCCCTGGATACAATGGACTGACAGTGACTGAGGCAACTGGGTCAGGTGTGTTGGAGACAGTGGGATCGGTTTAGGACAGGACAAGGTTCAGAGCTATTGTTTATAAGGTCGCTATTGAGTGGTAATCTCCCCGATGGCACCTAATAAGAATACAATGGGGGGGGAAAAACAAACAAAGAGAATACAATGAAGAGGTTTCAGATAACCAGCGCAACAGTCAGTATCAGGGACAAAAAGTTTCCCTTATAAGGTGGGCTGTTGGTAGGTGCTGTCTAATCGATTGCCACTCACAGCAACCCGACAAACAACAGACCGGAACCTTGCCATTCTCACAACCTCTGCCATGCTCAAGCCCACGGTTCCGGTCACGGTGTCAGTCTATCTCATGAGGGGTTGTGCAGCCCTTGCAAAAACCAATCATGCTGGGAATGGTAGAGATTCCGTGAACTAGAGTATAAGGCTAAGTCTCTCCCCGCCCCAAACAAACCCACCGAGGTGGAGTCAGTTCTGGCTCATGGTAACCCTCCCGCCCCTCTTTCTCCTAAGGATTAGCTAGTTGATTCAAACTGTTCACCTTCCAGTATGCAGTCTAACATAATGAGTTACACCTCAAGGGCTCCTTTGAGGTTTCTTTAAGGTGGCCTTAAATTTAGAAAATTTGGATCCTCTTGTGAATTAAAAGTATTTTTTAAATGGCTAGATTTTTTTAATATCTAATTTTTCCCTAATAGTTCTTTATAAGAGCATTATTAAAAAGTCTTTAGCAGATGACAGATCTTAGTTCCTGGCAGAATTATGAAACATTTAAGACCTAACTCAATTTGACTGTTACAAGCTTATTGAGCACTTACTATATGCTAGGTCCTATCTGGAAAGTTTCCCAGACATTCATGCATCTGGTCCTTAAAATCCCACGTGGAGGGTTCTACCGAGTGAAAACATTTCCTTAGGTGTTGCTGGGAGCCTTTCTTGTCCTCACTAGCATAAAGTATTCACTTCCCTTTCTGACTTTATTATTTAGTACTTTTGGTGCTGCTCTCATCAAACTCATGATATTTCCCCATAAATAAAGTAATTCATGCTCTGTGGTATCCACTCTGCTCTACCATACTCTGAAGATAGGACTCTCTCATTCTAATGGTTCTCCCAAAGGTAGGTCCAGCACATATAACTTACTCTACCCACCCCTCTCCTCCCACTCCTTCCCTGCCGTCACCTCTCTTTTAGCTGTAACCACACTGATCTCTCAGGCTCCTCAACTATAACAAGCCTTTCCCCTGAATGTTCTTACCCTGGTTCTTCTGCATTAATTCCTTTTTATTGAGATCTCTTTCCAAATAAAACCCCACCAGAGAAGTGATCTTGCACCATGATAACTGCAGGCTCCCCACCAACCACTCTCTCAAGTAGAATTGGGCTTTATTATTTTCATAGGAATTGTTATTCATTTCCTACAGCTACTGGAGTAAAGTATCACAGAACAGCTTTAAACAACAGAAATGTCTGTCTCCAACTTCTAGAGAGTAGATATTCAGGATGTGAGGAGGGCAAGTTCTCTCCAAAGCCACTAGGGAAAGATCCTTTATTTTCTCTCACGAGGTCTGGTAGCCCCAGCCACTTCCCGGGCTTGCAGGCACACCTTCAGATGGTCCTCCTTGCTCAAAGTGTCTGTCTGTTCTCTATTTCAATACAGAAACAGAAGTTTGGGGAGAGCACAATTCAACCCGTAAGAGTCTCTTAACACAAACAATTAAGTGTTTTATCATTTGTCAAAAGGTTGGCAGTTCAAACCTACCCAGAAGTATCTCAGAAGACAAGCTTAGCATTTGTTCCTGAAGGTCACCACCATGAAAACCCTAGAGAACGTTCCATCCTCTCCATCCCTGGGTCACCACAAGTCGGAATCAACTCCACAGCAACTAACATCTAATCCATAATACTAACACGGGGCTCCTTAGAGGTATATGGGTATATTCCTCCAGGCTGTTAGGAGAGGTCAGTCCTTGGAAAAAGAACTCAAGCTTGGAAAGGTGGAGTGTCAATTAAAGAGAGGAAGATGCTCAGTAAGATGGACCGGCACAGTGACTCCGTCAGCGGGCTCAGGGGTATCAGGCATATGAGGCTGGCATAGGACAAGGCAAGGTGCAGGTCCCTTACTCACAGGGCTGCTATGAGCTATAGTCGACTTGAGGGAACCTAATAACAAGATGGTAATCCAAAGAGTTGCCCTGCTACCCCTACGGTGGCATCTCTCTGGAGGTTTAAATCCAGCAAGGGTTCTTAGGGAGAAAGATGGGCAATCTCCCTCCATTCAACCTACAGTCTCTGAAAGCCCCGTAGAAGGACAGCTATGAGTTGACAGCAATGGGAGAGAACAAGGTTTATATATTTGTATTGTCTGTTATTTCCCAAAGCCTCTGTGATGCTTACGCCTCTGTTTGAAGTATCTGAAGAGTGGTCCTGGTGAAGACTACTGACGATGGACTGCCAAACGAACAAACAAATCTGTCTTGGATGAAGTATTGCCAGAATGTTCCTTAGAAACAAGGATGATGAAATTTCATTGCACATATTTTTGGCATATTATCAAGAGGGGTCAATCCCTAGAAAAGACAGGACATCATGCTTGGAACAGCACGCTGTGAAGGGAAGACTCCCAAACAAGACTGGTGCAGCAGCTGTTAAAAATGGGCTATAACCAGTGCTCAGAACTGGAGCAGGGTTTCATTCTGTTGTACAGAGGCTGCTGTGAATGGCAACGGACCCAAAGGTAACTAACAGTAACAACAAATTACCTCTTATTTAAGAAAGTAGGGAGCTCTGGTGGCTTAGTGGTTAGAAGCTATGCTGCCAACCCAAAGGCAGCTTGGTTTGAATCCACCAGCTACTCTGAAGGAGAAAGATGGGAAATCGCCTTCAAAGTTTTTTCAGAGGTTTACACCCTCCGAAAACCTGCTGGAGAGTCAGCTATGAGTCAGTTCTAACCTGATGCCATATAACATCAACATAACAAAAAAGTAAGGGGGTGAGGCCAAGGTGACTATGCAGGTTCTTTGTAAGAAATCAATTCTCTGAAAAATGATATTGCAGAAGTAGAAACAATTTCAAACTTCATCTAATGCAAGGATTAATCTGGAATCCAATTCCTTAAAACAGCACGTGAAATCTGTCTACATATGAATGCATTATTTTCTGCAGAGGAAGGTACAGCTTTCATCAGATTTCCAAAGGAATTTTATTTGTCAAACAAAAACTGAAAAAACATTTAAGCAAATACTTCATAAATGTGAAATCTGAGGCCCCCAAAGAAATCCTTTACCTAAGGTCAAAAGAGCTGGGGAGTGAACAAGTTCTAAGCAGAATCCAACCTCTGAAGATTCGTCAACAGCCCCTTCAATGAGCCATGCTAACCAAAATGTTGGCAGTTCAATCCACCAATCACGCTGCAGGAGAAGGAAGGGCAGTCTCCGCCTGTGAAGATGTACACACTGGAGGCTCAGCACGAGCTGGACTCATCCTGACAGCACTGGGTATGGTCTGGCTTTAGAAGCCGCCTCTTTACCCATGTCACCACCCACCACTGTTTCCTTCACTAACAATGTCAGACTGTCCCCCCGGACCACTGACTCCCAAAAAAGCTACAACTTTGTGTCTATGATGAAGCCTTGGGCAAAAAATGAAATAGCATGACTTTCCCCCTCTGAACAATTTAATTATTCACAAATTTGCGTGTGAGGAAAACATCAGGCGGGCATGAAGGCACAAGCTAGCCCTAAGCCTCTTTCAAATGGCATGTCACACCAATGCCACACAGGGCATCCCCACATACCAGCTCACCAGATGCCCACAGCAAATAAAGAACTCTTTTTCCTCCCGCTTGCTCACGGCCACAATTTTCTCATGATTTTCTATTACGATAAGCCCCAGTGAAATAGCACTCACCACATTTCCTAGTGGCTATTCTTTCAGTGTCATGGGTTCCAAGCCAGTTCTGCTGGGATGAGAAATTCACAATTGGGAAGAGGGGAGGGAGGGCACTCCTTGTCCCAATAAAGCGGAGGACACTGGCATAGTTTAACCTCAGTCACAAGCACGTGAATTCTTCATAACTCTAAAGAGATTTGCTGCATTCACAGAAAAGAGCTGAAAGGAGACACTCAGAGGTGCCACCTGAACTTTCTCAGGCCCTCAGACAGCTAGTGCCAAACTGACAACTGCTCCTATGACTCAGTTTTAAATCTGTTTTGACAAATCTAACGGTTTTAAATCAAATAGCCTTTTCCCCCAGTTGTCATTATTATTATTACCTTTTACTGTTAAGTACCTTTATAAATCTGATCTCTGAACAATAGTGAGAATGACAATATCATCAAATTGCATGCAGCAGCACTGCATATTGTACATATTACTAGTGATAAGATGCGCAGCTTAAAACAAAACCAAAAATCAGAGAGTTCACTGTAATTCAAATATGTCCTAAGTGGGGGATTATCTGTATGCAAGGCAACCACTTGGGCTAGCTGAGGAAAAGAGGCATACTGGATGTGGATTAGAAACCGCTGAGAACAGAGACAGCCAGAGGGACTGGATGCCCCTCCCAGGAGCCGCAGCATCTCTCACCACATATGCTCTCTTCTCTCCACCAGTCAGCTTCCTCACCTTCCTGTTTATCTCTCCAGCTGTCAGAGGATTTCAGGATGCCATGGACTCAATTCTTTCAAATGGCATTCTTTCAGCCCTATGGCTAAAAGGTACTTTCTAATTCCAACTACAAAAGGTGCTCTTAGACGGTGTTGAAACACTTAAGTGCTGAACAAAAGAACTGTGGTTTGAATCTACCTCAAGTCCTTGACACTTTGTTTGCTTCTATAAAGACTACAGTTAGAAACTTTAGGAACATTAAATAACCATGAGATATCATCTCAACCCCAGTGAGAATAGTAAAATTTAACAGAACATTAAACAACAAATGCTGGCCAGGTTGCTGAGAAACTGGACCCTTTATTCACTGCTGGTGGGAGTGTAAAATGGTGCAACCACCGTGGAAAGCAGTATGGCGCTTTCTCAAAAAGTTGCAAATAGAAATTCCATTTGACCTAGAAATTCCACTATTGGGAATATATCCCAAAGAAACCATAACTGCCGCCCAAATACACACACACACACACACACACACACACAAACATATATATACACACCTGGTAAGAACACGAAAAAGGAATGCATAAAATTTACACATTTATCAAGCACATCTTACCTTCCCCTTCAGGTTAACTACAATTTGAGATCTGCTGACTCATGAGTTCCCCCAGGTGATCTGAGCCCAGGATCAATTGGAAGAGGATATGAGCCAGGAAGGCTATTAAACACTGGTGTGTAGATTATGTTCACTCACTCCAAATGCATGTAAGAGGGAGAAAAAGTCAAGGATTAAACTTTGCTCTGGAAACAGCAGTTTAAGACTGAACTAATTCATACTTTGACATAATTGCAAAGACTATAGCCCGGATCGGGCGCACCTTAGTCTCCAGCCTGACATCGTTGCTCTTCAGTACTCTTGAGAGGTCCCTCAAAGCTGACTTTCCCAATGCAATTCGTCTCTTGACTTCCTGGCTGCTGTTACCAAGTGTGTCGATTGTGGAGGCAAGTAAACCAAAATTGTTAACTATCTCAATCTCTTCACCATCCCTACTGATGCTGCCAATTGGCCGAGTGGTGAGAACCTTTGTTTTCTTGATATTGAGCTTCAGTCCATATAGGAGGCTGTAGTCCTTGCTCTTCTGCAGCAAGCACTTCAGGTCCTCCTCAGTTTCAGCAAGTAGGGTTGTGTCATCCGCATAACGCAGGTTGTTGATAATTCTTCCACCAATCCTGATGCCACATTCCTCCTCATACAGCCCAGTGTCTCGGATGATCTGTTCTGCGTACAGATTGAAAAGGTATGGAGACAGAATACATCCCTGACGAACCCCCTTCTTGATTTTGAACCATGTAGTGTCTCCTTGCTCTGTTCTG
>NW_006399788.1:11288773-11293472 GCF_000299155.1 Elephantulus edwardii | reverse complement strand
GTGTGACCCTCAGAATCATTCTTTTTTTTTTGTGACCCTCAGAATCATTCTTAAATGGTTACTAGGGATGGGACAGGAGTGAGTGAAGAGTAAAAATGAGTAAGTAGGTAACAGACACTTATTAGGTTGGGTGAAGGAAATGCCAACATATGCTAAGGGGTTAATCAGACACTATAATTAATTACATTAACTAATTGTGATTAATGTAAAACACAATGATAAGTGATCAAAAGAGAAACCAATATGACTGTAAAATTCCCCTCAAATCACAAAAAAAAAAAATTAACTTTTGAAAAAACCTTTCTTTGAAATCACACCAGTAAAGCCAATCTCTTCTCATGACTTTTAGAAAGATGACGATGTGGACAGTTAGAGATCCAGGAACTAAAAATCAGATGAATGAGCTCACGAAGATCACAAGTTCCACCTCATGTGGACAGAATTATTCCTTAATGCTATGATGGATCATTTACTCAGTCCTAAAAGTATATAAAGGCTGACAAGAAGTTTGAAGAGAAATGATCTGATTACAAGTGGCATGTCAAGGGCGGCAGGGGGGGGAGGGGGGAAGGCCACAAAGTAATGGGGTTTCTTGCATTAAAGATACAAACAACTTAAGTTTTCAAGCTGGAAAGCCAATGGTATGTCAACTTCAGATCTTAGTATTTTTCACTCAAGAAATGTGAAACTACTAACACTGCTTGATTAATTCAGAGACATTTTCAAAAACTGAAAATTCATTACCATCTGAGACTATGGAAAGGTGTTGTTACATGCCATCGAGTCGCTTACGACACTATGTACAATAGCTCTGAACCCTGCTCTATCACGAGCCACTTTATTGTCTCTGACATACCTACCCTTATTACCCCAGTCACTGAGTCAATCCATCTCATAGATGGTCTTCCTCTCTTGCACTGTCCCTCCACCATCCCAAGCATGATTCCCCTCTCCAATGTATCTGGAAAGTAGAAGAGAAAATATCTCCATTTTACAGGTGGAGAAACTAAGCTAAAGAGAGTCTAGTACCTACAGAGACTGAATACAAATCCACTCTACAATCCCAAAGGCACAATGTTCGAATCCCCCAGCTGCTCAGCAGGAGAAGGATGGGTAACCTCCTCTTGTGCAGTTAACTGCTTCTGAAAATCCCTGCTCAAGGGTCAGCTATGCTCGAGGGTCAGCCGTGCGCGAGGGTCAGCCGTGCGCGAGGGTCAGCCGTGCTCGAGGGTCACCCGTGCGCGAGGGTCAGCCGTGCGCGAGGGTCAGCCGTGCTCGAGGGTCAGCCGTGCGCGAGGGTCAGCCGTGCGCGAGGGTCAGCCGTGCTCGAGGGTCAGCTATGAGTGGTTCAGACTCAAAGTCAACAACAACAATTTTAACAAAGATACTTTTCTGTTACTTCTACCCAACATTCCCCAAAACCTTAAATGTTTCAAAAAATAAATAACAAATGACCTTTAAGAACTGGCTAATGCCACCACAACAAGATAAAGGTAATTAATCCAACTGAAAAATGGGCACAGGTTATGAACAGACACTTCACCAAAGAAGACATTCAGATGGCCAACAAGCACATGAAGAAATGTTCACAATCCCTAGGTCTAAGAGAGATGCAAATCAAAACAACTATGAGATAGCATCTCACCTCAGTCAGAATAGCAAAATGTAACAGAACAGCAAGCAACAAATGCTGGCAAGAAACTGGAACCCTTATTCACTGTTGGTGGAAGTGTAAAATGGTGCAACCACTGTGGAAGGCAGACTGGCCTTTCTCAAAAAGTTGCAAATAGAAATTCCATTTGACCCAGAAATTCCACTACTGGGAATAGACAAAGAGACCATAACTGCCACCCAAGCAGATATATGCACACACCCGAGTTGGAAACAACCTAAGTGCCCAGCAACAAAAGAAGGATAAAGAAGCTGTGGTATATTTGCACAATGGAATACTACGCTGCACTGAAGAACAAGGAACTCATGCAATATTATTCAAAATGGTTGACCCTGGAGGGCATTATGCTGAGTGAAATATCTCAATCACAAAAAGTCAAATACAGCATAGTGCCACTGTTGTAAAACAGAACTGACACTGGGGTTGAGGGGAGACTGAGAAAGATGGGATAAATAATGTATACTGCACTGAAACAGATGAGAGAGAAAACTGTTTAAAAGGGTTATGTGATTAGATATTATTGTCATGACAGGAGTCGAGAATGAAAGCTGCATAGTGGAGTGGACCTGGGGGGAGGCACTGTATAACAATGAAAGAATTTTCCTTTTACTTTTCAAAGAGAAGAACAAATTGGGGGGAAGGGTGGGCAGGGAGAAAAGTGCAACAGTGAATGGAAATCCTCAGTCTCTGTAAACTTTCATTAAAATTAATAAAAAATCTTCAAAAAAAGAATTGGCTATGTGTGAAGATTAACCTAAACATTAAGCATAAAACCAGCATCTAGGAAAGCAAAAGATGAATTTCTTTGGGAAAGTCATCTCAGAGTACTGAAGAGCAACGATGTCAGTCTGGAGACTACAGTGCAGCCGATCAAGGTCATGATCTTCGTAATTATGTGCTATGCATCAGAGAGATGGACAATGACTAGGGAGGATAGAAGGAGAATTGATGCCTTTGAGCTGTGGTGCTGGGGAAGAGTATTGAGGGTACCATGGACTGCTAAGAGAACAAACAGGTTCATACTGGAGAGGGTGAGACCAGGCTGCTTCTAGAAGGCAAGGATCCTGAAGCTTTGTGTGACATACTTTGGACATGTTGCCAGAAGGGAACAGTCCTTAGAGAAGGACGTTATGCTTGGGAGGGTGGAGGGACAGCACAAGAGATGAAGACCCTGGATGAGATGAATTGATTTTAGTGACTAGGATATCAGGGGTGGGTGTGTCAGAGATAATAAGGTTGGCTCAGGATAGAGCAGGGTTCAGAGCTGTTGTACAAAGGGTGGCTATGAGTCCAGGCAACTTGATTGCACATAACAACAACAAGGTGTAAAAAATATTAGCAAAGATGTCTCTGAACAAAAGCAGACAAAATACAGGATAGTGATTGTTTCAGTTGGGGAGGAATCCCTTGAATCTTCTAAAGGATGAAATCCGTTACTTAAGGCTGCTGATAGAGATAAGAAAATAAAAGCACTCATTAAGGAGGAACATGTTTCATTTTGTGGTTGTCTTCAGGTGTTGCAGTGAGTCAGTCCTGACTCGCAGTGACCCTGTGCACTACAGAATGAAACTGCCTGTTCCTGTGCCATCTACACCAGCCTCACTGCACTTTGAGCCCGTTGTTGAAGCCACTCTGTCACTTCAGACACTGTTTCTATTTCCTCCATCTGCCACTTCTTGATAACGGTGGCTTCACAGGACCACAGAAGCACGGCATTTTCCCCTAAGATGGTTTATAACTGTTAGCTGAAGCTTTCCAGATAGATTTTATTTTCCCCCTTTGGAAACTCTAAGAAATTAAACTAAAAATTAAAACTCGGAAGGGGAGGGAGGGCAGCAATTAAAAGCAATTCTCCATGTATCCTCTGTTCTCCCTCACCTGCTCTCACTTGATTTCTAAAAGTTCAGTCTCTTAGGACAACAAACGAGGAGTCTTGTTTTCCAGGTGCGTCCTTGTGGTGCAGTCCCCAGAAGTTATTCTGCTCACCCCAAAGCAGTGGCTTTGTGACAGTTAAAATCAGGCAGCGGCTCTGAGCGGGAAAGCTGGGCAAACTCCTCCTGTGTGGTTTACAGCCTTGAGAACCCTGCTGCAGCTTGCCGAGTGAGAAAAGACGTGATGGCAAAGAGTCTGAGTTGTTTTTCTGGTCTAAGACTGGTCCACAGGCCACGACATTGCAACAGAATCAAAATACCACTGAAGGAAAGAGTGATCGCTTCACAGAATGAGCTATTTGCTTCTGAAATAAGTCATGTCAAAATCTGACGTGAGCGAGCAGGACCCATATCTAATTCCGGAAAGAAAATATAAGAGACAGCTTCAAAATTTCCAAGGCTCTTGGCTCAGCTCAGAGCTCAAACATGAAAAGAATTTTTTCCACAAACTCAGTCCATTCCTGAATTTGTGAGTTTACCAGCAGACCTCCCTGCAGCAATCAAGCCAGTTGAAAACAATGTGGATACCAACTTCTCTCGAAATCGGTTAAGCTCTTCTGAAAAATAATCTTGGGAATATGTTACACCTGGAACTCTTAGATTTCTGTCTTCTTTGAGGCAGATCTCCAAGAATACAAGAGATCTTTCAGGATTTGCTCTTCCACAATTTCCCTTTACTGACTGCACAATAATCTGTGTGATAAGAACAGAATGGCTGGGATAGGGTGACTGTTCACCAATGTCTATGAACTGAGGCCTGAGAAGACCTATCTGTGACACTCTTAAGTCTAAAGAGAAGGAAATGTGCTTCCTTCCCCTACCCCTATTATATTCTGTTGGAAAGGCCCTTCTGTGATGCCCTGTACACACTCTCCAAGCATTTCTCATCTTAAACGGTTCTCACGGTCACAATGTGAGACTCTGGAGGAAAGCAGGTACCACGGGAATGTGTACTTCCTCAACAAAGTCCTTATCAGACAGTGAGTGGCAGCACTGGAATTTAAGCCCAAGTCATCTTGCCTGAAAACAAATATGCTAGTCTAATTGCTATTTGTATTGTAATCCACATATGTAATCGATCTGATTCCTATGCATG
>NW_006399788.1:11275543-11285863 GCF_000299155.1 Elephantulus edwardii | reverse complement strand
CTATTTGTGTAAACTGATGTGGTTGTTGTGTACCCTTGAGTGGAAACGAACCCATAGCTGGCCCTCCAAGTGGGTTTTCAGAGGCAGTTAATCACTAGGGAGGAGATCTGTCCATCCTTCTTCTGCACATGTATTTTAAGTAAGTAATTATATTCCTAAGCGCCCCTCACTGTTAAACACCTGTAAATAAAGGTCATTCCCTTTGAAAATAAAGAAGAGAAGCCCATCAACCAGAGACTCCTGTGAGTTCAAACATTTTCCCAGAAGATTCTTATGAGACCAGAGCATTTTCCAAGCAATCTTTAAAAAACAAAACGAACAACAAAGCCCAGCTCTTTTGTATTGGGCGTATGCTAGCATACAGCCTGGATATTTGCAGACAGGTCAGAGTCAACCATTACTAAGTGCTTAGGAATCAGCCCTGCTGTGCAAACAATACCTGCTGGGCTACTGGACGCCTGGCAAACCTTCCGACAGTGACTGCATGCTGCCCATTGTACCAGGAAGTGCACCAATCTTATTTCTAACTTCTCACTTGGTTTAGAGCCTACCATGGCTTCACAGTGAGGGAGCTCTGGGGCCTAGTGGGTAAGAAACTGCACTGTCAACCCAACGACAGGTAGTTCAAATCTATCAACTGCTCCAGGGAAGATGGATAATCCCTCCTCCTTGATTTACAGCCTCTGAAAACCTGCTGGAGGGTCAGCAACGAGTTGAACTACTGAATAAAAGTTGGAAGACTCAAACGGACAAAAACTTCCTCCTATCCCAGCCACAAGAAGCTGCTCTCCACAATCTCACTGCACTAAAAGGAAGTATAGTCTACAGGGGGAAAGTAACTATGATGCCAATGTTAGCTGACTGTGTGGCACTGACTATCCCTATTTAAATCAGGAACTTAAGATACCATTACCTTAATGCATACACAATCCGTGATGTTAATAGATTGTAACTCAAATCACCATTATGGCATCAGAAGTGATCCCTAGCTTACCTTCCAGTGGGTATTCCAAGGCTGTAAACTGCATGGGAGGAGAATGCCCATCTTTCTCCAACTGGGCTGCTAGTGGAATCAAAGCACCACAGAAGACTATGGGGTAGCAGTGGAAGTCCCTACAGTCTAGCCACCAGAGCTCTCTGAGATGTCTTGGAGAAATGTCAGCCAGAGTGCTCCTTGGAAGCAAGGACAACAAAGCTCCATCTCACACACTTTGGACATGTTGCTAGGAGAGGCTATTCCTTGGAGAAGGACATCATGCTCGGAATCGTGGCATGTCAGTGAAGGAGAAGACAACTTGTGGAAAGAAGAACTGACACAATGACTGCAGCAATGAGCTCAAGTGTGTCAGAGACGGTGAGGCCGGCACAGGACAGGGCAGGGTTCTGCTGTTCACAGGGTGGCCAGAAGTCATGCTCGACAGCTCTTAACAACAACCTACTTCTATCTGTTTCAGTTGTTGGATCTCTAAAGCAGAAGGAACAGGAGCTGCTTCCTTCAGGTCACAAGAATGATAGTAATAATTACTGTCACTTACTATCAAGTCACCTCCAATTAATGTACATCAGAACAGAACTACATCCTATCGTTTTCTTCCAAGGCACCTGTGGGTAGGATCAAACCTTCACCTTCTGGTTAGCAGCAGTCAAGTGTGTTGACTATTTCTACTACCAAGGGACCTCATTAATAACAACAAATGGTTTTGTTAAATTCAACTTATTTATTGGATTGAATTGGAAACCCATTCACACTGTACAAATTTTAAAAGGTGCAGAAACAATTCAACAAAACCTCACCTTTCTTAATGGTCATGCTTGAACAACATGATGAACATATGGAATGTATATATACTGTCACTTAAACATTTACCACAATAAAAACTACAAACTTCATTCTATTTCTGACTCCTAGCTACTCCATCTCCTTTCAAAAACCAACTGTACATACTTAAAGAAATGGTCTCGTGTTTTACAAGTTGTTGTTGTGTACCACTGAGTCAGAACCAACCCACAGCTGACCTTCCAGCAGTTTTTCAGAAGCAATTAATTGCAGGGGAGTCAACTGCCCATCCTTCTCCCGCAGAGAAGCTGGTGGGAAGCTGGTGGCCTCAAACAGCAAGCCTTCGGGATTGTAGTGCAGCTTCCTGCAACTAGACCACCACAGCTCCCTTTTTTTTACAGTACACACAAATATAAACTTCTTCTATTTTTATTTGGTGCTTAGATTTACCAAATGAATGAAGTAATACTATATATATAAATACACACACACACTCTCTCTCTCTCTCTGTCTCTCTCTCTCTTTGCATCTTGCTCTTTCACTCGACTCTATCTTAGGAAGAGTCTATATCAGTATACGGAGAGCTGCTTCATTTTTTTTCTTAATTTTTATTTATATATTCATAGAGAAAAGAGAAAAGTGACTTAGTATGCATACTATTGTCATTGACTAATAGCAATCCGCCAGAGACAGACCAGTTGGCCTAGGGGACCAAAAGCGATGCGACCAAGCCAAAGGTGGGTGACTCGAATCCGTGGCCCTCAGACCTGTTTTTCATTGTTTTTGCTCAGTCTTCTAGGTTGTGTAGCCCTGGGGTGTCCACTTGCCATACAGGGGCAACTTGTGGTCGCTGTGAGGCTGAACACTGTGACACTGATGGGTCCAACGAGATAATGGTTACCCAAGCAGACAGGGTTTGGTGGTGCTCCTTGATTAAAACAAGCTTGGAAGCAAGAGTGGCATCCACTTCTGTAAACAACTTGCCTCTGGAAACCCTATGACCCTGGAGAAAGGATGAAAAGTCGCGCACGCACGTGGTGTCGAGGACTTTCGTTCATAGCA
Organism: Elephantulus edwardii; assembly: GCF_000299155.1. Lineage (NCBI taxonomy): Eukaryota > Metazoa > Chordata > Mammalia > Macroscelidea > Macroscelididae > Elephantulus > Elephantulus edwardii. The sequence continues at coordinate 11,283,024 of NW_006399788.1, read as the reverse complement.
ATGCTATGAGTCACCTACAACTCGAAGGCACTTAACAACAACATCTGTCCTGTTAGGACTAATCCCATTAGCCCGACTGACCAGTCCTGTATCGTCCTCACAATTGTTGCCATGTTTGAGAGCCCCTGGTTGCACCTCTTGTGTCAATCCATCTCATCAAGGGACTTCCTTTTTTTCACAGATCCTCTGCTTTACCTAGAAGGATGTCCTCCTTTCTTGGATGGGTTCTTCCAAATAGCATGTCCAAAGGACATGAGATGAAGTCTTGCCATACCCACTTCTAATCACAACTGTAGCAATGCTTCTTCCAAGACAGATATGTTTGTTCATTTTCAGTCCATGGTACATTCTTCATCAATGACGTAATGCAAATGCATTGATTCTTCCCTAGTTTTTCTTATTGTCCAGCTTTCACATGCATATGACATAAATAAAAATACCACTGGTTAGGTAGGCATATAGACAGCTCACTAAATTTTGACAAATTTAATTCAACCACAAAACAACTGGGTAACAACTATCCTGACTTTTAAGATCACAGATTACCTTTGCCTCTATTTGTACTTCCATAGACAGAGTAATACAGTATGTGCTCATTCACTGTGTCTGCTTTCTTTCCTTACCCTCCTGTTTGTGAGATGTATCTGTATCTGTCACTTGTTCGTTCTCACTGTCCTACAGTACTTCACTGTGAAGAAACCCCTGTTAATTTATCCATTAAACTGCTGATGGGCATGCTTGTGGTTTCTAGTTTGAGATTATTCTGGGTAATGTGCTATGAACATTCTTTTTAGAATTATCTATTTTCATTTCCCTAAGAGTAGATTTGTTGTATAGATACTCAGACTCAAAACTCACACTCACTGCTGTCCCTCAATTCAGATGCCAGGTCTGTAAATCACAGGAGGAGACTATCATCTTCCTCCTGCCGAGAGCTGCTGGTGAATTTAAACCGGAGCAGAGTCACACACAGCCTTTGTGTTGACCGTGCAACTTGCCATAGACTACACCACCAGAGAGCCCAACTTCACTTTGTTGTTGCTGTTGGGCGCCACTGAGTGGGCTATGACTCACAAACCTATGAACAACAGATGTGAACACAGATCTATCCTCTCCTGCTCCGTCCTCACAATCTTTGATATGCTCAAGCATTTCATTATTATCATCTCTGTGTCAGTCTATCTGTTGAGAGTCTTCCCAGGAACAGCTAAAGAGTTTTTCAAAGAAACTGCACGAATTTATCACCGGCAATGTATGAGACCTCCCCAGAACACCATCAATTATAGCTATTTCTCACCAAGAATTGTTATTTCTATCTCTTTAAGTTTATCCCTCTAAGCAAGGCTATAGTAGAATACGGTATTCTACTGTCAGAATACTACATTTCTCTAATGAGTAATGGAGACCAGCACCCTCTCATGTTTACTGGACACTGCGTTATCACCTTTTATAATGTGTCTATTTCGATCTTATGCCCATTTTTCTATTGAGTTATTGGTTTTTTCCTTATTGACCTATGGGGTTTTTTTCTCTATTGTTAGTATGTCTACACATGAATATCTTCTCCTATCCTGGGTGTTGGTTTTCTTTTTAATTGTATTATTGGCTCAAAGATAATTCTCCCCAGTTGCCTTCAAGTCAATTCTGGCTCATGGCAATGCCTTAAGATACAACAGGATGGCCCACAGAGTGTTCCTGGATGTAATCTTTACAGAAGCAATACGACAAGGTGGCCTTCCGCCCATGGAGCTGGCTCAGATCAGCAGCTGACTGTCAACTGTAAACTGCCAGCAGGGATCTTTTTAAATGAACAGAAGTTCTTAATCTTAATACAACCCAATATCTTTTTCTTCTAAAGATAGTGTTTTGGGGAGGAGTGTAGAGTGAGAGCAGGAAAAGAATGTCTAGATAAGGAAGTCTACTTTGAAGCAGATGAAAGGAAGGACTATCCAAAAGGAACAGATGATTAGACACTGTATATATGACAATTAATCTGGAAGAAGACGTGCATTACAAAATGAACTAGTGAGGGGGAAGGAGAAAAACGTGTATCAGCGAATGAAAAGTCATCCTTCCTGTAAACTTGCACTAAAATCAAACTTTAAAAAAGAACAACTCATTCATTAAAAAATAATAAAAGCAGTGTGGTTTAGGACCCTTTTTAAAAACTCTCAGTATATATGCCGATTAAGAATTGGGCAAATATGGCCCTGCTGATGTGGAAGACACCACCGGAAGTGGGGCTGCAGACAGTAAAGATGACGATGACATTGATCTCTTTGGATCTGATGAGGAGGAGGAAAGTGAGGAAGCAAAGAAGCTAAGAGAAGAGCGCCTTGCCCAGTATGAGTCAAAGAAAGCTAAAAAACCTGCACTAGTTGCCAAGTCATCAATCTTAATAGACGTGAAGCCGTGGGATGATGAAACTGACATGGCAAAACTAGAAGAATGTGTCAGAAGTATTCAGGCAGACGGCTTGGTCTGGGGCTCTTCCAAGCTAGTACCTGTGGGATATGGTATTAAGAAGCTACAGATACAGTGTGTAGTTGAAGATGATAAAGTTGGCACAGATATGCTGGAAGAACAAATAACTGCTTTTGAAGACTATGTGCAGTCCATGGACGTGGCTGCTTTCAACAAAATCTAAAATCCTTCTGCTTGCAACAATAAAAACTTTAAAAAAAAAAAGAAAATGCACATAGCCATGTAAGGTCCCAGACAGACTTCGTGTCTAGGAATCCTACAAGATAGAAACCAACAATATAAAACAAATCATGCTATCACGTTCTGATTGTCTGCGGAACACAAGGAATGATGAAGACATCCTGATATTTACTCCTGTTGTAAAGGAAATGCAAAGCCCAGTAGCGGTATCTCTGATGAAAGGCAGTCGTCCCAGCCCCCACCCATTCATTCCACAGACTCGGCAGTGACTGCCAGTGCCTGGAATGAGGCTGTGATCCTCCTCTGTGAGGTCAGATCATCCAGCCCCACCTGAGAAAACAGAGCAAAAGAAGTTCAATTCACCAAGAAAACAAGGAGCCCTACTCAAACTTTTCCTAAATTAGGTCTTTAGAATATGGTTAGCTATTTTGTTTTAAAACACAGGCCTTCTCTCAACCAACCTTCTCTCATCTCCAAGTCAGTATTTTAATCTTTGATTATCAATTAGTCCTTGATTAGCAACACATGCCCTGTCACTTGCCTAAACACTGTAAACCACTGGTGTTCCTCCAACACACCTATAATTTCAGGAGAGTGATCCTATTATTCAATTTTGCAACAGGCCTCAGGCCATTATCACTCTGCTGCTGGGCACCAAGGACCACTGAGCCTCAGAGCAGGCCTGAAACCAGAAGAGAAGTCAGTGGCCAAACCATGGAGCCCACAGCGTGACTTCCACTTTGCAGGCTCTGACCGCCAAAACATACTTCCTTCCCCCAACTCTTGAAAATGGGAAGGTGTTTTAATGGCTAGATTTTATTTATAACAAAACTTCCACCTGGAAAACCCCTAAGGAAGACACACGCATTTTCCCATGAGGGCTGAGACAAGGCCACGTGAAAGGTGGCCTAGTGGCAAGAAGGTGTGCTGCCATTCCAAAGACACAGTTTGAGTCCACCAGCTGCTCTGGGGAAGAAGGATGACAATCTCGTCCCATGCTATTAACTGTCTCTGAAAACTCACTGGAGGGTCAGTTATGGGTCAGTTCTGATAGATGGCACGCAACAATGAAGAAACTTGCTTTCCAAAGTGTTATGAAGTACAAGGAAGCAGCTTCAAAACATGGTGAAACTATGTGATTCTGCTTAATTTAATGACTTTTGGAGCAAACTGTTGTTGACTAAAATAAGAATTTGCCCAAAAGGTGATACAGACGCAAACTCTTTCTGTTTCTAACTGCAAATATAAAAAGCAAACAAACCTGTCTTGGAACAAGGATAGCCGGAGTGCCACCTAGAAGCAAGGATGGCGAGACTTCATCTCACACACTTTGGGCATGTTGTGAGGTGGGGCCAGGCCTTGGAGGAGAACAGCATGCTGCGAAAGGTGGAGGGCCAGTGACAAGAGGAGGGCCCTCAGTGAGACAGGCTGACAGAGTAGCAGCCATGGGCATATGCACCACAGTGACTGTGAGTCAGAGACTACTCAACAGCACATGGCAAGACACAAAGGGCAAAGCCACTAGATTGTTTTTTAAAAAAATTTTTATTTTATTAATTTTATGAAATTTACAGAGATTTTGAATTTTCATTCATTCATTATCACACTTTTTCTTTACACCCCTTCCCCCAGTTCACTCCTCTCTTTGAAAAGCAAAAGATAAACTTGAGTGGGGGGAGGGCTAGACAAGGAGAAAAGTGCAACAATGAATGAATGGAAATCCAAAACCTCTGTAAATGTTCATTTAAATTATTAAAATAAAATTTTTAAAAAAAAATATAAACTTGATTCTTGTAACAAGTCTTACTTATTCTTATAATGAGTCTTACTTATTCTTATAACTTATTCTTTTCACTCTCTGACAGAAAAGATGAAAGAATGAGCATCAGTATCATCGCAGGTTTACAAAAAAGATACCAAAAAGTACACTGCTTCCTGACACAGGTAGCAGACTAACTAGTAGGTCTGGTCAAACTCGCCTTGCTTGAGACAGAAAAAAACTGTTTTTACAAGGGAATTAACCTTGATTGCCATTTCCTTCCCTCAAGTTGTTTTAAAGGATTTAAAAATTGACCCCCAGGGTTCTTAGAGAGGATGCCATTCATTGGGCCACAGACTTCATCTGGTATGGGCAGTGAGAGTTTAATCAGGTGTGGACATGTAAGAGAAGCACCTCTGTCAGGACAAGGTGGCTATGTCCGTGAACTCTTCTGAACAATAAGAGGCTTTGCAATGACATGGGGCTCTGTAAGAGACAAAGCTCACTTTTGTCTTCGCTGGGGAACTGGCTGCCAGCTATTCAGACAATCGCCAGAGCAAGCCCTGACTGACGGCCCAGCTCTGAGGACCCAGCCGGAGCATCATTTGGGAAAACAAAATTTAACACATTCATTCTGCTGCTTTCACCTGCTCACCCTCACCTATGCTTCAAAGTAGTTTTTTAAAAAGAACTCAAAAGATCTCAAAAAGAACTTACAAAAAAAATTACTACACTTTCTGAAGAACACTGGAAGTGAAGTATAAAAATCAGTATCAAGAACACCCAAAGAACTCAGTGTTTTTTATTCACAGAGGAAAGGCAAATAGGTTTTACTTATCTGACGAGCGAGAAAATGACTTTTCCCTTCCAATGGATTACTTAGTGGAGAGAATGAACTATGTGATCTTAGTCAAGGAAGGTGGTGGATCAGGGAAATATGGACTAAACTCTGTAAGTCATTTCCAAGAACTGACCAGTTCTCTTTTTCAACAAAAAACCAAATTCCTTCACACACTCATTGCCACTGAGTAAAAACCGACTCATAACTGATCCACCAGCCAGTTTTCAGAGCCTGCAAATCATAAAAAGAAAAAAGATTTCCCATCCTTCTCCTGAGAGGTAGGTAGTGGATTGGAGCTGTGTGCCTTTGAGGTGAAAGCACAGCTCCTTATCCACTAGGCCACCAAAGCACTAGTATTTGAAAATACTGCTGCTGTCCTATCAACCCAAAGGCAGGTGGTTCAAATCTACCAGCTGCTCCATGGGAGAAAGGTGAGTCATCTCCTCCTGTACAACTTCCATCCTCTGAAAACCCTATGGCCACCTATGAGTTGGTTCTGACTTCAGGGCAATGAGTGAGAATATTTATATACAGAAAGGTATCACTGTATTGTTACTGTAAGTTGGACAAAGAACAAGGATGACAGCAGAAAATCAATGCCTTTGAGTTGTTATGTTGGAGAATAGCATGGAACATCCCATGGATTGCCAGAAGAACAAATCTATCTTGGAGGGGTAGCAGTGTGCTCTTTAGAGAGAAGAAGACGGTAAAATGTCATCTCACATTCTTGGGACACGTCCTCAGGAGAGAACAATCCTTGGAAAAGGACATCATGCTCGGAAAGGTGAAGAGAAAGAGACGGAAACCCTCAACAGGATGATGGATTAACACAGGGACTGTACTGTTTAGAGTGTACCAAAGGCTGTGAGGCTGGCGCAGGACGGGGTCAGGTTCACGTCTACTATGTACAGGGTTGCTGTCAGTCAAAGGCAGTTCTGTGGCGCCTAACAATAACAACTTGCTAAAGCTCCTATACGGATTGAAGGTAAACATCAAGAAAACAAAGATTCTCACCACTCGGCCAACTGGCAGCATCAGTATGGATGGTGAAGAGATTGAGATAGTTAACAGTTTTAGTTTACTTGGTTCCACAGTCAACACTCTTGGTAACAGCAGCCAGGAAATCAAGAGATGAACTGGCATTGGGAAAGTCAGTTGTGAGGCACCTCTCAAGAGTACTGAAGACCAATGACGTCAGGCTGGAGACTAAGATGTGCCTGATCCAGGATATAGTCTTCACAATTATGTGCCATGCGTCAGAGAGTTGGACAGTGAACAGGGATGACAGAAAGAGAATTGATGCCTTTGAGCTGTGGTGCTGCAGAAGAATATAGAATATACCATGGACTGCTAGGAGAACAAACAAACAAACAAGTTTGTCCTAGGGAAGGTGAAGCCGGAATGCTCCTTGGAGTTAAGGATTCTGAAGCTTCGTCTGACATACTTTGGGCATGTTGCAAGGAGGGACTGGTCCTTGGCTCTTGACATCATGTTTGGCAGAGTGGAGAGGCAGCGAAGGAGAGGAAGACCTTCGGTGAGATGGATCAATTCTGTGAGTGGAGTGGTGGGAATAAATGCATTTGGAATGGCAAGGTTGGCACAGGCTAGAACGGCGTTTAGAGCTCTTGTACATAGAGTCGCTATGAGTCGCAAGCAACTCGAAGGCACATAACAACAACAACAAGAAAAAGATAAGCTAGAAATTGGAAATATTTTTTTCTTATATGGAAAATTATTTTTTATGAAATCTTACTTCTCACCACTGAGCTGCCTATGTAAAAGAGGATAAAACACAAATTAATCCAAGATTTCATTCACAATAATGACTGTCTCAAACATGCCCACACATAAAGTCTTCTATGAATTTGAGGGTGCTCTGAAGACCTCATAGGTAAGGAGTTGAACTGCCCACATAAAGGCAGGCTGTTTAAATCCATCACGTACTCTGTGGAAGAAAGATCAGTAATCTCTTCCCATGCAATTTACAGCCTCTGAAAAATCAGCTGGAGGGTCAGGCAGGAGTTGGCTGCCACTCCACGACAATGAAAGAGAGGCAACTTAAGCAACTCCCCCCTGTGCCTCAAAGCCCTTTATCAGTACATTAAATGACTTCTTTCTCTATGTGACTTCTGATCTTGACTTTTTTCTTTAATTACCTATGCATATGTAGCATTGAGGACTCTCCTTCATAGGGTCACTATGAGTCTCCGGCGACTC
>NW_006399788.1:11263442-11274373 GCF_000299155.1 Elephantulus edwardii | reverse complement strand
TCAGTGACTGGGGTAATTGGGATGGGAGTGTCAGAGACAGTGCGATTGGCACAGGACAGAGCGGAGTTTAGGGCTGTTGTACATAGGGTCGCCATGAGTCGCAGGCGACTCGATGGCACATAACAACAACAAAGGGCTCTGGTGACCTACTGGTAAAGAGTTGTGCTGCCAACCCAAAGGAGCACAGTTCGAATTCACCATCAGCTGCAAGGCAGAAAGATAAGCAACCTCTTCCTGTGTGATTCACAGCCTCTGAAAATCCGCTACAGGGTCAATTAAGAGTCGGCTCTGACTCAACAGCACAGAATGACACCACCACCACCACCACCACCACCACCACCACCACCACCACCACAGTGTGTTAAGCACAGCAGACTGTGAAGCTGGCGCACGACCAGACCAAGTTCTGTTCTGCTGTACACAGGGTCACAGTGAGGGCTGGCTGGAAGAGCAACACAACAAAAACAATATAACCTCTTCTTTCAGGATGCCTCCACTAATAATGAATTAGAGCAAAAGTGCAGTACGTCCCATTATTCCCTTCCATAATGCAATATTATTATTTCAATTCCTCTCCCACTCCATGTCCACAGAGCCTCTGTGTGGTGTCAGGACTCTGAAAAATGGTTTCTATGTCCATCCCCTTAGGCCCCTCTGGAGGCATGGTCTCCACTCCCTCCACTGCAGACATGGTTCACCTGCTGATCAACATCTTTTACACCATCAACAACTGCAAGGCAACATGAGAGAGAGCTGGTCAGACTAGAGAGAGTCTGTGATGAGGTGTAGCCTGACGGGGTCCTGGAGACAGACCCAGAGTTCAAGGTTTTGCTTACTGGACAACTGAAGGAAGAGCTGACTTTAAACTGCTATGAGATCAAAATCGCTGGATGATTAAGGGAGCCAGAGACTTCTATTGTTGCTGGGCCAAACCTGGACTTTAGCTTGTTGACTGAGAAGCCATCTGAACTAAATGAGGAATTATATCTCCTTGTTAACCTGGCTTGGGACTGCAGTGCACTAATCTAGACTTTCACTGTGTCACTGTGTAGGATGCCTTGCCTCTCCCACCCCTCAAACTATTTCCTTAATAAATCCCACAACTGTGAATAAAGTCAAGTCACTTTGCCACTGGCAACAAGTTTTGGATCCAGTGATCTGTAGAAGGGCAGAAGCGTGAGGGACCACGTGTCTGATCCTGCAGGGATGTTTCAGGCTGCGGACAGTGTTGATGGAGACAGTTCCCCTTTGAGGAGAGGTTGGACTCAGCCTTTCCCACATTCTCTTTACTCCCTTTGTATTCTACTAAATCCATTTTCTCTGCTCCTTAGTGATTGTGACGTTATTGCTTGAGAAATATATGTAGAGCAGTCTCTTCCAAAATGTAGGGGGAGGCACTGTGATGGTAGCAAGACAAAAGTATGAATACATGTGTTCAGTACCCATCCGTTCAACAGAAATTTACTGTCTGCTTCCTTCGTGCCAGGTGAGATTCCCAGGGCTGGGGTACACTGATGAGAAAGACAAAGTCTGTGTACTCATAACTTTACATTTCTTTATAAGAAATAGTAATCTGAGTACATACAAATGAATCAGATAATTACAGATTATGTGAAGAAAGTAAACATGGTAAAAGGGCAGAGGTTGATAATAAGGACAAAATAAGACTTAGGCAAAGGATGGTAGTGTAATCACAGTTTAGGAAATGAATCACTGGGAATGGAAAATGGTGCAGCCTATACAAAAAGCAGTTTGGTGCTGCCTTCAAAGGCTGGGGATAGGAAGACGATCTCATCCAGCAATCCCATTATTAGGTATATACATTAAAGAAATAACAGCTGTTACACAAACAGACATATCCACATCCATGTTTATTAAAGCATGATTTATAGTACCAAAGAGTTAGAAGCAACTCAAGTGCCCATCAACAGATGCAAGGCTAAAGAAACCATGGTATTTTCACACAATGAAGTATTACGCATCACTAACATATAATTCTGGAAGCAGGAGTGGTATCCACTTCCTAAACAACAAGCCTCCAGAAACTGTGAACTTTGATAAATGTTGATAGCTGCAGAAGGGCTTCAGGGCTTTTGTTCATAGGGTCGCTATGAGTCATGCTCAACTTGAAGGCAATCAATACATCACCACACACACACACAACATATGAGCAAATAATAAAATATTGCATAATATGTATGAAAATTATACTGAGCAACAGAAAAATTTAAAAATCCCATTACCACTGAGTCAGAATCAACCCACAGCTGACCCTCTAATGGGTTTTCAGAGATAATAAACTGCATGAGAGGAAACTGCCCATCTTTCTCCTGTGGAGTGGCTGGTGGACTCAAACTGCATACCTTTGGGTTGACAGCACAATTCCTTGTTGCTAAGCCATCAGAATGCGTTAATTATGGTATGTTGTGTACTGTTGAGTTGAAACAGACCCAGAGGTGATTTCAGAGGCAGTCACGCAGGATGAAATCGCCCATCCTTCTCCTGCAGAGCAGCTGGTGGATTCGAACAGCCTGCCTTCATGACTGCAGTGCAGCTTCTTGCCACTAGGCTACCACAGCTCCCTAATTATGGTATAAAACCACTAAAATTAAAACACCAAGAAACAATTTGTACAAAGAATCAATCTGGTATGTTGAACAGAGATGAGACTTGAGGGAGAAAGGAACCACAATAAAAATTTTTTGCAAAGCACATAAAGGATAGGTAATAGGCATTACATACATATTTCTTTAAAAAAGAGTAGCTCTGGTGGCCGAGTGGTAAGGTACTGTGCTGCTAGAGCAAAGGCACAAGGTTTGAATCCACTAGCTTCTCTGCAAGAGAAAAATGGACAATCAGCTCCCTCCCATACCGTTTACCAGCTCTGAAAAGCCGCTGAGGGTCGGGTATAGGACTGTTCTGCATCAGTGGTACACAATAACAATACTTCCATAATATTTTCATCTCTACGAGTTAGATATCATTTGGAAGGGGGGCAAGAATGGAAAAGAAAAATAAATTTCATTAGAAAAAAAATCCATCTAAGCAAGTGTAAGTGAGCTGAGACCTGACCGACACACTGTTAGGAACTGTCTCAATTCCAACTCGCAAGTCTGGCAAAGCAGGAGGCCAGCCAGAAGACTGGAAAGGAAGCTGAGCGTGAACCTCCAAGGAAGAAGGAAGAAAATCATGGAAGGTATGGAATTAGAAATCTAAGGAAAGCCTTTCAAGAAGGAAAGAAGTGACTCCCTCAGATCTGTTTAAACAGACATGAAGCCACAGAGGGTAAAGATTCCATTTTTCAAGCTCGTTCTGGAGCTTTCAATTTACATCAAAAGCACCCGTCTCCTCTCTAATAAAAAGGAAGCAGATCTTGAGTAGGTGACAAAATCTAGCTGTTATTTCAGCATCATATCTGTGTTTTGCTTTAGGACTGGGACAGTGTGGCTCTGGATGAAATAAAGTATCTTCTGTGAACTTTGGTTTCCTTACCTAGGAAAGGGACCAGAAAAATACCACATACCAGTACTAGGTTTAATGAATAGGAAAAGGTGCGATTCTCTGAAAGTTTTAAGATCTGAGCATTACTTTATACTCTTAAAAAAAGTATAAATGTCTCCATGGTACTATTTATCACATCAGAAATTGAAACTAAGACGTTTTAAATATTTCTTTAAAAATATGTACTAGCAAATGGCTATAATGAATTCACTACATGTTGGGGGGAAATTCACATTTTTTTAAATGAAGAAAAATACCTTTGTATTTTCAAGTACAAAACACCTAGTGAGAAGAGGGGCGTTGTTTCACAAATTTGTAAATCTGATTTTCTAGCTGCTTCTGCCATCAATTTGCAGTGACATCACCATCACCACATCTTGCGACCTCCAGAAAACTCTATCGTGTATTCATGAAAGAACAGGCATGAAAACAAGTAAATACTTTGAAAATAATTTTTATTTTACGAGTTTTGAAAGTATTGCCAAGCCCAGGTGTCCCTCTATGAGAACCAGAGGTAAAAAGGATAAGACAACTCCGTCACAAAGTCAATACTTGGTGAATACTCATCCCTCCCGCTTTTTTGCCCCTTGGAGAGGGACATCATGCTTGACAGTGTGGAGGGACAGCACTGGAGGGGAAGGCCCTCTATGAGGTGGACTGATTCAGTGACTGGGGTAATCGGGATGAGTGTATCGGAGACGGTGCGATTGGCACAGGACAGAGCAGAGTTTAGGGCTGTTGTACATAGGGTCGCTATGAGTTGCAAGCAACTCGAAGGCACATAACAACAACTTGCTTTTATTCTTCCCCTCAGTGTGATTTTGGTGGTATCAATAGGTAGCGAGCCTATGAACAACAGATCAAAACCTTTCCCAAATCACAGGAGACTAGAGCGAGGGCTGCATGGTGGAGGGGACCTGGGGGAGGGTTTGTAAAACAATGAAAGAATCTTTTCTTTTACTTTTCCATAATTTTTGGACTCATGTACTTATAACTTGTTAGTCAAATTTGTGTCTTCTAGGTTGCAACACCCCCATGATACATCTTCAAGGATATGTACATGTACAGCCAAGCACAATCAATAAAAGTGCATCTGAATTCCAAAATCAATCTCCATAATAGTCTATGTGTTTCCTACTGCCAAAGGGGTCCTTTAGAGTAGTGAGAGAAGATCTTCACCCTGAAACCCACAGCGTCCCTTTTCAGCAGGAAGTAGCTAAGAGAATACGCCATCCCCTTTTCCTTATGACTCAGGGTGAAGTCTCTCTCAGGGAGGAGTGATAGGGAATGGCAAAGGATACACTGACAAAGAAGATTAATCAGAACTGGCTTTGACAAGCACTGTGGCATTTGGACAAGAACAAACTGGAAGGAGGGTAGAGAGAATAGTGCAACAATGAATGAGTGGAAGCCCAAAATCTCTGTAAATGTTTATGAAAATTAATAAAATATAATTATAATTAAAAAAAAAACCTTTCCCAAATTTATTACTGCAGCAATTTCTTCAATTAAGTACAAGTGTATAAAGTCTAGCATAATGTTCTGTGCAGAGAGGGCACCAAAAACAAGTGTTACTGCCAGGGTTGCTCACTCTGGTTCTGTAACTCTTGGATACCATCAGCATTAGAAATCAGGTATTTGACTATATATTGTTGTTGTCAGTAAAAATATAGTGAGTGCACATATTCTGAAAGATCAGATATGCTCATCACAGATTCAACATCATGGGAGTCACTCAGGCCCATCACTAAATCTTATTATTTAGTACACTGATAAAGATGTAGATTCCCAGAATACAGCACATTTTGAAAAATGTAATGGGGGCAGTTGTGTCAGAGACACGCAACTGGCACAGGACAGGGCAGGGTTTAGGGCTGTTGTACGTAGGGTCGCTATGAGTTGCAGGTGACTCTATGGCAACAACCTTATTTCAGTAGAACTAGTTTCTTTTTTGATCCTTCGTGTTTTCACTGTGTTTAAAAACATTATGCTGCAAGGGGAGGGTCCACCTGCTTAACCAGACTGTTTGGCAATCTGTGCAACAAAACACCCTTAAGAAAGTTTATGTTAAGCAATACATTTTAACCTTTTTAGGCACCAACTTCCTCTCTAAAGGTTACTGCACTACTTACTCTAGGAGGCCCCTCCCAGCTCTAAATCTTGTTTAGTCCACCCTGTCAATCTAAAGGTTAATGATTTCAACCTAGCCAGCAGCACTGCACAGGAAACAGTATTTACTTCCATTAAGATTATAGACGCTCCCCTGCAAAAAAATAAATAAATAAATAAATAAATAAAAATCCTAGGAAACAGACAATCCTGTAAAGTGAACAATAACAACAGCAAGGAACTTACTCCTCAAAACAATCATGCACAGGGCAAAGTTCAGAAGGCAGGAAGGGACAGGAAGAGACTGGGCAAATGGAAACAGAGAATCCAGGGAGGAAGTGGGGATAGGGCTGTCAGATTGCAACCAATAATATCATGAAACAAAATGTTTGTAAATTTTGGAATGGGAAGTAACACATGGGGTCTCCATGAATCAAAGATACGGGACAGCAGCTAATAACAAACATCTAAAAGATAATGCACATATAGTGAACTAGCAACTTGTCTGAATGCTCTACCACGTAGTCCAGAGCCTGGATTCCTCATTACCTTAGCATTTAAAAAAATCTATTCTGCAAAATCAAACAGTCACAGGGCCTAGCACAGCTAAAGAAGTGAAGCACTAACAGTGAAAACATAGTTCCCAAAACTGCCTTTGATCACACGATAACATACTTACACATACATGTAAACAAAGTCCAACCTGCAAAGAACGAATGATTTTATAAAAACTCTAAACCTTATCTTGACATAAATGGCTTGTTCAGAAGCAGACTTGGGAAAAGAAATGTTTTTCCTAATCAGACGAGTAACCTGAATATATGTCACTAATTTTTTAATCCAAATAAGTGTGTTTTATATGACATTCTCAAACAGGAAAGTGAGATAGAAATAATAGAAATTGCTTGTGGTTCCAGAGAGGAGCACAGGTTTCTCAAGCACTTAAAACTAAGTACTTGACACAAGGGTGCTATGGGACTCAAAAGTTTAATGAAGCAAGTCTATCAGACAGTCCTTTCACTTGATTCCACAGATAACACACACAGGCCTTTTAGGCCCATATAATGCTACACACTTAGCCAATAGTGCTAGGTAAAGAACTAAGAAAGTCCATACAGATTGCATTTCAGTCCCTGTAGAAAAATCTAAACCACATCAGGGCCAGCCAACAGTGGCCCCAAGATAAAATAAGCCAGTAGAGATTGCTAGTTTCACGAGACATAATTCAAATGGAGACAAAAGCGCTTCCTCACAGAGAGTGATTCTAGAGAAGCAAACGCTTCTTACACCACAACTGGCCGAACCCTCTAGCTTTGAGCAATTAAAATGCTTCCACACGGCTATCATATGGTTTCTTTCACGCAGACATTAAATCCGAGCAGCAGAAACTCAGAAGTGATTAACTATGCTAACACAGCCCAACAAGCTAATTTTCCCAGCTATATTTAAACAAGCTTATTTATTCCACATGTCCTTATTTGCTCAGGGAAAAAAATTAGGTTTTGAAAATAAAAACAAAGTTGAATCAGTTCCTCCATCTATCTGAATAAAATAAAACTCATATGAGGGTGAATGTAGTTCTGATGGGGGGGGGGAAATGCTGCATTTAACTCACAGCAGAAATGATGTTTTTTATTTTCAAAACCTACTCCAACATGCACAAGTAGTCAATGAATGCACAAGTCTATACCTCGTAGACCTCTTGAGTTGCTGTTATTATGGGCCACTGAATTGGTGCTAATTCATAGCTGACCACTCAAGAGGATTTTCAGAGGCTGTAAATCGCACAGGAGAATGAATGAATGCCCCTCTTTCTCCAGAGGAGCAGCTGGGTGGATTTGATAACTCGCAGCTCAACTCCTCACACGAAAGTCAACTGACATTATTTCTTCTTTGTTATTTATGTGTGGCATCAAGTTGAAACCGACCCACAGCTGACTGTACAGCGGGTTAGTTGTTTGGGTTGTTGTTTTTTTTTGTGGCTGGGTCCTCCAGCTGCTTTTGAGAGGCAGTTAAACACACAAGACAAGACTGCTCACCCTGCTCCCGAACCCTGTGCCTTCAGGATTACAGCGCAGCTTTTACCACTGAGAACCCCAGGATAGGAAGTTAGGAACAAAACAGTTATGGCATAATGCAGGAATTGTGAAGAAAAGGTACCAAGATTTGGGAAGATCTCTGAAATAGCAAATCTGAGGGAGGCAGCATGGAGACTGAGCGCTCAGCACTGAGGGAAAAGCTGCACTACCGGATGCAGAGTCGGGATGCACTCTGGGCAGGACACAGCACAGCCAGAGCAAAGTCCTGAAGGAGGGAGTCTCTGTGGTTTATTGCACAAGAGTGAGAAGACCAGTTTGTCTGCCTTGGAGGCTTAACATAAGAAGCTATGAGAGATAAGGGCGATGATATGCTGAACCAGATCACAGGAACCCTGAAACCTGGGCTCAGTGTAGACTTTACCCTTCAGGCCATGGAAAGCAACTGAACAGAGAGGATATCTAGATCAGCAATATTTTAACAGACAAGGAAGATGCACCACTTTGGTAAAATGTCCTACATGTTGATTGACCCTTTTGTCAACGGAGAAGAATCAGAATACTAGTATGTCTAGTCACTGCTCTTTCTGGTGGCTCAGTGATAATGCACTGCACTGACAAACCAAAGCAAGCTGTTGGAATCTACCAGCAGGTCTGCAGGAGAAAAACGGGACTTCTCTTTTGGTGTGATGATTTACTGCCTCTGAAACCAGGATAGAGGGTCAACGATAAGGCAGTTCCAGTTTGACAGTACTCCACAACAACACTGACAGCTAGTCAGAATCAACGAATAGTGCTGACTCTCCAGTGGGTTTCTGGGGGCTATAAATCCAAGAGGAGAAGACTGCCCCATTCTCTTGCAGAGCAGCTCGGGGATTTGAACCAGTAAAGTGGCACTTTTGGGTTAGCTCAACTCTTATGGACTATATACCACCAGAAAAGTTTCCAAAATTATATCCCAAATTATAGTCTTGGGTAATGCTGCTATTACTTATGTCCTGAAATGCTTTTTGTATCTTTTTCTTGACTGATGAAAACAGACTCTAGAAATGAAGTAACAATTTATAAAAAAAAACTTCTTAAAAAAAATCATTCATGCTTCTAAGACTATGGCAATCAACCCAGTTTGGGGGGATTTGTTTGTACTAACTATATGCCCAAGTCACAGCAGTTAAGAAAACCATTTTTAATCTTTTAAACTGAACTTAAAATTAACAACTTGTTGTAATCAGTAATGATAACCAGCTTTCCAACCCATGGAGATCTCAAGTGTATCAGCGTAGAACTGTGCTCCACAGAGTTATCAGTAGTGGATTTTTAGAAGGTAGACTGCCAAATCTTTATTATGAGGTACCTGTGGTAGTCTGCTAACCACTGGCACCACGCAGGGAGCCCCTTTCATGGCCACTGTTGTTAAGTGTTGAGCCGAGTAGGACCCACAGCTATCCTATGAACAACTGATCTGAACCCTGCTCTATCCTGGGCCATTTTCACACTTCCTGACACACTAGCACCTGCTGCAGCAGTCACCATGTCAATCAACCAGGTTGAGGGTCTTCCTCTCCTTCTATGACTCTCCACTCTTCCCAGCATCATGTCCCTCTCCAAGGAATAGTTCCTCCTAGCAATATGTCTTAAGTATGTGAGGCAAAGCTTAATCATCAATACTTCCAAAGGGCACGCTGGCTGCACTTTCTTTGTTCTTTTTGGCAGTTCATGGGATGTTCAATACTCTTCTCCAACACCATACCTCAAAGCTTTTATGGCTATTGAGTTGAAACTCACCTAGATTTTAAGAGTATCTCATCTCTGAAATTGACTAGTTGTCAAAAAGGACTCATGGAATTGATTTGGGGGTTGCTCCACACACATTTGAGGGAAAATGAGAGTAAAGGAAGGAAAGTAAAGATCAAATGACAAATGTGTACCATCAAGTTGGAAGCTACTCATAGCTGACCTCTCCATGGAGTTTTCAGAGGCATTAAGTCGAAAGACTGCCCATATTTCTCCCCCAGAGCCCTTGGTAGATTTTAATTTGTTCCTGCTGGTTGGCAGCGCAATTCCTTACCATTAACTCAAATAAATAAACCTTTGAGGAAGCATTACATTTCTCAACACACACAGGGTTTTGCTTATATTAGGGATTCACTATCATGGTCATTGCAATCTGCCACTCTTCCTCACCCAAGGGCAGAGGTCTTCCTTAAAGATCTCAAAGCAGTACATCAATCAGTATTTGATAAACTGGTAGAAAGAGGTTCGTTTCTTATCTAAGTCAAAACACGAATCCTTTTGGTTCCTGATCCAAACCAACACAACACAACAAGAATCAACCCCTCAACTCTCCAGCACTCAGTTATGAATGCCAAGTGGCTCTTAGAGGGGTTCTCCAGCATTCAAGTGCAGAGTTGCACACTGTCACACGGGTTTCTTAAAATGCTTTCCTCATTTTACCCCACAATGAAACTCCTGATTTTGAAGTCAGTTTTAATCCCTCTCCGTATATGCT
The DNA here is from genome assembly GCF_000299155.1 of Elephantulus edwardii. Classification (NCBI taxonomy): domain Eukaryota; kingdom Metazoa; phylum Chordata; class Mammalia; order Macroscelidea; family Macroscelididae; genus Elephantulus; species Elephantulus edwardii. Next base: position 11,264,218 of record NW_006399788.1, on the reverse strand, counting down.
GTTTAAGGGGATGAGTGCACCAACAGCCCAGAGGCCAGCTACCCCCCCTCCATGGCACACACTTCCTGTCTCTCCCATCACTTAAAACCACAAATTCAGTTTTCCATGCAGCTGATAGACTGATAGATTCGAGTGCTCTGCACTCAGTGCCAAGAAAAGTGGGGGGAACGGCAGGGTGCTTTTTACCCTCAATTTCTCACCTTGGGACCTCAGAGGGGAACATACGAAGAGGGAAGTCGGGAAACACCAGGGGAAAGGGAGCAAACACTACCATTCGGGACACTTGAGCTGGTCATATACACTGAATGAAATGAAACGTATAGGCAGAAGGAGGAAAGCAACAGAGCGAGGTGCCCAAATGAATAACAGCAGGACTTCTTCACTTTTGACGCGTCTACTATGCAAAATAATGAGTCTTCCAGCGGAGTGGGATTATCAATCCCGAAGCCCAAATAGATGCTTCTCGGATTCCCAAAATTTGCAGTTTATTCCCCCCGAGAGCGCCGACCCCGCCCCTCCGCCGTTAAGTGCTGCAGCCCCGCAGACTCCCGCCAGGGCAGCGGGCTCCGCGTTTACACGCCCGGAGCGCGCGAGTAGCGCGCGCAGCAAGTAGCCGGCTCCATCGCCCAACTCGCTGGCAGGCAGGGCCCGGCCCGGCGAACTTTATCGCCACCGGTGCGAACAGACGCAGGACGGCCGGGTCCAGAGGCGGGGTAGGCCGAACACTCACCAACTCCGTATTTCTGCCTCTTGGTCGGGATCCAGCGGGCCATGGC
>NW_006399788.1:11227430-11263310 GCF_000299155.1 Elephantulus edwardii | reverse complement strand
GGCAAACTTCGCAGCGATCCCTGCAGCGCTCCGCGCGCATCCAGCGCCGCGACAGGACTGGCTTCGTCACCCGCTGCCCAGGCGAGCGCCCCGCCGCCTGTGGTCACCTGCTGGGCCGGGCGACCGCCGCGCCGTGCGCGCCCCTTGAGGCACCGCCCCGGCCCCTCCTGCGCTCCACCCCGCGCCGCGCCCTCCGCCCGAGGTTGCCTCCGCCGGCCCCAATGTCTGCTGCTTGCTGGCGAGCGGTACTCCGGGCCCCTGTAGCAAGCTCACCAGTGGGGATTGACTTTTTTTCTTTTCTTTTTGTCGCCCCCTTCGTCACAGCGAAATGAACCCGACAAACTGGATCCCGTGGGGTGGACTCCCCGCCAGAGCAGCGGGGCACACCGGGCTGGGCTGTGGGGCAGCTGTGGCGTAGAGTAGAAGTTGGAGGTTGTGCCCACCGAGCGCGCCCGAGCCGTCGGAGGGAAATAGATTGAGTTAATAATGGTTGCTCTCGCCCCCGAGGGAACTCCTCAGTACCTGGCACTCGGCAGGCTCTTAATAAATATTTGTTGAATGAATGAGCAGTTGACTACTGCGTGCTCTACGCGAGCCGGAAGCTAACCGGACTCCTGGGCAGACGTTATCTCCTGTGGCCCCATTTATAGTCTTTCTGAAAGCAGCAACATTTGCTTTCTAATAAATCGAAAGCTGGTGTGAGAGAGGCTCCTCAGAAGCATCAAATAGTTTCCTAATGGATCCTTAGTGGGGAAATTATTTAGAGAGCTTTACTTCCTAAAAGAAGTCCTGGTATCATAGTGGTTAAGCTCTGGGGTTCCAAACGCCTGCGTCCCATCCCTTCTCACCCGCCAGCTCCGGGAAAGATATGGCCGTTTGCTTCTGTAAAGATGACAATGTTCAATCCACCAGATGCTCTGCTGGAGAAGGAGAGACAATCTCCTCCTGGACTAGTCAGATCTGATTTTAACGGTACAATGCACAAAAAATAATAAAATAAAAAATTTTTTTAAAAAGATGACAATGTTCAAACCTATGGAACTGTTCTACTCCGTCCTTTAGAATTGATAATAATTCTTTATGAACGTCTAACAATGAGTTTTTTGGTAAAGTCCCCCAAAACACCAGGACATCTCTTTCCTGCTTAAGAAATTCAGGCACCTATGCTTCGGGAGGAAAAAAAAAATCTGACCCAATCCCTCCCTTTCCAGGGAACCTGCAATATAGAAAGCACCCTTTCAAGAGAAAGGGACTTCGTCTCTGTATTAACTAGGACCCAGAAATAGGGGCTGTGCATTTTAACTGTTGAGTTCCAGTTGGATCCTACTCTGGAACTCCTCCCTGGAACTTGCTTTCTGTTTGAGAGATTCTGCAAATGCAAACTGGATCAGAGGCCAGGGGGCTTCTTACTACTTTAGACTTAGAAACAGAGAAAATTACTAGTTTCATTATGCTCACCATCTTAAAAAAAAAAAAAGCCTCTTGGAAGAAGGTTTTCTTGTCTGTGTGATCATGGCTGGAAAGATAAAATAACCATGCAGTGAGGTAAAAGAAACCTTATTTGAAGAATTCTCACCCAAGTCGAACCCACTTATAGCTGACCCTCCAGCAGGATTTTACAGGCTTTAGCCAAAGCTCCTTGTTTGAAGAATTAATGCATTTTAATTATGGTAACTTTCTGCAAAGTCAAGTCTAAAGTTAATTAAACAAAGGAACAAAACCCCTGATTAATGTGAGCAATTCCCAGCCTTACTTTCTTTTCCATTAACCAATAGGTATTTATTTACAACATAGACCCATAAGACATTCCCCTGTCACTTCTAGCTTGATATCCAAAAGGGATTTCATCTCCTTGGAAACAATTTCTCTTCCTCTGTCAGTGATGTCATGATTAACCTGATTCCCAGGTTAAGTAATTGAAATCTTTATTCATTTCTCTATTTTTTTTTTTCATTCCTTCTTCAAATCTTTATTATGTGCTTAGTTCAAAGAATGAGGATACATAGTGAATAAAGTCAAATCCCCACCATCAAAGAGCTGACATTCTAGAAGTAGAGAGTTAAGGTAACAAGCAGTGGTAAGAAGCTGCACCACAACCCCACAAGCACGTGGTGGTTCAAGTCCACCAGCTTCTCTGCGAGACAAGGATGGGCAATCTTCTCCTTGCAATTAACTGCTTCTGAAAACCTGCTGGGGGGTCAGCCATGAGTCGGTTCTGAATTGACAGTACACAACAACAACAATACTGAGTAGTAAAAGGAAGACCGCCTAATAAGATGGATTGACACAGTCATTGTAATAATGGGCTTGAGCATATCAGAGATAGTGAAGCTGGCCCAGGACAGGGCAAGATTAGACAGCTCTATGTCCATAGGATCACTGTAAGTCATAGGCCATTCACTCAGTGTCACCTAACAACTATAACAATAGTGCTGTAGAGGAAAATCCAAAGTAAGGTGACAGAGAAGTGTAAGGGGAGAGGAAGAAAGGTGCTGCTATCTTCTATTAAGCCCCCCCCCCCCCGAGAGACATCTGTGGGGTGGCATGGAAACAGATGCTTGAAGTTAATGAGGATTTCAGAGGATTGAAATCGGAATAGTGAGGTGGTTGCTGTTGTTGTTATGTGCTGTTGTGTCAAAACCAACTCATAACTGACCCTCCAGCAGGTTTTCAGAAGCTATAAATTGCAAGACAGGAGATTGCTCATCTTGCTCCCTGCGAGAAGCTGGTTCATTGTAACTGCTTGCCTTTGGGTTGACAGGGAAGATCTCTATCCACTAAGCACCAGAGCTCCCTGGACAGTGGAAATAGTAAGTACAAGGACCTGATACATGTTAAGCAATTTCCAAAACCAACCAGGGATCCAGAGAGGGGAGCAGAGTAAGAGGGGAAACATGCAAAGCAGCATGGTGCAGAAGCACTAGGAGGTGAGAACAAGGTAAGAGATGGAAAGTTTGGAGCGTGATAAGTCAATGAGTACAAGATCTAAGTTGATTGTTGTGTGATGAATAGATTAAAGGGCAAGACAAAAAGCAGAAACGCTAGACAGAAGGATACATCAGTAGTACAGGCAGCAAGTAAAAGTAGTTTGGATCAAGATGTTGGATGTGGGATAGTGAAAAAGAGGTTGGGTCCTTAACAGTTGAGATTGTGAGCTGACGATTTACTATGCAGCTATACAACTTGAATGTCAAGGGTTCTCAATGTGCGTTCTTAAAATTGATGTTCTTGTAAGATGTACAGGAAAAAGTATTCGTGTTCTTTATTATTTTTCTCTAAAAAGCCTATTTCTGTTGAGTCAATTTCAACTCGTAGCAACCCTAAAGGACACAGTAAAACTGCCCCATAGAATATCAGTCTGCAAGTCTTTACTGAGCAGACTGCCACATGTTAGTGGAGTAAAACAGCTAACTTTCCAAGTAGCAGTGAAACACTTAACCGTAATATCCCCAGGGCTCCCTTTAAAGAACCTTACAGATAAGTGTCAGTCCTTACAATTATTGGCTGTTGCCCCTGAGTAAGAGCTAAAAGCAGGGTCAGGGATGATGCCAAAATTTTTTATTTTATTATTATTGTTATTTAATTAATTATAATGAAAGTTTATAGACACTTAGGGTTTCCAGTCATTCATTGTTGCATTTTTCTCCCTGCCCATCCCCACCCCCTATTCACTCCTCTCCTTGAAAAGTAAAAGAAAAACTCTTTCATTGTTATGCAACTCCCTCCAAAACCCCTCCACCATGCAGCCTTCATTCTGGACTCCTGTCATGACAATAATACCCAATCATATATCTCTTGTAAACAGTTCTCTCCCTCATCTGTTTCAATGTAGTATACATCATTCCTCCCCTCCTCTGTCTTCCTCAACCCTGATGTCAGTCCTGTTTAGTGGCCCTGTGCAATATTTGTCCTTTTGTGACTGAGATGTCTCACTCAGCATAATGTCCTCTAGGGTCATCCACTTTGCATAATATTTCATGAGTTCCTTGTTTTTCTATGCTATATAGTGTTCCACTGTGTGACTATACCAGAAGCTTCTTTATCCATTAGTTTGTTGATGGGCACTTGGGTTGTTTCCAGCTCTTTGCTATCGCGAACAAAGCTGCAATAAGCATGGGTGTGCATTAATTTTATTATTTTTTTGTGTGTGAATCATCAAATTGGACCTGACTGGTACAGGAGAAGATTGTCCCGCCTTCTCCAGCAGAGCATCTGGTGGATTCGAACAACATATCTCTGGAATTGCAGTACAACTTCTTGCCACTAGGCCACCAGAGCTCCCTGATGCCAGAATTTTAGACCTGAGCAACTTCCAGTGCACAGTGATTTTAAGTTCAACAGAAAGCAACATTGCCGGATTTCCACAGACATCACATCCTTTATATGCTTAGTCCATTGTTCATAGCAGGATGTATTTTGAGTACTTTCCAACCTAGATGGCTCATCTTCTACCACCGCTTCAGACAGTATTCTCTTGTGGTCCATGGGGCTTTTATTGGTTAATTTTCAGAAGTTGATCACCAGAATGTTCTTCCTATTCTTCATCTGTAAGATCTGCTGAAATGGATACACCTTAGGTGACTCTTAATATTTTAAATGCTAGTGAATAACTCTCTGATGCATCAGAGAGTTGGACAATGACCAAGGAGGATAGAAGGAGAATTGATGCCTTTGAGCTGTGGTGCTGGAGAAGAGTATTGAGAATACCATGGACTGCTAGGAAAACAAATAGATTTGTCCTGGAGAGGGTTAAACCGGGTGGCTCCTTGGAGGCAAGGATTCTGAGGCTCCGTCTAACTTACTTCGGACATGTAGTGAGGAGAGACCGGTCCTTAGAGAGGGACAGGGACATCATGCTTGGGAGGGTGGAGGGACGGCGCAGGAGAGGAAGGCCCTCTATGAGGTGGATTGATTCAGTGACTGGGATAATTGGGATGGGAGTATCAGAGACAGTGCGATTGGCACAGGACAGAGCGGAGTTTAGGGCTGTTGTACATAGGGTCGCTATGAGTCGCAGGCGACTCGACGGCACATAACAACAACAACAACAACAGTGAATAACTTGAAGCATCATAGCAGCATACTAGTCATCATAGTTCAACTGGCAATAGAATTGACAAAGTAGAGTTGCTATTTTCCTGGTTTTCTATGGGTTCTACCTTACTGAATCAGTTGTTCTACAATATTTTTCCTTAATATTTATTTGGTACTTCTTTCATACTGTATTATGCTGCCTGCCCTGCTGTGGGGTTATGGTTTATAGAGAGTTGTGTGGCTCCCCCAAAGGTGTATCTCTGGTGGTTTGAATCCCCAGCAACTCCACAGGAGAAATATGGACAATCTCCTCTTACATGATTTACAGCCTTGGAAATCCAATAGAGGGTCAGTTATGAGTTGATTTCAACAGCAGTCAGTTTGAGTTTTGGCCCTGCAATGGAGTAGTGAGTTCTAGTGGCCTGCTGGTAAGGAGTTGTCTTACGGTTGTACTTCAAAGGCCTGTAGCTCAAATCTGCCTGATGCATCATGGAAACAAAAAATAGCCAGTCTCCTCTGTATGATTTACAACCTCTGGCAACTCACTAGAGTCACCTATGAGTCCTTCCCAACTTGACTGTACATAACAATAACATAGGGTGATTGTTGTTGTTGTTGTGTACCATCAAGTTGGAACCAACCCATAGCTGACCCTCTGGTGGGTTTTCAGAGGCAATTAATCGCACAAGAGATTGCCCATCCTTCTCCCACGAAGCAGCTGGTGGCCTCAAAATGCTTACCTACGTGATTTCAGTGCAGCTTCTTGCCACTCGGCCATGAGATCTCCTAATAACATGATGAAGTGGTCGATGTTGTTATGTGCCATCAAGTCACCTGCAACTCATAGCAACAGCCCTAAACCTTGCTCTATCCTGGGCCAATATTATTGTATCTGACACACCTATCACCATTATCTCAGTCACCGAATCAGTCCACCTCATAGAGGGTCTTCCCCTCCTGTGCTATCCCTCCACACTCCCAATCATGATGTCCCTCTCCAAGGACTGGTCCCACCTTGTGACATGTCCAAATTATATCAGACAAAGCTTCAAAATCTTTATCTCCAAGGAGCAGCCTGGTCTCGTTCTTTCTAGGATGAACCTGTTTATTCTCCTAGGAGTCCATGGTATATTCAATACTCTTCTCCAGCACCACAGCTCAAAGGCATCAATTCTCCTTCTGTCATCCCTAGTCATGTCCAGCCTTCGTATTTTATTTATTGCCCAGTTTTCTGATGCATAGAAAGTTATTGCAAAGATTATGGCCTGGATCAGGCGTACCTTAGTCTCCAGACTGACATCGTTGCTCTTCAGTACTTTGGAGAAGTCTTGGACAGCAGACTTTCCCAATGTAATTCATCTTAGACTGTTGATTGTGGAGTCAAGCAAAATAATGCTGTTAATAATCTGAATCTTTATGATCTATCATGATGTTGCCAGTTGGCCCAGTGGTGAGAATCTTTGTTTTCTTGATATTGAGTTTCAATCCATATTGAAGTGAAGGCTGTAATCCTTAACCTTCCCGAGCAAGTGCTTCAGATCCTCCTCAGTTCCATCAAGCAGGGTTGTGTCAGCCTCATAATGCAGGTTGTTGATGAATCTTCCTCCAATACTCATGCCACATTTCTCCTCATAGAACCCAGCCTCCCAGATAATCTATTCTGCATATAGATTGAAAAGGTATGGAGATAGGACACATCCCAGGCGTACACTCTTCTCAATTTTGAGCCATGTAGTGTTTCCTTACTCTGTTCTGATAACTGCCTCCTGGTCCAAGTATAGGTTTCACATAAGCACAATCAAGTGTTCTGGGATTCCCATTCTTAGAGTCAACCACAGTTTGTTGTGATACACATAGTCAGTGGAACACAGATAGACATTCATCTGGTACTCCCTGCTTTCAGCCAAGATACATCTAACATTAGCTGTAATATCCTTAGTACCGTGACCTCTTCTAAATCCAGCCTACACTTCAGGCAGTACTCTGTTGATGTGATGTTTCAGTCATTTTTGGATAATCTTCAGCAGAATCTTGCTTGCATGTGGTATCAATGATATTGTTCAATAATTTCCACACTCTGTTGGCTTACCTTTCTTTGAAATGGAAATAAATATAGTTCTCTTCCAGTCAGTTGGCCAGGTAGTTGTCCTCCAGATTTCTTGGCACAATATATCAATTGATGTGCCATCAATTCCTGGGATCTTGTTTTTTGCCAAATGAGATAGAAGTTTAAATCACCTCAGTCACTTATGCTCAGCGAAATCAAATGGTCAATGTTTTCTAACTACAGATATATTTCAAATTAATACTGATCAGAGTGTTAATATTATTATCTAGTGGGACTGAGTCTATCACAATAATTTTAACTGCTTCAGCCTTCTCTTTCACTGCTGATTTTCTCTTCTCTCTAAGATTAAGGCTTGATTCTGGGCACTGAGTATTTCAAGTTTGACAATGGTTGCTTTAAAAGGGTTGGAATAAGACGGGAAATTTTAATTATAGCTTTCAGATGTTTATTCTTTTCCCTCTGGAGACTGAAGTCCACCGACTTTGTTTTATCAGATGGTTAAATCCCAATTTGAAAGTCCATTTAAATCATAAAAGCAGAGCTATTAAAAGTTTTTTATTAAAATGAGCTTTAAAATTGGAGTCAAACAGATGGCTAGGTAGAATTACAGTATCATTCAAGAAATGCTCATTTCTCTTTTCCTCTGATAGCTTTGCAGAGGAAACCTTAAGCCTGTTCTGCAAGAGTGGCTGAGAATTTTCAACCTGGCCGAACACAATCACACTTGTACACGCACAACGCGCTCCTATTCTGCTTAATATTGGAGAGAAGGGGGGCTTGGAGGGGGAAGTGGAGATAGATGAATTTGGAGGTTAGATTGACATCATATTGTGACTGTCTGTTACAACAGCTGCTTAGACTCCATATGATGACAAAATGCCAGGGAGTTCACAAACCCTCATGGATGACCAGTCTTATTTTGCCAGATTTGGCTGATTTAGCTGCTTTGCTATGATATCTATTAAAGAAAGGTTTTTGTTTTGTTTTGGTTTGAGTTAGTTCCCACCCCCCAACCCCACCCCTAGTTTGGTGTTGTCTGTAGGGAGTTGGGATGATAACCAAAACATAGCATCTGTTTGATGGTTTGGATCCACTAGCAGCTCTGTGGGAGAAAGATGGGCAATCTCCTTCCTTTGTGACTTATAACCTTGGAAGCCCTGCTGGAAGGTCAACTGTTAATTGGTTCTGCCCTGATGACAATGAGAGACAGAAGGAAGCATTATTCTCTGATCCTATATATTGGAACTATAAAGAACTAGGAAAGAAAAAACAATAGATGTGATGTAATTGGTTCTAAGTACAGTTTCTAAGGCAAATTATTTGGGGCATAATGGTTCTATGTAGGTCAGGAGTGATATGGGACATGGTACTTCAAGACTCATACACTAAAGTGGACAAAGGAACAAATCTTAGCCCCAGGAACACCTTTTCAATATACTCTTGCAATTGCTTGCTATGTGTCAGAGAGCTGGACCATGTCTAGGGGTGATAGAAAGAGAATTGATGCCTTTAAGCTGTGATGCTGGAGAAAAGTCTTAAATATACAATGGACTGCCAGGAGAACAAACAGGTTTGTCCTGGAGAGGGTGAAGCAAGGCTGCTCCTTGGAGTCAAGGATTCTGAGGCTTCATCTGACATACTTTGGGCATGTTTCAAGGAGGGACTGGTCCTTGGAGAGAGATGTCATGCTTGGAAGGGTGGAGGGATGGAGAAAGAGAGGGAGACTGTCTATGAGATGGATTGATACAGTGACTGGGGTAGTGTGGGTAGGTGTGTCAAAGACAGTAAAGTTGGCACAGGCTATAGCTTGTTTCAGGGCTGTTGTACATAGGGCTGCTATGAGTTGCAAGCGACTTGACAGAACATAATAACAACAACAATAATATCATCCAGAAGGTGCTGCTAACCAGAAAGGGTCAAATCCACCAGCTTCCCTGAGGAATGAAGACAGGCAATGTCATCCTGTAAGGATTAGCAACCTCTAAAACCCAGTGGAGGGCAATACAAATTGTAAGTGACTTGATGACAGTGAGATCTTTACAGAGGACAAAGAAAATACCTAAATAGATATTAGAAGAGACTCTTAAAATTTCATGAGAACTGAGAGACCAAAACAAAGGGGGGGGGAAATGGTAAAAGTGAAATAAATAGAGATGAACAGATTTCAAAAGGTAGCTTGAGAAAACAAAGTATTACAAAGTAATATGCAAAGAACTGGAGTTAGAAGATCAAAAGGAGAGAATATATTCCACGTTAATTGTGCTGAAGGAACTGAAAAACAAATTCAAGCCTCAAGTTGCAATACTGAAGGACCCCATGAGTAAAATTTTTAATGGTGTAGGAAGCACCAAAAGACAGGAGAAGGAATACACACTGTATCAAGAAGAATTAGTTGACACCAAACTATTTCAGGAAGTAGCATATGATCCAGAATCAACAGTTATAAATGAAGAAGCTTCACTGAAAGGATTGAAAAAAATATAAGACCCCAAGAATTGACAGCATACCAATTGACAAGTTTCAACAAAGAGATGTGTCCCTGGATGTGCTCACAAGGCTGTGCCAAGAAATTTGGAAAACAGCTACCTAGCCAATTGCCTGGAAAAGATCTCTATTTGTTCCCATTCTCCAAAAAAGTGATCCAACAGAACAGTCAAATTATTGAACAATATCATTACTATCATATGCAAGAAAAATCTTGCTGCATGTTATTCAAAACAGCTAGAGCAGTACATTCACAGAGAACTGCCAGAAATTCAAGCTGGATTCAGAACAAGGGATATCATTGTTGATGTAAAATGTATGTTGATTAAAAGCAGAGAATACCAGAGAATATCTTTTTGTGTTTTATTGACTATGCAGAGACACTTGACTGTGTGGATAAGAACAATTCATGGTTAACATTGAAAACAATGAGAATCACAGAACACTTATGTGGTGTCAGAAACCTTAAAAATTGGCTTTTCAATCCATTACATGAGCCTGGGGCATGGACTCCAGCTACCTTAACTGTGGACATATAGTCTTATAAATCATCAACAGCTGTGGGACCAGTATAAGCACTTTCCCTACTGTGAGAAAGAGTGGTAGAGATATGATGAAGAGACTGTGGCAGATGTGGTACTGCTGTGAAGAGACTGGCAAGTTGTAACCAGAAGTAAATTGGAGATGGAAAGTTTCAGATGCTGAATGTTTGAAGGGAAAGCTGGTTTGTAAATACTTTGAGATAAAGTTAGCTGGACAATTTGAGGAAACCAGAGGTTTATTTGTGCTGCTGAACTGAACCTAGACTTTTTTTGTTGACTGAGATGCTGTCTTAACTAATTGAGGAATTTTGTCTAGCTATTATTAATCTGGCTTGGAACTGCTGGACTAAATTGGACTTGAATTGTGTGATATTCTTTTCCTCTTGCACTCCCTAAACTATTTCCTTAATAAACTTCATAACTTGAGTAAAGTCTGTGAGTCAAGTTAGAATGAACATTGGACCCAATGATTCATAGTAATAGGAGAAGGAGCATGGGTAGTAGCATGTCTGACCAGGTGGGTAGCTGTTTGGTACTATGGATGACATTGATTGGAACAGTTCCCCTTTATGAAGTGTGTAGAAGTCAAACACAACCTTCCCATGTTACCACTGTTCCTTTTACAGCTTAATTGTTGCTCATGTGAAACCTATACCTGGATCACAGTTATCAGAACAGAACAAGGGAAAATTGTAAGCTTTAAAATTTGGAAAAGTGTGCATCAGGTTTGTATCCTTTCTCCTTTTTTATTCAATCTACATGCAGTGGGATCAGGGGTGTCAGAGATGGATGGTTGGATACAGGTAGGGCATCATTCAAAGCCATTGTTCACAGGGTCACTATCAGCTGTAGTCATAGTCATTGTCCAGCTCTCAGCAGCATGACAAGTGATTGAAAAGACCATGGCCTGAATCAGGTGTACTTTAGTCTTCAAACTAATGTCACTGCTCCTCAATAATTTGGAGAAATCCTTGACTGCAGACTTTCCTGTCTCTTGACTGCTGGTACCAAGTATAACTAATATATAATTAATATGCCAATAAAATTATATTAATAATTACAATATAATTGTATATTTACATGAAAGTGTAATTTACATGGAAATATCAATTCAGTATTTAAATGTTACCAGTATAATAATGCATTTATATGGAATGACCACAGAAAAACAACTTTTTTTTTTTTGAGATTTTAAATGAACATTTATTGAGAACATGGATTTCCATTCATTCATTGTTGCACATTTTTCTGCCTACCCACTCTCCTCCTCCCCAGTTCTCTTTTCTCTTTGAAAAAATTAAATTTCTTTCATTCCCTCTCCCAGTCCACTTTATTATGCAGCTCTTATTCTGGACTATTGTCATGCAAATAATACATTTATGCAGTTCTTTCCCTCATCTGTTTCAATACAGTGCACATTATTTATCCCCTCTTTTCTTAGTTTCCCCCCACCCCAATGTCAGTCCTGCTTTATAACAGTGGCATTATGCAGTATTTATCCTTTTGTGACTGAGATATTTCACTCATCAAAACGTACTCCAGGGTCACCCATTTTGTATAATATTTCATATGTTCATTATTTTTCAGTGCTGCAAAGTATTCCATTGTGTGAATATACCACAGCTTCTCTATCCATTAGTTTGTTGATGGGCAGATGTGTCGTTTCCATCTCTGCTATTGTGAATAACACAGCAATAAACATGGATGTGTTCATATATCTGCTTAGGTGGCAGTTCTGGTTTCTTTAGAGTATATTCCCAGTAGTGGAATTGATGGGTCAAATGGTATTTCTTTTTCCAACTTTTTGAGAAAACGCCATATCCCCTTCCAGAGTGGTCGCACCATTTTACACTCCCATCAACAGTAGATAAGTGGCCGGGGTTTCTCTACCACCTGCTCAGCATTTGTTGTTTGCCGGAAGAACACCTCTTAAAAAGTAACATTTCATTCAATATTTTTTGAAAACAAAATAGATAAAAGATAACAACATGGTTTCTGAAGTCAGAGTATATGGTTAACCCCTAAAGAACTTTCCTTATGCATCTTCTTGGTAACTATAGTGTTTAGATCACAATTATATTCAGCAGGTTTCACCCCCGTTGCCCAGTATTTTATGGTCAGTCAGAAAAACAAATACTTGCTTCAGAATTTTATTTACTACCAGGCATTATCAGGCTTATTTCATTATCTATAATTACCTGCTCTTAACTTGTTTCTGCCAAGTCAAGCAACTCATAACTGGCCCTTCATTGTGTTTCTGAGGTTATCAATCGTATGAGAGGAGATTGTCCTTCTTTCTCTGCAGGACCATGGGTAAATTCAAACCACGAGAGAGGTGAGGTCTTCAAGTTAGCAGTGCAAGTCCCTGTGTACTGTACCATCAGTTCTCCTGTTACCAGCTTTAGAATAAGAATAATAGCTAATATTTATAGACGTGTGCCAGAAACGATCCAAAATCTATTTAACTTCCAACAGCCTAACAAGGTATATGTAACTGTTGTCATTCCCACCTTACTGTGGTTACTGAAAATCAGAAGATATTTAGAATTCTTCGTAATAACAATGCCTGCAGAGTTAGTAACAGAACTAGATTCAAACCTAGGCAGTCTGCCTTCACAGCCATGTCCTCTTAAGTCAACAAACTTTTACTGGAAAGAGCCTAATATATTTCTCCCAGGCTTTTCAGGCCACGTAGTTTCTGTGGCAACTATTAAAAACTGAAGTTGTACACCAGACTACCAAAAAACCCCAAACCAAAAACCCTGCAGTTATAGGAGGAAAGAAACCATGTCATCATTGCAGTTCTGTCAAATCAGTCCCATACTCCTTAAAGATGGCGTGAAATGCTGTGATCCTGCACTCTCCCCTTGATCAGTTCCTGATAAGCCCACTATTGTATAAAGAGAAATTAACTGATACTCAGAAGTGGATCACCAGACTTTTCTGTCTATTTTCATAAGGGCTTGAAAACAGCTCTTAGAAGAGAAGTTATCTGAAGTGAAGGGCTCTGAGTCCTCAAGGTGACCCTACTAGCAAGCTTTATAAATCAGAGGGAAGGGGTAATTTTGAGAACAATGAGTCCCTGTCTTTAAGAATCATTGCTTGGCCTAGTCTATTTGATGTCTATTGTGACTGATTATCGTTGTTGGCTGCTGATGTTGGCCTCCCAGCTCCTGATGAGTCCACACACAATGGAATGAAGCACTCTATCTGGTCCTATTCCATCCTCATAATCATATGTGGATTAGACTGTTTTGAATTTCAGGAACTAGATCACTAGGTCTTTCTTTCTAGTCTTTCAGTCTGCATGGTCCACCAAAACCTCTCACAGTAACAAATATTGCTGTTGTTAGACCCTATGTGTGAATAACAATGGTGCTCAATAGTATTGTCAAGCTTTGACCTTTCAAAAATAAATCAGTAAACCTTTCCAGTTGTTATTGGGTGAGTTAGAATCACTAAGCTTTTACCTCACTTACATTTACCCATTGCCATAGAGTTGGAACTGATTCTCCAGCAGGTTTTTGGAAGCTGTTACTTTCATGAGAAAAGACTGTCCTTCTTTCTCCTCTGGAGTGAGTGGTAGATTCAAATGGCCAGAAGGACACCACCTTTAGGTTAACAGTGTAACTCCCTATAGACTGCATCACAGAGCTGGGCAGAAGGACAGCAGAAGCCCATTGTTGACACATGAAGCATGTACCATGGGACCAGGGATGAGTTAGTAGTGCTTGAGCTGTGGCAATCCACGTCCAGCCCTCTACCTGACCCTTCCCTTGTCTCTTATGTGACATACCTGGGCATAGACCAGCTACAAGAACTCCATCCACCACGCTTGGCTCTGCCAAAAACTACCCCGAGCAAACAGTTTCTATTGTTTATTTTCTGATAACCAGGGTACTACTTGATCCTTTACTCCTTGAACTTGCTTTATGCCTTTACTGTACAACCATGATCAAATGCATTTTCAGACTATTTAGTGAAGATGAATGAAACAGAAGTTCACTTTCAAACTATTAGGAGAGATGCAATGCCAGAACTTTCAAAACATAAGTTTGACATTTCTACATCATTTACATGGATGCACTATTTGTGTGAGAATATAGCGAAGTGGACTGGGGTGGGGGTGGGGAATTGTATAACAATGAAAGAACATTTTTTTTTCAAAGAGAAAAACAAACTGGGGGGTGGGTGCAGGGAGGAAAATGTGCAACTGAATGAATGGAAATCCAAGTTTTCTATAAACTTTCATTAAAATCTCAATAAAATTTTTTTAAATATCATAAACTGCTGTGAGTTGGCAGCGCATGAGCAACTTCTTTGGAACATGTTGAGCAGTTTATACCTAAATCTCATTTGTCTATCTCATTATCTGTGATTTTCCATTTATGACAACAGTGGGAAAAAATCTACTACAACTATTTTGTGCAAAACAACATATATCCAGGATTTTGAAGAGGTCCCTGATAGTAGACTTGCTCAGTGCAAAACGTCTCCTTATTTTCTGACTGCTGTTACCAAGGGTGTTGATTGTGATCCAAGCAAGGTGAAATTATTGATGGCTTCAGACTTTTCTCCATCTATCATGATGTTGGTTATTGGTCCTGTGATAAGGACCTTGGTTTTCTTGATGTTGAGATGTAATTCATACTGAAGACTATTGTCCTTGATCTTCTGCAGCAAGTGTTTTATATTCTCTTCATTTTCAGCAAGCAAGATTGTGTCATCTGAAAAATGCATACTGTTGAAAGGTAGGCCTGTTGAAATTGTAATGCGAGGGTCCAATGGGTTGTTGTTACAGTTACATGTCATCGAGTTGAGTATAACCCATAGCTAGTGACCATATGAACAACAGATCTGAACCCTGTCCCGTCGTATGCCATCTTCACACTTTCTGACACACTAGAGCCATTTGTCTCAGTCACCATGTCAGTTCATCTGGTCGAGGGTCTTCCTTTCCTTCCCCAATTCTCTACCTTTCCCAACATCGTGCCTTCCTCCAAGGAACAGCCCCTCCTAACAATATCCCCAAAGTATATGAAGTGAAGCCTCACCATCCTTGCCTCCAAAGAGCTCTCTGTCTGCACCCTTTCCAAGACATATTTATTTGTTCTTTTGGAAGTCTGTGGGATGCTCAGTGCTCTTCTCCAACACCGCAGCTCAAAGGCATCAATTCTTCTTCTGTTATCCTTATTCATTGTCCAGCTCACAGATGCATAGCAAAAGATCAGAAAAACCATAACCTGAACAGGTACACCTTAGTCCTCAAACTGAAATCACTGCTCATCAATAATTTGAGCAGGTATCTAAGTGCAGACTTTCCTAGTGCAATACATCTCCTGATTTCCCGACTAGTGGTACCAAGGGTGTTGATGGCGGATCCAGGTAAGATGAAGTTGTTGACAGTTTCAATCTTTTCTCCATCCAACATGGTGTTGCCTATAAGTCCAGTGGTAAGAATCTTTGTTTTCTTGACATTAAAATGCAAGCATATTGGAGGCTGTATTCTTTGATCCTCTGCAACAAGTGCTTCAAGTTCTCCTCACTTTCAACAAGCAAGGTTGTGATATCTGCATAAGTTATCATAATAACATATATATAATATATGATGTAACATTATATATATTTTATATATGGAATAAGATATAATAATAAGTTATTAGTGAGTCTCCCTCTGATCCTGATGCCACATTCCTCTTCATAGAGTCCAGCTTCTCAAATAATTTGTTCAGTATGCAGATTGAATAGGTATGGAGAGATAATACAACCCTGACATACTTCAATCTTTATTTTAAACCACGTGGTGTTTCCTTGTTCTGTTCACACAACACCATCCTGGTCTGGGTATAGATTTTACTTGCCCACAATTAAGTGCTTTGGGACTCCTATTCTTCTCAACAGTAGCCATAACTTGTTATGATCCACACCATCAAATGACTTTGCATAATTAATAAAGCACAAATAGACATTCTTCTGGTATTATTTATATTTAGCCAGAATCCATTTGATATTAGCAATGATATCCTTGGTTCTACAGCCTCTTCTAAATCATGCTTGAACAACTGATGGGTAATAGTCTTAAATTCTTTCATGCACATAAACTGATAAGGAACTAATAATGCTTGTGTTAAACTAGACTTCTACCTGAGAATTTATGGGTTTTAATCTCAATCTTTTTATCTTGAGAGGAGAACTCAAATTTAGCACGTTTTTGTTGTTGTTGTTGTGTGCCATCAAGTCAGAACCAATTCGTGACTGACCTTCCAAAGGGTTTTCAGAGGCTGTAAACCACACAGGAGGTGATGGCCCTTCTTGTTCCTATGGTATAATAGCTGGTGCCTTTGAAAAATGTGCTTTTGGATGGGTAGTGCAACTCCTTACCACTAGTCCACCAGAGTTCCCAAATTTTGCATACAATTGTTTATAAACAAAATCAAACAAGTCCCCCTTCCCCGCTGCAACCAGGTTCCATTGAGTTGACTGTAACTCAGCTTGACAGTAACTCCATGAATGGTAGAGTAGAACTCTGTGTCCACAGAGTTTTCAAGAGCTGGGGTTTGGGAAGTAGCTCACTAGGACTATCTTTTATTTATTTTATATTGGTTTGCTTACAAAGTCCATATACGTTGTGTTTCATACGATCCTTCATTCACATTATGTTTCATACACTCATTCTCATTCATTGCATTTTGTAAAATTAACCGGTATTGAACTATGTCCACCATTCTGGGTGCTTTTTGAGTCAACACCAAGTCATAGCCATTTTAGATGTTGCAGAGTAATACTACATTCTATAGAGTTCTCCTGACTGTAATCTTTTGAAAGTAATTCCCAGTATTCTGAGGGGCCCTAAGTAGACTCAATTCTCTAACCTGTCTTCTAGTCATCAAGAAATTAGTCATTTGCATCACTTATGAACTCAAAGAATTGTCATAACCACCAGAAAAATGATTCAGAAATAGTCCATGTGCCTAGAATGAGTGAGTTGACAGACAAAATGTGGCATATATAAGCAAGGAAACTGAAATACTAGTCATCCTGAAAGAAAATAAAAACCTTTGATGCATGCTACAAAATAAATTCACTTCTAAGATATGCTGAGAGAAATAAGTAAGCCACAAAAGGATGACTACCATATGGTTTTACTTACATGAAATAATAAGAACAGGTAATTATATAGAGACAAATGGTTATTATTAGTAACCAGGTGTGTACCAGGAAAAGGGAGAATTAAACAGTTCACTAAGAAGCAATTCTTTTTGTCTATCGTAATGCGAAAATTGGCATCATCTAAGCAGTGGTTAGAAGTTGATTGGTGTGACTGTGTTAGTTACTAACTTGTGTACTAGTATTGCCATTAGGAAGATACAGATGCCCTGAGTGACACTATCTATGAAGATCTGTGCAGTGGTTCAGCAGACATTGATTTTTTTTTTCTAATAAAAGAATTCTTATGGTTAATGACAACAACATTTTCATAAGCCAAGTTTACAAAGAGCCATACAGCTGTACCTTGAAGATATTTTGGATTTGGTTCCAGACCACTGCAATAAAGTGAATACAATAATAAAATGAGTCATAAAAATTTTGTTTAGTTGCCAGTGCATATAAAAGTCACATTTCTACTTTACCATTTCCTACTAACTGTGCAAAGTTGTTGTTGTGTATCACAGAGTTGGAACCGACCCATAGCTGGCCCTCCGGCAGGTTTTCAGAGGCAGTTAATCGCGCAGGAGGAGATTGACCATCTTTCTCCCTTGGAGTCGCTGGGGGCCTCAAACCTCGTGCCTTTGGGATTACAATTCGGCTTCTTGCCACTGTGCCACAAGAAGTCTCTAGGTGTGCAGCAGTATCTTGAAAAACTTGAAATATTGTGAAGAAATATAATGCTGACAGATTTACTCAATGCAAGGTGGTCCAAATCTTCAACTTAAGAAAAATACACTTGTGAAGCACAGAAAAGAGAAGCACAATAAAACAAGGTACAATTGTATAGCCACAAAGCTTTGTGTCTTGTTTTATTTTTGTGGTTTTGGTGTTTTTTTTTAAATCTAGTTCTGCCAAAACAGAACTACCACAGTGAATTAACAAACAAATTTATTCTCTTTCCATTTAGGAGGCGGGAAGTCCAGATCCAGGTCTAACGAAGGCTTTCTTCTCTATTGACTCTTGGGAAAAGTTCCTGTCTCCTTTCAAAATCTGTAGACCTAGAATTCCTTGTGTCTTGATGTTTGCCTGGGTCTAGGAGTATCCCAGAACCAGGACTCTGGATCTCAAGGATGCACTCCACTCCTAGCTCTTCTTTCTTGGAGGAAATGAGAACACTCAATCTTCACTCACTTGTTTAACTTTTAAATCTCAAAAGAGATTAACTTGATATATGACCTACCGTAGTTTGTATCTTAACTCACTGATGAACTGTCTCTAATCCTGCTTTGGTGAGTTCTGTGACACAGTCCACAAGGACTTGTGCTGTTAATCCAAAGGTAGTGTCTCTGATGGTTTGAATCCACTAGCATCTCTTCAGGAGGAAGAGATGGGCACTGTCCTCCTGTGCAATTTATGGGCTCAGAAACCCAGTAGAGGGACAGCTCTGAGTTGGTTCTAGGTGACCAGCAATGACTTTGAGTGAATCTTGACTTATTAAAATTATATTAAAAATATCATACCTTTGGATTGACCAGCACAACTCCTACCAAGTAGATCACTAGTGTGCCTTACTAAGCAAGTTAGAATTTAAAACTCTTAAGATGATAATATCAGATCACAAAATAGAGGACAATTGCATTATTAATACTGAGAATTCTGACTTAACCAAGTTAATGTGTATTTCTGGAGTATATAATTCAATCTATAACAATTTACTTTTTGAACATTCTAATGAACTCTAATCAGATCGGTCTTAATCAATCATGTGGTTTCATCCATACTTACTACAAGCAACTACTGATGCTTACATTGTGAAGTTTTTCTGTGTTTTAGCTGTACATTGTGGTATATATAACATAGCTATATATTGCGGTATTAGTATTTTTTTTAACCTGTAGTAGATTTGGGGTGTTTTTTAGAATGAAGTAGTAAAGAAGGAAAAAGATTTAAAAGGCTTGTTTTCAGCTACTAATAACATTATCAATAATATAGTTTTCAGTATAGAAAGATTTTACAAAACAATTTTGTGGTTGACATTCATGGAATCTATGAAATATTGCTTTAACAATATACAACTATATTACTTAACTGTGTAATTAAAATGGATAATTCATGTTACTAAGGATTTTCTATGGTCTGATAGAGGAGGAGGTCCATGGGAGGGAGGGGACAGCAACAGTAGTGAGGCCAGAGTGCTCATTAGAAAAAATAAGAATGTCATATGTAATTCTAATATTACAACAGAATTGGGAGGGCAGGGGGAGAAATTCTACTAGTTACAAAGAACCAATCACTTTGTCACATTAGTTTTCTTAGTTTAAAGATTTAGGGTTCTGGGATGGTGACTCTATCCAACCAATTGGTATATAGTCTTTTTAAGAGTTTTTGTTCTAGTTCCTATTTACTGGAGCCTGTAAAGTCTATAATCGGTCACCAAAGAACCAAGTATCAGGCTATCTTTGCCTGAAGCCTCAGAGGAGGAAGGAGTCTCAGGAATCAGAGAAGACAATGGACTGCCTGGCTGACGGCCGCCGTGAACCTCCTTTGCCGGGAGACCAGAAGAGAAGCATGGTGCTGGCACCATTACTGAACATTGTGATCAAGGACTTCATAAGGTGAGTCCTGACCAAAAAAGAGAGAAAATTTAAAAGGAGGAACTTTAAAAGGAAGAATGTGTTGTAGTTGTGTACCACTGAGTCAGAACCGATCCAAAGCTGACAGGTTTTCAGTGGCAGTGAAGGGCATGGGAGGAGATTGCCTATTTTTCTCTGTAGAGTCACTGGTGGGTTCAATTATGTTTGGGCTGGCAGTGAAACTCAGTACCACTAAGTCAACAGAGATCCTTAATGAAGAATAGAGCTTTCAATGTATTTGGAAATAGGACTTACTGACTCCCTGTGGGGGAACCGTGACTCTATTCTTCACAAATAATTTCTAAGTCTTGAATCAAACCTATCTCATAACAGTTAATGAAGTCAACATTAAACTAGGCAGCAGTTTGACTCAGTTAATAAAGAATAGTTGTCTTGAACATTGTTCTTTTTAAAAGAATTCTCTGAATAATATAAAATTGGAAGCAATTATTCCAAAACACAGATGAGAGCGTTAAGGGGGCAGCGTTTGAATTAATGGTGGTGAAACCACTGGATAGAGATAACCAGAACGGGATGCAGTGGGAAGCTCGCAACCAATGCCATGCAAACGTACGTGGGGAAATTGAACTACTGTATGTTTTGTTGGGCATATTCCCACCACAAAGGAATTTTGGGGAAAAAAAAATTATGCCGATGACAAGTTTTAAGGAATGCCAACCTAGAGATAGATTTTGGATTTGGATTTTATCATGGACTGAATTGTGTCTCCTCTCACCTCTTCCAAATATGTGTGTGTGATGATGTAAAGTGGAAGTTATGTCATGATCTCAGGTATCTGATAATTCCAGATAGCTGTAAAAGGATTAAAGCTGTGAAGCAACAACCTTTAATCTTATCACAACAGAGACTGTAGGACCTCAGTACCATTAAGGAGGAAGTGCCAGGAGCAGGGTGCATTCTTTGAACCCAGGGAAACTCCTAGAAGGAGGAGCCACACAAAGAGAAAGCCTTTCCCCAGAGCCAGTACCCCCGATTGTAACTTCTGGTTTCCTAAATTGTAAGAGAGTACATTTCTGTTGGCTGCTCATTCGCTTGTGGTGTATCTGTGGTGGCACTAAGATTCTGGGGGTGAAGTTTCTGGCAGTTTAAGTCCACCAGCAGCTCCACAGGAGAAGACTGGGCAATCTTCTCCCTTGTGATTTACAGCCTCAGAACCTGCTGGAGTGTCAACTACATTGCCACCTTGATAGTAAGGAGTTTTTGTGGTATCTCCATGATAGCAACACAAGATAACTAAGGCAGATATTTTAAAATATATTCTTTTAAGAAATGCATTCTTTAAAGCAACCACCTATGTGATTGCAAAGTCCATTAGTGATAACAGCTAATCTTCAATATTTAACAGGTAAATAGAATTATTAGAATAATTTTGTCTTATATAGTATCCAATTTCAAGGTGTGACTTTATCCCAGGACTTTCTCCACCATATTTGGACAATATTCTTTAACTGCCTTCTTCCAAAATAACAAGGTATCTTTAAATAACGTGCTGCAGCCCTTACTCGGCTCACTGGATCTGGAGGACATTGCCCTGGGGGTCATTACTTGCATAGTTTCTTAGTCATGTTAACTGTGGCGTAATGTTCTTATTTAAACAGCCCTTCCCTTCCATAAAATTATGCCTCAGGTCTTGTTTCCCAGGAGGACTTTTACTGCAGATGGGAAGTGTCTCAAGAGGAGAAGGAAGCTCACTGTTGCTCTTTCTGCATGCAAGCTCCACTTAGAAGCATTCAGAAATGTTAAAAACATTTACAAGTGGCCTGACATTAACTTATATCCTGTTGACAGGGTCTGGCACACACGTGGAGTGCTGCACACCGGCCCTGGCAGTTTTGTTGTGATTTCTCCCGTGATTCACCAAAGGCCTCGTTCCACTTCAGCTTCTTATTTACAAAACAGTTGTTGTAATACCTTGTGTAGGTGAAATGTTAGACTTCTTCAGGGTGGTATTTTATCTGCAGATAAGACACTCCTATTTATTTCGCGTATGAAACATGGAAAACTTTAAATGGTCACATATTTTGCTTAATATTCTGTATGACCCTTTAAGGAGAAGAAGCATGCCAGCAAAATGAATCTATTGTTGTTGAGTGTCAGGGAGAAGATCATTGTCTGATAGTGACACCAAGTGTCAAAGCACAACTGCCCTACAGGAATGGATTCCTTGGCTATCATTTTAATGAGAAGAAATTGTCAGGAATTTCTCTCATGGAGCCCCTTGGGGGGTTTGAACCTTTTGGTTGGAAGCCCAGAGCTTAAATGTTGCTTTACCAGGGCTCCTGAAAGAAATAATATGTTGTTATGTGTCATCTAGTCAGAACTGACTTATAACTGACCCCTCCACTCTCCAGTGAGTTTTAAGAGGCTATAAACTGCACAGAAGATTGCCCATCTTTTTCCTGTGGCTTCGAACCACCTTTGTTTGTGTTGGCTGCGCAACTCTTTCCCCACTAGGCCACTAGACCTCCATGTATGACTATAATATTAGTTTATTTGGGCTTTTTATGCGACTAGGTTTGTACACATTGTTTCTGAAGGCCTGCTATTTTGGAAGAGGATGGCCAATCCTTCTTCCTAGTCTATCTTAATTTGGATGCTCAACTTTAGAACAATCTCTGAAAGACAAGGATTTTACCAAAAGGAACAGATGAAAGACACCTCTGCTTATAGAAGTAACCAATGGATTTATGGGTCTTTCCTTCCAACCATGTCACATGTGTCTAGTCTTGTCTCTTTCCCTGCTTCATCAACATTCCCTTCTACTCCCATCTACCCCACCTGATACCTCCCTCCTCACCACCTGCTCCCCCACCATTCCTCCTTAGGGGACGCTAAGTCTAAATCCATGAACCAGACTTAGAGAAAGATTTTTGTCTGAGGAAGGACTGGGGCAAGGTCCTTGCGCCTGTGCTTCTGCTCCAGGGCTGTGGTTTTGGGACTTAGTGTTTCTTCTTTTTGTTTTGCAGCACACTGTTCTCAGTAGGATTATTTTCCAGAAGGGCTCATGTTTCCTCTGGCCTGGTATGCTGAGGTTGTGAAACCCTGGAGTTCCTGATGTTAGTTTGTGTTGAATCTCTCATCTTGCTTTGAATGAATCTCTTACTCTCAACAAAGCCTGGTGGAATTTTGTGAGGTTGAGCCAAGAAATCTGGAGGATAACCACCTGACCAACTGACTGGAAGAGATCAGTATTTATTCCCCTTCCAAAAAAAAACGTGATCTGACAGAGTGTGGAAATTATCGAATAATATTACTGATATTACACACAAGCAAAATTCTGTTGAAGATTATCCAAAAATGACTGGAACAACACCTCAACAGAGAACAGCCAGAAATACAAGCTGAGTTTAGATGAGGCTGTGGCACTAGAGACATTATTGCCAGTGTCAGATGGATCTTGGCGAAAAGCAAAGAGTACCAGAGGGATGTCTCTGTGTTTCATTGACTATACAAAGGCATTTGACTGTGTGAATCACAACAAACTGTGGTTAACCTTGATTAGAACGGGAATTCCAGAACATTTGATTGTACTCATTCAAAACCTACACTTCGACCAGAAAGTAAGTTGTCAGAACAGAGCAAAGAAACATTGCATGGTTCAAAATTGAGAGTGTATCAGGCATATGTCCTGTCTCCATACCTTTTCAATCTGTTTGCAGAATAGATCATCAGGGAAGAGTTGGAGTCAGTGAGGCTGGCTCAGGATAGGGCAGAGTTCAGATTGTACATAGCGTCACTATGAGTCACAGGTGACTTGATGGCACTTGTTGTTGTTGTTATTTGCCTTCAAGTCTCCTGTGATTCATAGAAATCCTATGTAAAACAGCCCTAAACCCTGCTTTATCCTGTGCCAATCTTATTATCTCTGACACACCTATCCCCACTACCCCAGTCACTGAATCAATCCATCTCATTGAGGGTCTTCCCCTCCTGCATTGTTCCTCCTCCTTCCCAAGCATGACATTCCTCTCCAAGGACTGGTCCCTCCTTGCAATATGTCCAAAGTATGTCAGACAAAGCTTCAGAATTTCTGCCTCCAAGGAGCAGCTGGTCTCACCCTCTCTAGCATGAGCCTGTTTGTTCTCCTGGTAGTCCATGGTACATTCAATACTCTTCTCCAGCACTACACCTCAAAGGCATCAACTCTACTATCATCCCTAGTCATTATGCAGTTTTCTGATGGCAAGTAATTGCCAAGACTATGGCCTGTAATCAGGCATACCTTAGTCTGCAGACTGACTTCATTGCTCTTCAGTACTTTAAAGAGGTCTCTGACAGCAGACATACCCAAGGCAATTCACCTTTTAATTTCCTGGCTGCTGGTGCCAAGACTGTTGATTGTGGAGCCAAGCAAACTAAAGCTTTTAACAATTTCAGTCTCTTCACCATCTATCATTATGCTGTCGATTGGCCCAGTGGTGAGAATCTTTATTTTCTTGACATTGAGCTTCAATCCATATTGAAGACTGCAGTCCTTGACCTTCTGCAGCAAGGGCTTCAGGTCCTCCTCAGTTTCAGCAAGCAGGGTTGTATCATCTGCATAACAATGCACATAATAACAATAATATGCCACTAGACCAACTGAGCTCCCTAAAACATACCAAGTGAATATAATCCAGAATAAAAGAAGAATACAGTTATATAAAATTAGAAATAAGAAAGAAATTGAGTGGAGAGAGTAATCTTCATTGGGTTCTTAGGTAATAAATTGTCAAAATGAATCCAGAATTCCCTGGAAACTGAGCAAAGCAAATAGTATAAAAAGTTCTGATAACTCATTGCCATCAAGTCAGTCGTCAGTACTCATAGTTAACCCTCCATTAGATTGCCATGGCTGGCCTAGTGGTAAGAAGTTGAACTGCAATCCTGAAGTCTTGTGGTTTGAATCCACCAGATGCTCTGTGGGAGGATGGACAATCTCCTCCCATGAGATTAACTGTCTCTGAAAACCAACTGGAGGGTCAGCTATGGGCCGGTTCTGACCTGACAGTACACAACAACACAACAGCAATCATATGGGAGGAAATTGTCTATATTTCTCCTTCTGAGTAGCTGGTAGATGCAAATTCCAGAGAACTCCCTACCAACTAGGTAAGGCACCAGCACTCTCTATGAGGTGGTAATGCGGTCAAAATATTACGTAGAGAAAGTGAGCCAGGCCTAGACATAAAGGCAATTACTTTTGTAATTTCAAGGAGTAGGTCAATTGAATAGAACAAAAATTATTCCAGAACATAGAAAAATATGGAGTGTTTTTTAATTTTCTTCAGGAAATTAGCATAAGTCTGGCATAAAAGCCTGCTAATGTATAGGAAAAAAATATAAATACAAACTTTTATTGGCACTGATATAATATAGTGAGCATTGGTGAGCTAGTGGCAAGAAGAAGCTACTCCGTAAACCCAAAGACACGTGGTTCAAGGCTACGAACTACTCGGCAGGAGAAGGATGGCCAATCTCCTCCTGGGAAATTAACTACCTCTGAAAACCCACTTGTGGGTCACCTAAGGGATTGTTCCAACTTTATGGTACACAACAACAGCAATATAATAAGAGAGGTGCAAATGAAAAAAAGTCGGTGAATCTCACAAATGCTCCATGACCAGAACTACATAGTTGTTGCCATGTGCTGTCAAGTCACCTGTGACTCTTAGCGACCCTATATACAGCAGCTCTGAAGTTTGCCCTGTCCTGAGCCAGTCTCATTAACTCCAACACACCAACTCCCATTGCCCCAGTTACTGTATCAATCCATCTCATCTGGGGTCTTCCTTTCCTGCGCTAACCCTCCACCCTTCTGAGCATGATGTCCTTCTCCAAGTCCCTTCTAGCCATGTGCCCCAAATATGTGAGATGGAGCTTCAAAATCCTAGCTTCCAAGAAGAGACTTGGTTTCACCCTCTCCAAGACAGACCTGTGTTCTTGGCAGTCCAAGGTATGTTCAAGACTCTTATCCAGCACTACAACTCAAAGGCATCAATTAATTCTTCTACATGAAATAACTAAATTGTCTTTAAAAGAAAACTAGGATGGCCCAACGATAGAAAATTTATCAGTGAGAGTTTCCTAATCAAAAGGTCAATAGGAGAAAAACCAAGCGACCATCTAGCTGGATGTGCAAAAGTTACCTGATAAAATGAACTTTCCTTTAGCTCTAAGCTTTTGGGAAAACTGAGAGTAAGAGCTCTCTATTTCATGTGATCATTTTGCCAGCTCCTGGGGAGTCCACTTCAACCTATAGTGACCTCAGGCACAACGAAAGAATGGAAGAAATGCTGTCTGGTTCTGAGACATAATCGGACGGTGGCCGACTGCGCACACACACCCATCATTCTAGCCGGGCACTATGGATAATTGGAACAACTTGTGGTTTTCTCATTTAAATGAGAAACTCAGAGAAATTGTCCATTGTCATCTTGTTGACTCCTGGCTCTTCAGACATAATGGGATTGTTGTGCTGCATTGACTGGGAATCAAAACTAGGCTTCATGCATGTTGTTGTTGTTAGGTGCCAGTGACTCATAGAGACCTTATGAACAAGCCTGAGCCCGGTCCTGTCCTGTGCCATCCTCATCATCCCTGACAGAAGGGGAGACTTCACCATCGAACCACCATCGTTCCCACCACTCATGTGTCACACCGCAGACAGAGCTCTACTTAGTGGTTCTTTCCTCCATGGCAAGACTGAAAGAAACGTGCATCAAGGTGGAGGGGTCCAAATTGTCATTAGAAATAAGATGTATTACCAGAATGAGAAATATATATTTTAGGGTATGTTAGAATCTTATATATGTTCAACTCTTTTCTCTTGTCCATATAAGAGAGACTTTACAAGCCTAAAGGGAAGGAAGAAAAAGCATGGGGACCGTTCTTTCATCAAATTTGTTACCCCACTGAAATGAGTCATTTTTTGTTTTTATAAATACTATTCCTTTTCCTTCTCCTGACAAATATATCTATCCATCTTTACACAGTGAAGATAATCAAGTTTTCATTTGTTAATTTGTTACAGAAAAGCTTTACTGGGTCAGCTCGATTGCTGATAGCTGTCTCCTTACTCGGGTTCCCTCGGGCGCGGTGTGAACGTTTGTGTTGGGTGGCACAGTGTCGTTCTGAGCACTTTGAGCAAAGCTGACACAACTTCCATAAAATGAGTTTTCAAGACCCTCAGAGTCCATCCCCCACCCAGTGTGAGCTGACAGCCAAGCCTCTGTGGTTGCGATGTTATCACGCTCTCTGTCAGCTTCACCCGTTCTGCACTAACCACAGAATGATGCTTGCAGCGAGACTCGGGGTAGTGGTTACACAAGAACATTTTGCACAGAGCCTGGGTTGCCTGACATTGACTCTGAGCGAGCATGCTACCCTGAGGGAAGAAACTCTATTCACTGCTTTTAAGACTTACTACCAACTCTGAGTATGATGCCAGCAAGATCCAACCACCCTCTAGCCAAGTTTGAGTGAGGTGCAGTCTGTAGCTCTCCAGGCTGGGCTGGAGACCAAGTTACCATTAGCCACAGTAGTTGCCGTTACTGTTGTTACATGCTTTCAAGTGGGAACTGACTCATAACTGATCATCCAGGGATATTTCAGAGGCTGTGAATCTCAAGAGAAGAGACTTCTCATCTTCCCCCATGGAGTCGCTGGTGGATTTGAACAACCTGCTTTAGGGTTGGCAGTACAACTCTATCCATTAGGCAACCAAAAGCTTCATGGCCACAAGGTAGTACCATAAAGAATTCAATACACACAGATACTTATGAGAGCAACAAAAAAATGTAATTGGGAAATTTAATTATAATCACTTGTGAATTGACCAGGTGCATATCTCTGAAGCAACTCAGGAATGAATTTGTAACCTTTGGCAGTTTTCCACTGGTGATGCTCACTACACACACACACACACACACACACACACACACACACACACATGTATATGTATATATGTACTCTGGACCAATTGGTAGCATCAGGATGGATGGCGAAGAGATTGAGATTATTCACAGTTTCAGTTTGCTTGGCTACATGGTCAACGCTCTTGGCACCAGCAGCCAGGAAATCAAAAAACGTATCGCGATGGGAAAGTCTGCTGTTAGGGACCTCTCTAAAGTACTCAAGAGCAACGGTGCCTCTCTGGGGACTAAAGTGCGCCTGATGCAGGCCATGGTCTTTGCAATCACTTGTTATGCATCAGGGAGTTGGACAATGACTAGGGAGGACAGAAGGAGAATTGACGCCTTTGAGCTGTGGTGCTGGAGAAGAGTATTGAATGTACCCTGGACTGCCAAGAAAACAAACAGATTCATCCTGGAGAGGGTTAAACCAGGCTACTCCTTGGAGGCAAGGATTCTGGGGCTTTGTCTGACATACTTTGGGCATGTTGTAAGGAGGGACAGGTCCTTGGAGAGGGACATCATGCTTGGGAGGGTGGAGGGACAGCGCAAGAGGGGAAGCCCCTCTATGAGGTGGATTGATTCTGTGAGTGGGGTAATCGGGATGGGTGTGTCAGAGGCAGTGCGATTGGCACAGGATATAGCAGGGTTTAGGGCTGTTGTACATAGGGTTGCTATGAGTCGCAAAGGACTCAACGGCACATATGTATATATGTATGTGGTGTATCTATGTATATCTTTGTATGTATATGTATGTATACATATATAAATTAGATGGATTGAGACAGTGTATGTGGCAATGGAGTCAGATGTGGCAGAGATGGTGAAGTTGGCTCAGGATACAAGTTTCAGAATTGTTTGTAGTTGACTCTATAGCATATAAAAACAACAATTTTTGTAGGGTAAAAAAGATCTAACATTTCTTGAATTAAAGAAGGATGTAGAACGTTCTTGTTTCAATGACCTGTAGTGGAACAGCACTATCAAGTTCAGAACGATTTTATAAAGTAAGAAAGAGAGGGCCAAACTCCAAAATAAATTTCTTGAAACATCTCTGTGGCAATTTGTGCCTACGTTTTCATAGCAATAGTTTTCCATACAGTACTGAAAATAATCTATGATGCTATAAAAGAATAACAAAAATAAAAAGATCTGGGGGAAAGTGTTGCTATTTCTGGAAAAGAAAGCGGAAAAGGGGAATGTTGTAAAATAAATAGCAAGGGACACATAGTACCGTTTAGATATAGTGCTACCGCCACCTGCTGTTAGATATAGATATTGCAGCTATCCAGCCGTTGGACCTTCCTAATTCTTTCCCAACGGGCCCTCTCATGGTAGAAAGTGGGGCTTTAGATGGCTTTCCCTATTTCTGCTTCTCTGAAATTTACTAAGTGCTAAGAATTCTGAAGCTAAGAGTTTTAAATTTAATTTTCATAGCAACCAAGACAGACAAGTAGTATTTTTATAATCATTATATATACGAACAGAATAAATTTGAGAGTAACTAAACAAGATGGATGGATTGACACTGTGACTGTAACAGCGGGGTGGAGCCTGTCAGAATTGGTGGGGATGGCGCAGGATAGAGCAAGGTTTAGGTCTGTTGTTCACAGGGTCACTGTTAGTGACAATCAACTCGATGGCACCTAACAACAAACTTATTCAAGGTCACATAGGTGGTGAGAGGCAGTGTCAGGATTAGGGTACACATCGATCAGAATCCAGTGTCAGGGCCACTATTCTGAATTCCCTTGCTGCAGTCCACCCCTCCTCTGCCAGTTTGTTGTGCTGTGCGGGCTTTAGAGTTGCTGTGATGCTGGAAGCCAGGGCACTGATATTTTAAATATCAGCAATGCTACCCATGATGGACAGGCTTCAGCAGAGCTTCCAGACTAAGGAGACGAAGAAAGGGATGGGTGAACCAATTCTAAAAACAAAAAAGCAAGCAAAGAAAACCCTTTAAACAAAAAACAAAGCAAAAACCAGGTCAGGAAAAATCTTATAAAGCCCAGTAGATCATTGTCTGACCATCCTGGAAGACGAAGATGAGCCATTCAGGTTGGAAGGCACCCAAAATAGGACTGGGAAGACCTGACTGACCCTCCAAAGTTGAGTTTACCTTAATGACATGCATGAAGTAAAGGTTTCAGAAGCTTCATTTGAAGATCAACTTTTATTTGCTCATGTGACATGGCTCAAAATAAGCAAAAAACAACTGCAAATATCCAGTAACAATTAAAAATTAAAACATGCAGTGTACAAAGCACAAATCTAGGGCAATTAGAAGCTGTAAAAAAATTAAAAAGGAAATGGAAATAGCAAGGAATTGGAAACAACCTAAGTGTCCGTCAACAAATGAATGGCTAGAGAAGCTGTGGTATATTCACCCAATGGAATACTACGCTGCATTGAAAAACAAGGAACTCATGCAATATTATTCAAAATGGGTGACCCTGGAGGACAGTATGCTGAGTAAAATATCTCAGTCACAAAGGGACAAATACTGCATGGTGCCACTGTTGTAAAGCAGGACTGACATTGGGGTTGGGAGGAGACTGAGAAGGATGAGTTCAATAATTTATACTGCATTGAAACAAATGAGGGAGAAAACTATTTAAGAGGGAAAATTATTAGGTATTCTTGTCATGACAGGAGTCCAGAGCGAAGTCTGTATAGTGGAGTGGACCTGGGGGAAGAGATTGTAAAACAATGAAAGAATTTTTCTTTTACTTTCCAAGAGGGTAGTGTACTAGGGTGGAGGGTTGGGAGGGGAGAAAAGTGCAACAATGAATGAATGGAAATCCAAAGTATCTGTAAATTTTCATTGAAATTAATAATAAATTTTTTAAAAGGTGTCAAAAATAAAAAAAAATGAAATGGAACACAAAGGTATTAGTGAGCTTAAATGAACTAGTGTTGACCATTTAAAATCAGATCATCATAAAGGTACTGTGGTAAGAATAACAAATTAAAGAGAATAGAAAAATATTTTTGTTCATAGAGTTGCTATGAGTTGTGCTCGACTCGAAGGCAGTCAACAACAACAGCAACAGCAACAGCAACATACATGTAGACCTCACTAGACAGAACACACAAAATTAAACTGACTCAAGAGATAATCTGTCACAACAAGCTCAGGAGCGAAAAGAAAGAATAGACCGTGCATCGCTCACGTGCAATTTCAAGTTGAAGCTGAAGAAATTAAAACAAGTCCATGAAATTAAAAATATGACCTTGAGTATATTTCATTTGCATTTAGCCACCATCTCAAGAATAGATTTGCGACTGAGGACCAGATGAGTTTTGGATCACCAAGGAAGAACGCAAGATAAGAAGGAAAGAAAAGATGAGAATGGCTGTCAGGAGAGACTCTGGAGCTCATCCCTCCCGCCCCCTGTCCGGGGCATCGAGAGTCCATTGCTGATGGGAGAGACGCAGGGGTCCATGCTGCTCCTTCTTCCGTGAAGCAGCCCGGCCGCCATGGAGGCGGAGGAGACCGTGGACGCCTGCCTGTAGGAGTTCCCCTAGCATCACAAAATGATCCTGGAGCTGCTCATGAGCAGCGGGAGCAGGACTGCTTCCCCAATATCACGCTGATCTTGCACGTGTACTTTTCCCAGCAGTGGTGTTCATAGTATGATGTTCACTGGTGGTCCGGCTACTCAGGGGCTTGGAGTGGTAGTTGGAGATAATTGAAGACACCTGTACAATCATAGCAGGGCATTGAAAAGACAATGCCAAATACGTAAAACAGGCAACCAAGTATTTTTAAAAATTGGCTAATAGAGCTACTACTCTTGGTCATGCTATTGATATCTATGCATGTGCATTAGATCAGACAGGCCTCCTGGAAGTGAAATGCTGTCCTAACCTTACTGGATCTAGGAGAGGAAAACCATGGATTTTGCTCTAAAGACATTCAAATGAGACTCACCTACACTGTTGGAGGATACTGTCATTAACTTAAAGGCAGCTAAATTGTAAATGCTAATTTAATTACATTGACATAATAACTTTTTTATATTACTCTGATTTATTTACAAAGTTTGAATCTTGTTTTTCACAAAAGATCCTTCCCATTTCCTTTACCCTATCCACCCATTGAATTATGCCACTCTATGATTAACACCCTACCCACCCCGCCATCCTCACCCCTCTAATACCACCCTCCCCCCTTGCCTTGGATCCTCATACTCATTCTACAGTAATGGTTTTATGCAGTATTTGACTTTGCGGGACTGAGTTAGTTCATACAGCATAATACTCTCCAGTCCCTCCCAAGTTAGGTGGTAATTTACAAAATGATTGCTCCTGCGTGCTGTGTAGTATGCCATTGTATGAATGTACCACAATTTCTCAATCCATTTGTTTGTGATTGCACATCTATGTTCTTGTGATGGTGAATAATGGTGCTATAAACATTGGTGTACAAGTTTCTGTTTCAGCCTCATTTCTTATTTTCTTGGGGTATATTCCAAGTAATGGAATAGGTCGGGCATATGGCATTTCTATGTTCACCTTTTTGAGGAAGCATCAAACTGCCTTCCAGAGTGGTTGTGCCATTAAGACTTCCTATCTCACCACATCCTCTCCAACATTTACTGTAACATGTAGACTAGTGTTTGACCTAACAATTGCTGAACATTAAGGAGATTCAGGAGTGCCTCTCAAGAAGATAATGGAATCCTCCCATTCACGAGATCCCTTCACTACAGGAAGCTAGACTGTTTTTCTTGATGAATTGTTGTGTGTGCCATTGAGTCGGAACTGAACCACAGCTATCCCTCCATCCAGCAGGTTTTCAGAGGCCGTACATCGCACTGGAGGTGACTGACCATCCTTCTCTCATAAAGTAGCTGGTGGATTCAAACTGTTTGGGTCAGTGAGCGTGATCCAAGCCATGGTATTTACTTACATTACTTCACAGCATGTGAAAGTTGGACAATGAATAAGAGAAGATTGAATAAAAATTAATGTCTTTAAAACAAATACTGCTGGGAAAACTGGACTGCTACCTGCAAAAAGCTGAAACAGGATCAACATCTCACACCATGCACAAAAATCACCTCAAGGTGGATCAGAGAACTGAGAGTAAAGCCCAAAACCATGAATTTCATAAAGGACAAACAGGGATCAAGCTCAGAAGGCCTGCTCTACGGTATAAAGAGACTGCCAAATGCAGCCAGAAATACAAAATCTAAAGAGGATAAAATTGATGAATGGGACCTTCTAAAGATTAAATCCCTGAGTGCATCAAAAAGTTTTTCTAACAACGTGAAAAGAAAACCTACGTATTGGAAACAAATATTTCATAATACCATCTCAGACAAGAGTCTCATAATGAAAGTTTACAGAATACTCCTGGGCCTCCACAAGAAAAAGACTGATAACTTAATGAGCAAAAGACATGGAAAGAATTTTCACAGAGGAAGATATTCAGATGGCCAACAAACACATGAAGAAATGCTCCAAATCACTGGCAATAAGGTTTATGATAATGTTGTTGTTGTTATGTG
Source organism: Elephantulus edwardii (assembly GCF_000299155.1). NCBI lineage: Eukaryota > Metazoa > Chordata > Mammalia > Macroscelidea > Macroscelididae > Elephantulus > Elephantulus edwardii. The sequence goes on along the minus strand of NW_006399788.1, from coordinate 11,229,971 downwards.
CTGCTGAGTCACCTGCGACTCATAGCCAACCTATGTACAGCAGCTCTGAAGCCTGTCCCACTTCCTCTGAGCATGATGTCCTTCTCCAAGTACTGGTCATTCCTGGCCATATGCCCAAAGTATGTGACATGGAACTTCAAAATTCTATCCTCCAAGTAAGAGGCTGCAGTCCTTGACCTTCTGCAGCAAGTGCTTCAGGTCCTCCTCAGTTTCAGTAAGCAGGGTTGTGTCATCTGCATAATGTAGATTGTTGATGAGTCCAATCCTGATGTCACATTTCTCCTCCTAGAGCCCAGCCTCCTGATAATCTGTTCCACATATAGACTGAAAAGATATGCAGATAGGACACATCCCTGGTGTAGACATTCCCTATTTTGAACCATGTAGTGTCTCCTTGCTCTGTTCTGACGACTGCCTCCTAGGCAGTTCTGACGACTGCACAATCAAGTGTTCTGGGATTCCCATTCTTTTCAGAGATAGCTACAGTTTATTGTGATCCACATAGTCAAATGCCTTTACATAGTCAATGTAACACAGACATTCCTCTGGTACTGTCTGCTTTTAGCCAAGATCCATCTAACATTAGCTATAATATACCTAATCCCATGACCTCTTCTAAACTCAGCCTGCACTTCAGGCAGTTCTCTGTTGAGTTGCAGACGTTTTTTTTCGATAATATTCAGCAGAATCTTTCTTGCATGTGATACTGATGATTTTGTTCAATAATTTCTGCACTATATTGGGTCACCTTTCTTTGAAATGGGAACAAATATAGATCTCTTCCTGTCACTTGGCCAAGTGATTGTCCTCCAGATTTCTTGGCACGAGATAATTTTTTTAAGGTTGTAAAAAAGAGTGAATTGCTAGAAATTCAAGCTGGATGTAGAAAAGCATGTGGAATGAGGGATATCATTGCTGATGTTAAATGGATCTTGGCTGAAAGCAGAGAATACAAAAAAATGTTTTACTGACTTTTCAAAAACATTAGACTGCATGAATCATAACAAATTATGGGTAACATATCAAAGAATGAGAATTCCAGAATACTTGACTGTGGTCATATGGAACCTGTACATGGGCCCAGAAGTTTGTCCATTCACATAGATGCTGCATAGTCGGATGTCAGGAAGGGGTGCATCATTTATGCAGTTATTTGCTGAGCAAATGATTTGTGAAGCTAATCTATGCAAGGAAGAATGTGGCACCAGGATTGGAAGAAGACTCTTTAACTACCTGTAATATGCAGATGACACAGCCTTGCTTGTTGAAAGTGAAGAGGATTGATGCACTTATTGATGCAGATGAAAGACTTGTAGCCTTTATTAAGGATTATGTTTCAACACAGAGAATAGAAAAATTCTCACAACTGGACTAATGGCAACTTCGTGATCTAGAATCAACGCCCACAGAAGCAGGAGCCAAGAAGGCAAACAAGAGTTGGTTATCAGGGATGAGAAGGAGGGGAGGAGGGATTGAGACTTAACATGTAGATATGCTAGGGGAAAGGAAAGGGACTATGGAGGAAAATTTTGATCAGACATAAGGAAGGAATGAATTACATTGTTGTGGGCGCTGTTTTACGTCATCGAGTCTACTACACCTCATAGTGACCCTACGAACAATGGGTTTGAATCCTACCCTCTCTTGAGCCAACCTCACCATCTCTGACACACCCGACCCCATTGTCACAGTCACTATGTCAATCCATCTCATCCCGGGCCTTTCTCTACTGTGCCAACAATCTACTCTCCCAAGCTTGATGCCCTTCTCCAAAGACGGATCCCTCCTGGTGACTTCCTTCCTGGTGACATGTAAGGTGGAGCATCAAAGGCACAGAATCAAGGCTCAGATCTGTTGTTCATAGGTTGCTATGAATTGACGTTAACTTGATGACACAAGATGGATTGCCATGGGGAATGTTCCAACCTGCTCAAGGATGTTGGAGATGGTGAGCATGGCACAGGATGGGCCAGGGTTCATAGCTGACTTGATGGAATATACAGCAAAGACAGTGACAAGAACAACAGAGATCCAGCAAAGTAGGTAGTATTGATGGAAACAGAAAGAAAGATGGCCAGTAGCCAACTAAGGTCTCAGGAAGCTGAATTCATGCATGAATTCCTCCTTTGTATTGCCTGCCATTGTGCATCTCACTTTGAGAAAATTGCTTAGCTTCCAGCATATCCTCTTTGATTTACCGAAGGACCATCTTGTACCAGGAGGCTGAATCTTTTCTTCAGTCGTACGTCAGGCCATGGAGCTTTGATTCCCAGGGTAACTCTTGTCCTGTGCATCAGCTTGCGTGTCAGTCTCACCTTCTTCCAACACGGACGCATGTGGGCTATGTCAAGTCCAAGAAGAAAGGCATGTGAAAGAGGAGGAAAGAACCTAAATTTTAACTCCGAACTCTGAGTATTTTAGTGCTAACTTGACTATTTTGATTTTTTTTTAAATCAGTCACATGTTAATCTTTATTTTTTTTCTATATTTTATTAATTTTCATAAACATTTACAGAGATTTTGGGTTTCCATTCATTCATT
>NW_006399788.1:11225412-11226535 GCF_000299155.1 Elephantulus edwardii | reverse complement strand
TATATTCCCAGTAGTGGAATTGCTGGGTCGAATGGTATCTCTATTTGCAACTTTAGGTATTTTTTTAAACATCAACTTTCTCATTGGTAAAATGAGGATGATATAGTTTTCACAGGAATTTTTTTATGAGTTAATGCAAAAATTGTGGAAAAATGAAAGTGTTCTATAAATATTGACTATATTAGTTTTAGTAAGTATCATTGGATAGGATTTCTGGAATGAATATAGAAATGGTTACTTAACATTTATCAGCTATTGAAAATGTTTCTGAGTTGTTCCAAAGATATCAGTTCCAGATATCCATTTATTTTTCCCTTCTTTAAAGTTATTCTTATGCACTATTTCTGTCATGATTTTGAACCATGCAGTGTTTCCTTGCTCTATGTGTTCTGATGACTGTTTCCTGGTCTGAGTTGAGGTTTTGTGTCGGCACAATCATGTGTTCTGGGATTCCCATTCTTCTCAAGATGAGTCACAATTAATTGTGATCCACACAGTCAAATTCCTTTCCATAATCAATAAAACACAGATAGATATTCCTCTGGCACTCTCTGCTTTCATCCAACATCCATCTGACATTAGCTTTGACGTTACTAGTGCCATGACCCTTCTGAACCCAGCTTACACTTCTGGCAGTTCTCTGTTGATGTGCTATTCCCGTAATTTTTGAATACTCTTCAGCAGGACTTTGCTTGTGTGTGATATTAGTGATATTGTTCAATAATTTCCATACTCTGTTGGATCATTGTTTTTTGGATGGGAATAAATAAGGATCTCTTCCAGCCAGTTGGCCAGGTAATTGTCACCTGGATTTCTTGGCAAAACCTGGTGAGGATGTCCAGGGATGGATCTGTTTGTTGAAATATATATTGGTGTTCCATCAATTCTTAGGGCGTTGTTTTAGGCCAATTCCTTCAGAGCAACTTGAACTTCCTTCTTCATCACCATTGCTTCTTATTCATACATTGTTTCATGAAATTCTTCTGTGTCAACCAATTCTTTTTGGTACAGTGACTCTGTGTACTCCCTCTTTCTTCTTCTTCTTCTTCTTCTTCTTCTTCTTCTTCTTCTTCTTCTTCTTCTTCTTCTTCTTCTTCTTCTTCTTCTTCTTCTTCTTCTTCTT
>NW_006399788.1:11216662-11224670 GCF_000299155.1 Elephantulus edwardii | reverse complement strand
TGTGTGCGTGTCCCATCAAATCAGATCTGACTGGTACAGGAGGAGATTGTCCCTCCTTCTCCAGCAGAGCATCTGGTGGATTAAAACTGTGCACCTCTGGGATTGCAGTGGAGCTTCTTGTTGCTAGGCCACCAGAGCTCGCCTGTGTGATATTGTTGATATCCTCCCACAGCTCAACTCATCTGGTCTTTGTTCATTAGTGTTCAAGGCCTCAGGCCTGTTTCTGAAATGGTTTTAAAATGCAGGTGGGATAGACTAAATTTTGGTTTAGTTAAATTTTGGTTAAACTTTCAAATTTTTGTTCTTGCGGATTTAATTTTTTGTTTGTTTGTTTCAGCTTGAACCTTCATATGAGTAGTTTTTGGTCTGTTCTACAACAGAGCAAGGAAACACTGCATGGTTCAAAATCAGGAAAGGAGTGTATCAGGGATGAATCCTGTTTCCATATCTTTTCAGTCTACATGCAGAACAGATAATTTGTGAGGCTGGACTTTATGAGGAGGAACGTGGCCTCAGGATTGGAGGAAGACTGATGAACAACGTGCAATATGCAGGTGGCTTGCCGAAAAACTTTCTTGCTGAAACTGAGTATGTCCTGAAGCATTTGCTGCAGCAGGTCAAGGACTGCAGCCTTCAATATGGATTGAAGCTCAATATCAAGAAAACAAAGATTTTCACCACTGGACTAATTGGCAGCACCCATGTAGGTGGAGAAAAGATTGAGATTGTTAATAATTTCAACTTGCTCAGTTCCACAATCAGCACTCTTGGGACCAGCAGTTCAAGAAATCAAAAGATGAATTGCATTATGTACATGGCTGCTCAGGACCTCTCCAGAGTGTTGAAGAGCAACTATAGCTGTCTGTAGATCAATATGTGCCTAGTCCAGGCCATGGTCTTTACAGTTACTTACTATGCATCAGAGAGCTGGATAATGACTAAGGTGACAGAAGAAAAATTGATGCCTTTGAGTTGCGGTGCTGGAGAAGAGTATTGAACATACCATAGACTGCCAAGAAAACAAACAGATTTGTCTTGAAGAAGGGGAACCAAGTTGTTCCTTGGAGACAAGGAGTTTGAAGCTCTGTGTCATACTTTTGGCATGTAGTGAGGAGGGACCAATCCTGGGAGAAGGACATCACTCTTGGAAGGCTGGCGGGAGAGTGTAGGAGAGGAAGACCCTGGATGAGATCACAGTAACTGGAGAAATAAGGGAGCTGTGTCGGAGACAGCAAGACTAGCTCAGGGTAGGGCCGAGTTCAAAGTTACTGTACACTGGATTGTTATGAGGCTCATGTGACTTCACGACTCATAACAACAAACAACAAACACCATTAAGTTGACTCCAATTCCCAGTGACCCCATGTACCAAAGTAAAATTGCCTATAGCATTTTCTCAGCTGTGATCTTTATGAAGAATTATCACATCTTTCTTCCATTGAATTGCTGGGTGGAATCCAGCTGCCAATCTTACAGTTACCAGCCAAATGATTACCAGTTAGTGCCACCCAGGTTCCTTTAAAAAATCAAACTCCTAATTGTTTGCTGGATCCAAAGTTATGCAGAATAAAGACTGAATTCTCAACTTCCTTAATGGTTACAAAATGATCAAGTCAGACTGTTTTACATTTAGGCGTGATTGACGTGTGAAAGGATTAAAGTTCTGCCTTATTTATGCCACTGTTGCCTTGGACTTGGACTTTTCTATCACTCAGAACAGAACCAACACCCGGCACAGCTCCCCGGGAACATCATGATTTTTGCTCACAGGGTAATTTGTATTTATTTATATTTATTTGAGTGAAAGTTTAAAAATGGTCTTTGCTTTTCATACAATTTTCATAGGTATTTTGTTTTATAACATTATTTGCCATTGATTCATGCGACTAATTAGTTGCAAAGTCTACACAACCCTTTAATCACGTGTTGCCATTCTCTTCACTCACAAGGTATTTTTATATATATTCCACAAAGCTCAATTCATTGGTGCTGAGCAGGAACTGACTCATGGTTGACCCACCAGAGGGTTTTCAGAGACGGTAAATCGCACAGGAAGAAACGGCTCACCTTTCTTTTGTGGAGCAGCTGGTGGATTTGAAACACATGCCTTTGGGTGAGTAGCTCCTTACCGCTAGGCCGCCAGAGCTCCCTATAGATTACAGATTCGGAGAGCCTATGGGACCATTCTTCTTTGTTATGTGGGTCAAAATGAGTCAAAATCAATTAAATGGCACAAGAACTTTATCTGTGCCTGACACATCCTCAAGCATAGTTTGAAGTTCTGAAGCTGGTAGACTGATCTATCCAGGAAACAGAAATCCCCTGAGTGTCTAAACAGAGGGATGCCAGTGCAGGGGACTGGTCAGCTCTGGGAGAGGGGTAAACAGCAGATAGTGACTCAGTCAGAAGGTGATCGATGGCAGGAAGCAGCTCCCACTGCTGGAGCCCAAGATAAGAGGTGATGAGGGTTGAAATACTTCCAGTTCATGTTCTTGTGATAGAAGGATTATACATCTGATGTACTGATAAGTGGCTTCCTTTGACCAATAAATGTGAGCAGAAGTTGTGTATACCGGTACCATGTTGAATAATATATGAGTAAGAATAGGAAGGGATGAATAGGAGGAGAACAGACAGCAGAGCCTAATGATGAAAGCCTGAACAGCACTGGATTTTGATTTCTGGTGCATGGATCCCAGAGTACAGAGTGACCAAGAATGAGAGTGGGGTCAGGAAGCCATTTCAGTCTAGGGTTCATTGTCTCATTGCAGCCAGGAAGCCACCTAGTCCCTATGTTTACCTGGAAGTCCCATGATGATTTAGTCTTTTGGAAACTTTTGAACCCTGAATTCTGAGGAGCTAGGGATGATTGTTTTTGCTGTTAGGTTCCATCATGTCAGCTCCAACTTATCATGATCTTATATATAACAGAATAAAACATGGCCTGGCATGTGTCCTCTTGGTAATCATCACTGTGTTTAGCATATTGTTGCAGCCACTGTGTCAATCCTTCTCACTGAGAATCTCCTTTACTCAATATGCATTTGCTTCACCAAGTACGATGCCTCATGATGCATCCAAAGTAAGCAATTCTGACTATGTTTCCTCCCAAACAGATTTGTTTGTTCTTCTAGCATATTCAATATTCATTTTTAATACCACACTTTGAATGTGTTAAATCTTCTTCAGTATTTTTCATTTTTTTCCTACATGCAAATTTTGTTGTTGTTAGATGTCATCCAGTCGACTACGACTCATGTTGTTGTTGTTATGTGCCATCAAGTTGCCTGTGATTCATAATGACCCTACTGACAATAGTTCTGAACTCTGCTCTATCCTGAGCCACTCTCACTGTCTCTGACACACTTCCTTCTTTTACACCAGTTACTATGTTAATTCATCTTATCCAGGGTCTTCCTGCTCTGTCCCTCTACCTTTCCAAGCATGATACCTTTCTCCAATGACTGGTGGTCCCTCCTGGCCATGTGCCCAAAGTATGTGGCACAGAGCTTCAAAATCCTTGCTTCCAAGGAGCAGCGTGGTTTCACCCTCTCCAGAATAGAGCTGTTTGTTCTGTTAGCAGTCCATGCAACAGATCTGGCTATCCTCTTTTTCTCTGATATAGTTGAGCTTATCATTAAAGTCATTTAAAGTGTCAATCTATCCTGTTGCGGTCTTCTCTCCACCTTTCCAAGCATGGCGTCTTTTTCCAAGGACTCGTCCCTCCTAACAACATGCCCAAAGTATATGAGATCAAGTTTCACCATCCTTGCTTCTAAGGAGTGCTTTTCTCCAAGACATTTTTCGATTGCATTTTGGGGCAGTCTATGGAATATTCAGTACCTTTATCCAACATCACAATTAAAATTATTGTTCTGTCATTCTTATCCATTGTCCAACTTTCAGATGCACAGTGATTGAGAAAGACCATGACTTTAATCAGGTGCATGTTAGTCTTAAAACTGATGCTTTTTAGCAGCTTGACAGAGGTTTTCCCAATGCAAAATATCTTCCTACCACCCCCCCAAAAAGTTCTGATTTCTTTACTATTGATGCTAAGGGTGTTGATTGTGGGTGCAAGTAAGGTGAAATTGTTGGCAATTACAATCTTTTCTCCTTCTAGAATGTTGTTGCCTATTGGCTTTGTGAGGATTTTTGTCTTCTTGATGTTAAAATATAATCCATAGTGAAGGCAATAGCCATTAATTTTATGCAGCAAGCTCTTCAAATCCTCTTCACTTTCAGCAAGCAAGGTTTTGTCATCTGCATAGGACAAGTTGTTTATAAGTCTTTCTCTGATCCTGATGCCACCTTCTCCTTCCTAAAGTCTGGCTTCTCAAATGACTTACTCAGCATACAGATTTAATAGGTATGGAGAAAGGATGTAACTATGCAGTATTCTTTTGCTCTGTTTGGTCAACTACTTTGGTCTAGGTCTAGGTTTTGTAGGAGCACAATTAAGTGTTCTAGGATTTTCATTATTCTCCATGGTAGCTGTGATTTGTTATGATCCTGTAAAAAGAGCAAGAGCCACATAGTGATGGCCATATCTGACATATCTACTAAGTCCATAAAGGGGAACTGCTTCATCATCCACAGCAAAAAAACCCCAACCAAATGAAAAGAAAGCCCAAAACACAAAACCCCACAACAATTCCCATAAGGTAAGACATGTGTCCCGTGCTCCTGCACTACTTTCTACTAATTCCAACACCAAGCTTTCTGTTCTCCTGGGTCTAAAATCCATTACAATAGCTCACAGGACACACAGACAATCCTCACGGTTATGAGGTTTATCAGGGAAGTTGAAAGGCTTAATTCAGATTGGCAGCAGGAGGATACAACCTGTCAGTCAGGCAGCTGGTGAAATGTGCTTTCTGGGATCTCAGCCTTCACTCTTATAGTTTTAGGGCAATGTTACAAAGCTCTTAGTCTTGTTAATTAAGCCTCCCCTCCTCCCAAGTCTTTCATCAATCCTGGGAAAAGCTCCTAGCCCTTGTTCTGTGGGTTAGCAGTCCCAAAGTCAACTGTCTCACATCGAGTCTGGATTCTCTGCTCCAGTTGCAGCTGCTCTCCTGTAGGTGTGGGCTCCAGAGGATGCACGTTCTGTATTCCCTGCTGCTTTTGCTGGTGGTGAAATTCTCAAATTTCTGCCTCTGAGTCTACACAATTTACATCTGGCAGAAGGGCAAAGAACAAGACAAAAGTAGCCAAGCCCCTGCTGAGGGGACTAACATGTCTATTTGTATATTCCTGCCCACCCACATGTCAAAGTCAGAGTCAAATGGCTAGGAAAGCCATTTTGAACAATTCCTTGACATCACAGATCCATGCAACTAAAAGTCTTTGCACAGTCAACAAAATACAGACATTATTCTGCAAAGACGCATGCATACGAGGGGAATGAAAATACCATGGCTTTCATTAGGTACCCTTTAGTCATTAAAGTGACATCTTCACTTTTCAAGACCTTTTAATTAGTTTTCTTTCAATAATCCACATATATTTTAATTATAACATATGATAGAAGAAGAGTTGATTGATGCCCTTGAGCTGTGGTGCTGGAGAAGACAATTAAATATACCATGGACTATTACAAGTTCGTCCTAGAGAGGGTGAGACCAGGCTGCAACTCGGATACAAAGATTCTGAAGCTTTGTCTGGCATAATTTGGACATGCTGCAAGGCAGGACCAATCCTTGGAGAGGGACGTCATGCTTCGGAAGGTGGAGAGACAGCACAGGAGAGGAAGATCCTCGATGATATGGACTGATTCAGTGACTGGGGTAATGGGGATAGGTGTGTCAGAGACAATAAGATTGGCTAGAGATAGAGCAGGGTTTGGGCTGTTGTACACAGGAGTACTATGAGTCACAGATGACTCGATGGCACATAACAACAACAACAACAACATTAATTAGAATTGATCAATATTTTTTATCACAATGTCTTATTACTTCTCACTGTCCCTTGTCTTTTCCATCACCTTACCCATTCATCCACTTTCTTTGCTTAAGATCTTAAAAGAGATCTTGTTTTCCAAATTCATATTATGGAATTTGCCCTCTGACTTTTTATCTGCTGCTTTCATGGTGTTGACTGCTGTTTTAAGGAGAATAAAATACCTGACAACTTTGCTTCACTGTTTACCATAATGGTTATAGACCAAGTTGCAAAAATTCTAGTTTTCTTTATAGTTCGATATAAGCCATATTACCAGAAAGTGCTTCCAGTTAATTTCCTCAGTAAGGGCTTCAAGTCTTCTTCATTTGTGGTAAGTAAAGTTGTGCCATCTACATATTATTGTTACGGAATCGTCTTCCAGTACTGATGTCATGTTCTGCTTAATGTAGTCCAGTCCCTTAGATTTTATTTTTGCTCCATATACAGACTGAATAAGTATCAGGAAAGGATGCAACCTGGCTGTACATTTTTTTTTCCAATTTCAAACTATGCAGTTCTGTCCAAACGACTCTTTTTTGATTTATGTACATGTCCCATATGAGAATAATTGAGTGTTCTGGAATTCCCATTAGTCATAATGTTTTCCATAATTTCTTATGATCCATAAAGTCAAATGCCTCTGCATAGTTGATAAAACACAGGCAAATGTCTTTCTGGTATTCGTTGTATTCAGCTAAGATAAATCTGACATCGGCAATGATATCCCTTGTTCCCTATCTTCTGAACCTAGCATGAACTTTTGGCAGTTTCTTGTTGATGTATTATTGTAGCCATTTTGAATTATCTTCAGCACAATTTGGCTAGTATATAATGCTAATGTTGTTATTCCATTTCAATGCCTTTCTCTGGGATAGGCATGAATATGAATCTCTTTCATTTGGTTGGTCTAGTAGCTGTTTTTAAAATTTCTTGAAATAGACAAAGTAAATTTGTTGCATATGTTGATGTATCTCAACTGCAAAATTAAAACAATGCCAGACATTACGTAACAGAAATCTGAAAGACCGATGACTTATTTGCCAGAAGTACCCCTTTTCAAAAACAGCAAAAGCCAAATGGACAACAGGATCCCTGTGTAGAGAAATAAAATTGTGTGTAATCTTCAATGGGTGCGTTGTATACAATGTTCAAAATAATTATACCTGAGCAAAGAGATGATGGAGAAACTCAATATTATCAGGTAAGAAAAAGATAGGCCCTGATTGTAGTAGAATAGATCATCACTAGCTTATACGTAAGTTTAAGCAGAAATTGAAGAAAAATGTCTTAGAAGGGATGCAGCCAGAGTGCTTTTTAGAAGCAAGGCTGGGCATGCTATTGGAGCGGTCAGTCCTTGGAGAATGACAGTATCCCTAATAAAGTAGATGGTCAGTGGAAGTGAAGAAGACTCCAAAGAGATGAATGGACACAGTGCCTGCGACAGTGGATTCAATTGTGAGGAAGGACCATGATTGGACAAAATTTTCTTCTATTGTACACAGGGTCACTGAGTCAGGATAGACTCGACAGCACCTCACAAGAACACCAGCAACAACAACAACAACAACATATACTGCTTGAGATTTTCTTAAAATGATTACTGCTAATAATCACTTTTAAGTATATGCTGCACAGAAGATTAATTGCTTTTCATACATTTTAAACTCAAACTTACTGGCATCAAGTCTATCTCAGCCCATAAGTACCCTCTATCTTGTTTCTAAGGATGTAAATCTTAACAAGAAGAGACGACTCATCTTTCTCTCTCAGAGCAGCTGATGGATTTCAATTACAGGAGAGGCTTTGCCTTGTAGTTAGAAATGAAATGTGCTGAATATGCCATTACACATTGTTGTTGAGTGAGTGTTCTCTTCCAGTCAGTTGGCCAAGTGGTTGTTCTCCAGATTTCTTGGCACAACTTGGTGAGCACATCCAGGGCAGCATCTGTTAACTGAAATATGTCAATTGGTATACCATCTATTCTTGGAGCCTTATTTTTTGCCATTTCCTTCAAAGCAGCCTGAACTTCTTCTTTCATCACCATAGGGTCTTGCTCATATGTTGT
>NW_006399788.1:11165336-11215312 GCF_000299155.1 Elephantulus edwardii | reverse complement strand
GACAGAGTGGAGTTTAGGGCTGTTGTACATAGGGTCGCTATGAGTCGCAGGCGACTTGACAGCACATAGCAACCACAAGAACATTGTTGTTATGTGCCGTCAAGTCATTTGCGACTCATAGTGACCCTAGGTACAGGCCCTGAACCTTGCTTTATCCCTTGCCAGTCTTAACTACTCTGACACTCTTATCCCCATTACCCTAGTAACTGAATCAGTCTATCTCATGGAGGGTCTTCCTCTCCTATGCTGTCCTTCCAACCTCCCAAACATGACATCCCTCTCCAGGGACTGGTCCCTCCTTGCCACGTGCCCAAAGTATGTCAGACAAAACTTCAGAATCCTTGCCTCCGGGGAGCAGTCTGGCTTCCCCCTCTCAAGAAGGCACTTGTTTGTTCTGATAGCAGTTTATGGCGTGTATATTCAATACTCTTCTCCAGCACCACAGCTCAAAGGCATCAACTCTCCTTCTATCATCCCTAGTCATTGGCCAGCTCTCTGATGCATAACAAGTGATTGCAAAGACCACATCCTCTATTAGGCACACCTTAGTCTCCAGACTGATATTGTTGCTCCTCAGTACCTTGGAGAGGTCTCCGACAACAGACTTTCCTAATGCAATTTATCTTTTAATCTCCTGGCTGCTGGTACCAAGAGTGTAGATTATAGAGCCAAGCAAACTGAAGTTGCCAACAGTCTCAATCTCTTTATCATTCATCATGATGCTGCCCATTGGCCCAGTGATGAGAATCTTTGTTTTCTTGATATTGTGCTTCAATCCATACTGGAGGCTGCAGTCCTTGACCTTCTGCAGCAAATGCTTCAGGTCCTCCTCTGTTTCAGCAAACAGGGTTGTGTCATCTGCATAACGCAGATTGTTGATGAGTTTTCCTCCAATCCTGATGTCACATTTCTTTCCAAAGAGCCCAGCCCCCTGGATAATCTGTTCTGCATATAGACCGAAAAGATTAGAAGGTCATTTTCCCTAATGGGTTGGTCTCTGAGAGTTACAGTTGAATCTTCATGAGGAAACCAAAACTCAGGGTTCCCCCAGTATCACACAGTTAATTAGGAACAGACCTTAGAGTTGATCTGTGTTATCTCTGTCTTCCCAAGACTATCTCTGTATGTCTCCATGTCTTCTCCCCTCATAAAGACACAAGCTGAGATCCTTAACCAGTTACACCTGCAATAACTTATTTACAAATAAATTCACATTCAGAGATTCTGTATTCACACGACTTCAGGGGACGCTATTCAGTGGATTAAAGATGGGGAAATGAGAGAGCAGAAAAAAGCAAATGGAAAGGGATCTCATTTTATAGGTGATGAAACCGAGACACAGAGAGTCTAAGCACCTTGCCCCATGGTTACGTAGTTCGAATGTGGTCAGAGTCAAATCCGATGACTGTAACAGTAATGAGCATTGTTTTTAGTTTAAGTCTAGAGTTGCTGGCTATTTCCCTCTTTAAAATCCTTTCAAATTATTTTCCAATTTTTTCCATGTGTCCCCTCTGTGTGCTCACAGTCTTGATCAATTAATGAGAACTGTGCAGTACGGAAAATACCTCCCAGCAGACATCTCTTCCTAATACTGAATTGCTACCTACCTCAGACTCCCATCTCCCGTGAAATAGCCCATGGGTTGCCAAAAGAATAATCAGCTATGTCTTAGAAAAAGTGTCACCAGAATGCTCCTTGGAGGCAAAGATGGCAAAGCTTCATCTCACATACAGTGGGTACAAGGCCTCTTCCTTGGAGAGGGACATCATGCTTGGAAAGGTTAGTGAAAGAGAGGAAAACCCTCAGTAAGATACATTGGCCCAGTGACTGCAGCAATGGGCTCAAGTGTCAGAGATGATGAGAGTTCAGATCTGTGTTCATAGGGTTGCTAGGAGTCATACTCCCCTTGATGGCAACTAGCAACAACAATGACAACAACATCAGACTCCGTGGCTATAGGTTAGCTGGCACTGGCACTGCTGGGGGTCCCTAACAACTAGGAAGTTGAACTTGGGTTTGAGAGGGCTGCTGTTGTGGTCTGTGACGTGGGGTTGCTTTGGCCCCAGCAGGTGCCACGAGTGCACCTGGTGATGCTGCTGTTTATTGATGCTCCTGAAGTCACACTGTGCTGCCTGCTGCCCCCCCAGCACCAATGGACAGCTGCTGTTTGCTCTCAGCATCCTCTTGGTTTTTTAATAATTGTGGTAAATATGTATGCTACAAAACATTTTTTATCTTAACGTTTTAAAAAACATACACAACTCTGAAACATTAATTATGCAACCACCACCACTCTTGCTTCCAAGTTTTCCTATCTCCTTTAACAGAAGCCCCAGGACCCTCATCAATGACTCTCTTTCCTCTTCCCTCCCACTCCCAGGAACAACTCACACCCTTTCAGGGCTCTACAAACATAGATCTTTCACATGAGTGGGATCATACAATATTTATCCTTTTGTGCCTGGTGTATTTTTGAATTGTAATTTATTTTTAAATAGGTAAAACATTCATATAGTTAAAAAATAACAAAATGTAAAAATATGTACTCTTAGTTCACCCTGCTACGTTTGCCACTTTCCAGAATAAAAAAAAAATTGTATTCTTTTATTGCTTGTTTTTATAGTTTTCCCATGAATATTAGCAATATCTTTTTAAAGCAATATATTTCTATCCTTTTTTCCCCTTACATTAAATCAGTATACGGTGTACATTATTCTACATTTTGCTATTTTTCCACTTAATATATCTTGAGGACCATCTGAAGAAGTACCTAGAAATGCTGCACAGTAACCTACTGTGGATTCTCACCTGTTTACCCTGAGCTTTACTGAGGACTACTCAGGTTATTTTTAGCATTTGGCTATTAAAAGCAATTCTGCAATGAATAAAGTTATACATATGTCGTTTTGTAAAGGTACAGCTGTATCTAAAGGGTAAATTTCCAGACATAAGAATGTTGACTCAGGAGTGAATACATTCATCGCTGTGGTAAATATCTCAGTTATATTTCATGATTTGCATTTTAAACAGTGGTTTACAAGCGTTTGGTTTCCCCAGTCATAACAGTGGAATGTGTTGTCAGGCACTTGGATTTTTGTCAAACTCAAAAGTTGAAAATAATGTTCAGTATAGCTTAAATAGTGCTCAGGCCTTTTGTTCATAGGGTCGCTGTGAGTCACCTACAACTCGATGGCACCTAACAACAACAACAACAACAACATAGCTTAAGTTTGTATTTTCATCGCTGTGAGTGAAATGAAGCATATTTTGTAGGTGAAGGGTCCATTTATATTTTCTTTTTAGAAATGATCTAATACCTTTTTTCTCTCTACTTACTTATATATGTATATATTGTAGTGTTATTTGCCTTTTTCTCATTGATATCTAAGACCATTTTATAGATTTGAGAAAGTTTACTTTTTTTCTGTTATATAAGTTGCTATCCTTCTCCCCTTCTTATCATGCCTCAATTTCTACTTTCATTTAATTTTTCTGTTTTTAATTCAGGAACTCTGGTGACCTAGTGGCAAGAAGCTGCACTGCAATCACAAAGGCACACAGTTTGAGGCCACTAGCTGCTCTGTGGAAGAGGGATGGGCAGTCTCCTTCTGTGCCATTATTGTTGTTGACAGCTGTTGATTTGATCATGACTCATAGCGACCCTATGAGTAAAAGGCCTGAAGACTTTCTATAACTATTGTCGTTTCTCAAAGTTCATAGAGTTTCCAGAGACATGATGTTTAGGAAGTGGATGCCACTCGTGCCAAACCTGTCTTAACCTGGGAGCTCCACCAAACACTAGTAATGTTATGGCATTTGACAGCCCAGTGGCACAAGGTTAAGCATCACAGCAATCCCAGGTTACCTCAGTACAGCATATTGACAGAAGAGTGTTGTACAACTAAGAAGAAGGTTCCTCCAACTTTTAACTACAAAGACCCTCTGCAAGGTCTTGTTGAATCTAAACATGAGACTTAAATAAAAGAAAGCACAAACAAACCAACAACCAACATACTATGTTGTTATTGTTATGTGCCATTGAGTCACCTGTGATGTATAGTGACCCTATGTACAGCAGCTCTGAACCCTGCTTGTCTTCAGCCAGTTCCACAAATTCTGACACACCAACCCCCTTTGCCCCAGATACCGTATCACTCCATCTCATCTGGGGTCCTCCTCTCTTACGCTGTCGGTCTACCTTTCTGAGCATGATGTCCTTCTCCAGGGACCAGTATCTCATGGCCACGTGCCTGACGTATGTGAGATGGAGCTTCAAAATTCTAGCCTCCAAGGAGAGACTGTGTTTCACCCTCTCCAAGAGAGAACTATTTGTTTTCTTGTCAGTTCATGGTATGGCCAAGACTCTTCTCCAGCACCACAACTCGAAGGCATCTATTCTTCTATCATTCTTAGTCATTATTACCCAGCTCTCTGAAGCATAATAAGTAATTTAAAAGACCATGGCCTGGATTAGGTGCACCTTTGTCTCTAGACTGATATCCTTGTTTTTCATTATTCTGGAGAGGTCTATGACATCAGATTTTCCGAATGCAATTCGTCTTTTGATTTCATGACTGCTGGTGTTAAGAGTGTTGATTGTGGATCTAAGCAAGCTGTAATTGTTAACAACCTCAATCTTTTCTCCATCTATCACGGTGCTGCCAATTGGCCCAGTGGTGAGAATCATTGTCTTCCTGATGTTGAGCTTCAATCCATATTGAAGATGACAGTCCTTGACCTTCTGCAGCAAGCACTTCAGGTCTTCTTCAGTTTCAGCAAGCAAGGTTATGTCATCTGCATATCATAGGTTGTTGACAAGTCTTCCTCTTATGTTGATGCCACACTCCTCCTCCTAAAGTCCTGCTTCCCAAATGATCTGTTCTGCATACAGATTGAAAAGGTATTGGGACAGTATGCATCCCTGATGCACTCCTTTCCTGATTTTGAACCATGCAGTGTTTCCTTGCTCTGTTCAGAGGACTACTTCATAGTCCAAGTATAGGTTTCAAATAAGCACAATCAAGTGTTCTGGGATTCCCATTTTACTCAAAGTTAGCCACAATTTGTTGTGATCCACACAGTCAAATGCTTTTGCATGGTCAATGGTACTATCTGCTTTAGGCCAAGGACCATCTGACATTGGCAATAATGTCTCTAGTGCCATGCTATCTCTTAACCCAGTTTGTATTTCTGGTAGTTCTCTGTCAATGTACTGTTCCAGTAGCTTCTGGATAATCTTTAGCAGGATTTTGCTAGTGTGTGATATTAGTGATATTGTTTGATAATTTCCACACTGTAGGATCACCTTATCTTTTGGAATGAGAATAAATACAGATCTCTTCCAGTCAGTTGGTCAAGTAGTTGTCCTCCAGATTTCTTGGCACAACTTGGTGAGCATATGCAGAGCAGCATCTGTTTGGTGAAATAAATCAATTGGTATTCCATCAGCTCCTGGGGCTTTATTTTTTACCAAGTCTTTAAGAGCAGCTTAAACTTCCTCCCTCACCATTGCCTCTTGCTCATATGTTTCTTGAAATTCTTCTGTGTCAGCCAATTATTTTTTGGTACAATGACTTTGTATACTCCTTCCACCTTCTTTTAATGCTTCCTGAATCATTCAATATGCTGGTCATAGCATTCTTAAGTATTGCAACTTATGGCTTGAATTTGCTCTTTAGTTCCTACAGAGTAAGAAATGCTGAGAGAATTCAGACCTTTTGATTACTAACTCTAGCTCCTTACACATTTCATTATAATATTTTGCCTTGTCTTCCCGAGCTACTTTTTGAAATCTTGTATCCAGATCCTTAACTTCTTGATTTTTTCCCCCCTTTGCTTTAGCTTCTCGATGCTCTAGTGCAATATTCAGAATCTCTTCTGACATTCATTTTGGTCTTTTCTTCTTTTTCCTTCTTTGTTATGACTTTCTGCATTCTTCATGAAAGATATTCCTGTTATCTTTCCACAGTTATACGATCTTCATTCATTACTGTTCAAGGCCTCAAACCTAATCCTGAGTTGCTTTTTAAATTCATGGGGGATAGGCTTAAGGTCAAATTTTGATTCCTGTGGGTATGATTTAACCTTCTTTAGCTTTAATTTGAACTTGTTTATGAGCAGTTGATGGTCCGTTCCACAGTCAGCACCTGGCCTAGTTTTCACCGCTGATCTTGAACTTCTCCAATGATTCTTTCCACAGATGTAATTGATTTGATTCCTGTGCACCCATCAGGTGAAAGCCATGTGTATAGCCTGCATTTGTGTTCCATATAAAAGGTATATGCTATGAACAAATCATTGATTATACAGAATCTATAATTTTATCTTGAGTCTCATTTCTGTCACCAAGTCCATATTTTCCTTCTACTGATCCTTCTTCCTGGTTCCCAACTTTTGCATTCCAGTCACCTATTATTATTAATGCATGTTGACTACATGTTTGATCAATTTCTAACTGCAACAGTTGATAGATATCATCTATTTCCTCCTCTTTGGCTCTGGTTTTAGGCACATAAATTTGAATGATAATGGTATTAACAAGTCTTCCTTGTATGCATATGGATATTATCCTGCCACTTAAAATATTGTATTTCAAGATGGATCTAGAAATGACCTTTTTAACTATGAAAGTGACTCCATTTTTTCCTCACCTTTTCATCACTAGCATAATAGATCATATATATGATCATGGGATTTGAAATGTCACGTGTCAATCCGTCTCATTTCACGAATACCCAATATTTCAATATTTATGTGTTCCATTTCTTTCTTTACAATGTCTAGTTTTTATACATTCATCCTTTCTCACATTCCATGTACCAATTGTTAATTTCTTATTACAACTGTTCTATGAAAACCGGCCAGAAGGTCAGCTTTGGTTCGGTTCCAACTCAATGTTACATAACAGCAACATTTTTAATTCAGAAGATTTTATTTTTATGTAGTCCATTTATCAATCTTCTTTTTAATGGATCCTGTTCTTTAGAAAAATATATCCTGAGTTTTCTTTAGAAAAATTTTCCTTGCACCATGTTTTAAAGGAATTAATCCATGTTTTCATCTGCTTTTCACATTTACCAGCAGTCGGTCTTGACTCATGGTGACCCCGTATATGTCAGAGTACAAAACCCAGGGGTTTTCAATAGTGACTATTTTCCAAAGAAGATTTCCAGGTCTTTCTTCCAAGGACTCTTTCAA
This sequence comes from Elephantulus edwardii, assembly GCF_000299155.1. Taxonomy (NCBI): domain Eukaryota; kingdom Metazoa; phylum Chordata; class Mammalia; order Macroscelidea; family Macroscelididae; genus Elephantulus; species Elephantulus edwardii. The sequence goes on along the minus strand of NW_006399788.1, from coordinate 11,208,115 downwards.
TGGACTTGAACCTCTGACCATTCAGTTTGTATAACTTAACCATTAATGCCATCTGGGAACTGCTGTTTTCTTTTAATTCTATGTTATATTATAGCTATTTATTTTTATTCCACATTTAAAAATTGGTTTCCTTTGGAACTTGGCCTATTAAGAAATTATCTACTCACTTATGTCAGCATTATTGCTATGAGACCTATCTTCATTTCATACTAAATTCTCAAATCTATATATATGTTTACTTCTAGACTTTTGATTCTGTTCTACCATGGTTTTAATAGTGTGTTGTATTGTTTAGTAGGAATACCTTATGCTCACCACCATTCCTTTTAAAAAAATTGTCAGCTTTTCTTATTTTCTTTTTTTATTGTGATTTTAAGGAAAGTTTACAGAAAAGTTGGATTTTTCATACTTTCATTGTTGCACATTTCCCTCCCTACCCTCCAAATTCACTAAAAAAAATCTCCAAACACCTCATTCATTGTGGCATAATTCCCCCCTCCCCAGTCCACTTGTCTATGCATCTCTTATTCTGGACTATTGTCATACAAATAATGCCTAATCATATATGCCTTTTAAATAGTTCTTTCCTTCATCTGTTCCAATGCAATATTCATTATCCTCGCTTTTTTTAGTTTCCCCCCAATCCCCATGTCAGTCCTGTCTTATAACAATGGCATCATGCAGTATTTGTCGTTTTATGACTGAAATATTTCACTCAGCATAATATCCTCCAGGGTCACCCAAGTTGTGTAATATTTTATGAGTTCCTTTTCAGTGCTGTGTAGTATTCCATTGTGTGAATATACCATGCTTTTTACTATCCGTTCATTTGTTGATGGGCATTTGGGTTGCTTCCATTTCTTTGTTATTGTACATAACACAGTAATAAACTTGGGTGTGCATATATCTGCTTGGGTGGTGGTTATGGTTTCTTTAGGGTCTATTCCCAGTAGTGAAATTGCTGGGTCAAATGGTATTTCTATTTCCAACTTTTTGAGAAAGCTCCGTACCACCGTCCACAGTGGTTGCACCATTTTACACTCCCACCTGTCGTAAATAAAGGTTCTAATCTTTCCACAACCTTCCTAGCATTTGTTGTTTGCTGCTGAACTTTGCTTTTTGTTTTTCTTACTGGCGTGAGACACCAACTCATAGTCGTTTTGAGTTTTTCTTATTTTCCTATTTATAATAATTTTTAGATAGTATTTTATTGTGTTTTCAGTGAAAATTTAGCAGTGATTAGGCTCTCACTCAGCAATTGCTACAAAAATAGTTCATTGACATTGAATCCACTCATCACAATGCATGAACCTTCTCATTATTTCCATTCTAGATGCTCCTTTTCCAGTAACTTAATTTTCCTGTTCCCTTACTTTACCTTTTTTCATTGGTCCAAAGCAGTTACTGACTTTTTTGGTATCATAGAAATGATTCTTTAAAAGAACACTGTTTTAGGTGCAACCACTGTGGAAGGCAGTATAGCACTTTCTCAAAGAATTGCAAATACAGATACCATTTGACCCAGCAATTCCACTACTGGGATTATATTCCAAAGAGACGATAACTGCCACCCAAACATATATATGTACACCCATGTTTATTGTGGCTTTGTTCACAACAGCAAGGAGTTGGAAACAACCTAAGTGCCCATCAACAAACGAATGGATAGAGAATCTGTGGTATATTCACACAATGAAATAGTACGCTGCATTGAAAAACAAGGAACTCATGCAATATTATTCAAAATGGGTCACCCTGGAGGACATTATGCTGAGTGAGGTATCTCAGTCACAAAAGGACAAATACTGCATGGTGCCACTGTTGTAAAACGGTGGGTTTGAGGGGATACTGAGAAAGATGGTTTCAATAATGTATACTGCATTGAAACAGATGAGGGAGAAAACTGTTTAAAAGGGATATATGATTAGGTACTTTTGCCATAACAGGAGTCCAGAGCGAAGGCTGTATAGTGGAGTGGACCTGGGGGGAGGGATTGTAAAACAATGAAAGAATCTTTCTTTTACTTTCCAAGAAGGAGTGTACTGGGAGGAGAGTTGGGAGGAGGGAAAAGTGCAACAATGAATGAATGGAAATCCCAAATCTGCAAATTTTCATTGAAATTAAGAAAAAAAATTAGAAAAAAAAGAATACTGTATTATTACTACAACTTTAAATACAGTTTTCAAATATAAAGAAGACAAAAATCTTCACCACTGGACCAATAGGCAACATTACAATAGTTCAAAATATTTTTAATGAATTTCTTTTACTTGGATCCATAATCAACACTCATGATAACAGCAATCAAGAAATTAAAAGATATGCTGCACTGGCAAAATCTGCTGTCAAGGACCTCTCCAAAGTTCTAAAGGGCAAGGTTATCCAAGATATGGTCTTTATTTAATTGTGTTATAGGTATGTGAAAGTTGGACAATGAATAAGGATGACAGAGTATTTTTTAAAATTGTATTATTGGCAAAGAATAAGAAATGTCAAATGGACTGCCAAAGAAACAAACAGATGTATCTTGAAGAAAGTGCAGCCAGAGTGCTCCTCATAGGCAAGAATGGTGAAACTTTGTCTCACTTTGGGCATATTTTCAGGAACAGAAAGTCCTTGGAGGGAGACATCATGCTGGCAAAGGTAGAGGGTGAGTAATAAAGAGGAAGACCCTCAGTGATAGGACTGGCACAGTGACTCCCACAATGGGTTTGAACAGGACAGAGGTCATGAGGTTGGGGCAGAACAGGGCAGAGGTAAGATCTGTTGTTCACAGGGTCCCTATAAGTTGTAGTTAACTTGATGACACCTAACAACACTATACTGAGGGGTAATTGTATTCATTTTATGATTGAGTATATATAGAATCTCAGGGGATGACATAGGCTCAAGATTTATCCTAGTGCAGCAATCTTAGGGACTCTTCTGACCTCAACCAGTAGTTCTGGATTTTTAAAGAATTTGAGGTTCTTTTTCACATTTTTCTCCCACTCTATCAGGATCCACACATTATGATTCTAGAATGATCTGTAGTGGTAGCCAAATACCATTTAGTTCATCTGGTCTTAAGGTACATATAGACAGTGATTCATGTAAACAGCCTTGTAGATTAGTTTTTTCTTTGTGTCTGCAGTTTCCTTCTATCTCTTTTATCACCAAATTAGAATGAAGAACATAAAGTTTCGGAAATAAATTTTTCAGATTGACTGAGCTATCATCCCCTGAAAATTTGGTCCTGAGACTTTAAACCTAGGAAATCAACTCTGTAATGTGTTTGGCTGCATTTAAATAGTATCTATAACTGTTGCCCATATGTGCCATATTATATATATGTGAATATACACTCTGTGCCTCATATGTGCTCCAGTCAACATTATGATAGATGGAGAAAGGATTGAATTTGTCAATGACTTCATTTTGCTTGGATAAACAATCAACACACTTGGTACCAGTAGTCAAGGAATCAAGAGACATATTGCATTGGACAAGTCTGCTGTCGGGGACCTCTACAAAATACTGAAGAACAATGACATCACTTTGAAGTCTAAAGAGCACCTGATTAAGGCGTGGTCCTCTCAATCATCTGCTATACACCAGAGAGCTGAACAATGAATAAGGATGACAGAAGAAGGGTTGATGTCTTTGAGTTGTGGAGAAGAGTACTGTATCTTATGGACAGCCCAAAGAGCAGGTATGTCTTGGAAAAAGTGCAGCCAAAATGCTCCTTGGAGGCACACATCAGACATGTAGCCTTACATACCTACAGTCTTGGAAATATGGACGGTCAGTGAAAGAGAGGAAGACCCCTCAAAAGATAGACTGACATGGTAACTTCAGCAATGGACTCGAGCATGTGAGAAATTATAAGGATGGCATATGATAGAGCAGGGTTAAGGTTGGTTACTCAGAGTGTTGCTATGAGTTCTACTCTACTTAGCGGCATATAACAACAATAGCAACAACAACACTCATTCCTCACTTATCTACATGGTTGTTGTTGTTTTTAGGTGCATGGAGTTGAGTATGACTCATTGCAACCCTATGAACAAAAGATCTGAACCCTATTCTATTCTGTGCCATCCTCACACATCCTGACACACAAGAACCCATTGCTACAGTCACTGTGTTAATTCACCTGGTTGAGGGTCTTCCTTTCTTTTACTGATCCTCCACCCTTCCCAGCATCATGTCCTTTTCCAATGAATGGTCCCTCCTAGCAACATTCCCAAAGTATGTGAGGTGAAGCGTTATCATTCTTGCTCCAAAGAGTACTCTGGATGCACCCTTTCTAAGACTTAATTGTTCTCCCAGCCATCCATGGGATGTTCAGTGCTCTTCTCCAGCACCACAGCTCAAAAGTGTCAATTCTTCTTCTGTCATCTTTATTCATTGTCCTGCTCTCAGATGGAAAGCAAGTAATCAGAAAGACTATGGCCTGAGTCAGACACACATTAGTCCTGAAACTGACATCATTATTCCTCAATTATTATTAAAATTTTAAACAAACAAACAAACAAACACAGTTAACTAGACACATGGGCCTCACCTGATAGAATACACAAGAATCAGACTGATTACATCTGTGGAAAAGGGCAGCTTGGAAGCCCAAGCAAAGCATCATAATGAAATGTACAAAGAACTGGAGTCAGAAAATCAAAAGAGAAGAACTTACTTGGTATTTCCCAAGCTGAAAGAACTAAAAACGGAATTAAAGACTAAAGCTGCAATACTAAAGTATGTTATGGGCAGAATTTTGAATGAAACAGGAAGCAACAAAAGAAGATAAAAAGAATACATTGAGACTGTACTGTCACAGAGACATTTCAGGAAGGAGCATATGATCAAGAATCAATGGTAATGAAAGAAGAAGTTCAAGCTACATTGAAGGCACTGGCAAAAAAATCAGGCCCCAGGAATTGGAGTGCCAATTGACATTTTCCACAAACACATTCAACAGGTTATGTCAAGAAATTTGAAAGACAGTTATCTGGCCAACTGATCGCAAGAAATCTATTTTTGTTCTGATTCCCAAAAAAAGGTGATTTATCAGGATGTGGAAATTATCAAACAATATCATTAATATCACATGAAAGTTGAATCCTATGAAGATTATGAAAAATGACTATAAAAGTATATCAACAGAGAAATGACAGTCATTAAAGTTGGATTCAGAAGGATCTCTTTCATACTTCCTGACACACTGGAGCCCATTGCAGCATTCACTGTGTCAATCTACCTGATGAGGGTCTTCCTCTCCTTCACCAACATTTTACCCTTCCAAGCATTATGTCCCTCCCCAAGGAATAGGCCCTCCTAGCAACAGGGATATCATTGCTGATGTCAGAGGGATCTTGGTTGATAGCAGAGAATACCAGAAGGATGTCTATCTGTGTTTTATTGGCTGTGCGAAGACATTTGACTAGGTGGATCATAACAAGTTAGGGCTGCATCCTAAGAAGGCTCAGGAAACACTGCGTGATTTAAAATCAAGAAAAGTATGCATGAGACCTGTATGCTTTCTTCATACCTATTCAATTTACATGCTTATCAAATAATTTCAAAATCTAGAATTTATGATGAATGTGACATTAGAATCAGATGAAGACTCCTAAGCAACCTACACTATGTAGATGACCACATTGCCTGCTGAAAGTCAGGAGGACTTGCAAGCTTGCTGAAGAAGGTCAAAGACTACAGGCTGCACTGTAGATTACATCTCAACATCAAGAAAACAAAAATCCTCACCACCAGACAGTAGGTAACATTATGATGTTATTGTTGTTAGTTGTTGTTGTTGAGTTGAGTATGACTCATAATGACCCTATGAACAGTGGGCTTGAATCCCATCCTATCCTGTGTCATCTTCACAATTCCTGACATATTACAGCCCATTGCAGCAGTCACTACGTCAAACTAACTGACTGAGGGTCTTCCTCTCCTTTGCCAACTCTCCACCTTTCCCAACATTATGTCCCTCTCCACTGAATAGCCCCTCCTAGCAACATGCCCAAAGCATGTGAGGCGAAACCTCATCATCCTTGTCTCCAAAGACCACTCTGGCTGCACCCTCTCCAAGACATATTTATTTGTTCTTTTGGCCATCTATGGGATGTTCAGTGCTCTTCTCCAACACCACAACTCAAAGGCATCAATTCTTCTTATGTCATCCCTATTTGTTGTCCAGCTTTCAGATGCATAGCAAGTGATCGGAAAACCCATGACCTAAATTGGACTTTAGTCCTCAAACTGATGTTATTACTCCTTAATAATTTGGAGAGGTCCCTAGATCTTCCCAGTGCAATACATCTCCTGACTGTTGGAACCAAGGGTGTTAACTGTGGATCCAAGTAAGAAGTAGTTGTTGACAGTTACAATCTCTTCTCGATCCACCATAATGCTGCCTATTGGTCCAGTGATAAGAATCTTTTTTCTTGACACTGAGATGCAATTCAAATTGAAGGCTACATTACTTGATCCTCTACAGCAAGTTCTTCAAGTTCTCCTCTCTTTCAGCAAGCAAAGTTGTGTTTGTGTTATCTGCATAACATAGGTTATTGATGATAATTGATGACTGGAATGCAAAAGTTGGAAACAGTAAAGAAGGAACAGTAGTTGAAAAATATAGGTTTGCTAATAGAAATGTGACTGGAAATAGAATGACTGAATTTTGTATTTTCAATGATTTATTCATTGCAAATACCTTTTTAAAAAGACACAAAGGAAGACTTTACACATGGATCTCACCTGATGGGCTGGACAGGAATTAGATTGACTACATCTGTGGAAGAAATAGTTGGAGAAGCTCAGTATCGACAGTCAAAACTAGGTCAGAGGTGGACTGTAGGTCAGACCATCAATTATCCACTCATATGCAAGTTCAAATCGAGGCCAAAAAAATGAAAATAAGTCCATACGAACTGAGATATGATCTTTAATCTATTCTATATGAATATCAAGATCATCTTAGGAATAGGTTTGAGGCATTGAGCACCAATGATTGAAGACCAGTTGTGGGAAGATACAAAGAATATTATTCATGAAGACAGAAAAATGTAATTACAAAGAAGAAGAGAAAGAAAAGACAAAAATGGATGTCAGAGACACTATGAAACTCTTTGATAGATGGAGAAAAGATTGAAGTTGGCAGAGATTTAATCTTATTTGCATCTATAATCAACATCCTTGTTACTAAAAATCAGGAAATCAGAACGCATTGGGGGAAAAAATCTGCTATCAGGGACCTTTCCAAAGTCCTAAAGAGCAATGATGTTAGTTTGAAGACTAAGGTCTACAAAACAACTATGAGATATCATCTCACCTCAGTCAGAATAGTAAACTTTAATAGAAGAGCAAACAACAAATGCTGGCAAAGCTGTGGAGAAACTGGAACCCTTATTCACTGTTGGTGGGAGTGTAAAATGGTGCAACCACTATGGAAGGCAGTATGGTGCTTTCTCAAAAAAGCTGGAAATAGAATTACCATTTGATCCAGCAATTCCACTACTGGGAATATACCCTAAAGAAACCATAGCTGCCACCCAAGCAGATATATACCCACCCATGTCTATTGTGGCTTTGTTCACAATAGCAAAGAGTTGGAAACAATCTAAGTGCCCATCAACAAATAAATAGTTAGAGAAGCTGTGGTATAGTCACACAATGGAATGTTATGCTGCATTGAAAAACAAGAAACTCACAAAATATTATACAAAATGAGTGACCCTGGAGGACATTATGCTGAGTGAAATATCACAGTCACAAAAGGACAAATACTGTGTGATGCCACTATTGTAAAACGGGACTGAGACAGGGGTTGGGGGAGACTGAGAAAGATGGGATAAATTATGTATTCTGCATTGAAACATGAGGGATAGAACTGTTTAAAAGAGATATATAATTAGGCATTATTGTCATGACAGGAGTCCAGAATGAAGGCTGCATAGTGGAGTGGACCTGGGGGGAGAGATTGTAAAACAGTGAAAGAATTTTTCATTTGCTTCTCAAAGAGAAGAGTGTACTGGGGGGAAGGGGTGGGCAGGGAGAAAAGTGCAACAATGAATGAATGGAAATCCAAGGTCTCTGTAAACTTTCATTAAAATTAATCAAAAAAAAGAGGAAAAAAAATACTAAGGTCTACCTGATTCAAGTCATGATCTTTCCAGTCACCTACTGTGCATCTGAGAGGTGGACAATGAAAAAAGATGATAGGAGAAGAACTGATATATTTGAGTTGTGGTGTCAGAGAAGAGTGCTGCATATCCCATGGACTGCCAAAAGAACAAACAAATATGTATTGGAGAAGGTGCAGCTAGGGTGCTCTTAGAGTCAAAGGTGGTGAAACTCCATCTCACTTCGGGCATGTTTTTTAGGCAAGACCATTTCTTGGAGGAGGGCATCATGCTTGCAAAGTTGGAGAGTTAGTAAAATGGAAGAAGAGCCACAATGAGATGCAGTAACACAGTGACTGTAATGGACTTGAGAGTAGGCTGATGAGGACGGCGCAGGATAAGGCAGAGCTCAGCTCTGTTGTTCATCGGGTCACTATGAGTTGTAGTAGACTTGATGGCACCTAACAACAATAGACTTGACTGCTCCTACCACTGCATGGTTTAAAATAAAGAAAAGTGTGCACAAAAGTTGTGTCCTTTTCCTATATCTATTCAATATGTTGTTGATTGCCCTTGGGTTGAGCACGACTCATAGTGACTCTATGAACAAAAGATCTGAAGCCTTTTTATAACTATTGTTGTTTCTCAAAGTTTTAGAGTTTCCAGAGGCAATTTCTTTAGAAAGTAGATTCCACTCCCTGCTTCCAATACTTATGTTAAGTAAATAATTTGAGAAGCTAGACTTTTTAAGGAAAAATATGGCTTCAGGATTGTAGGAAGACTCATCAACAACTTGTCTTATACAAATGGCACAACTTTGCTTGCTGAAAGTGAAGAATTTAATGCAGAAGTATTTACTACAGAAGATCCAACACCAGAATCTTCAATGTGGATTATATTCAGCATCAAGAAAATGAAAATCCTCATCACTGGGCCAACAGGCAACAGTAGAATAGGTAGAGAAAAGATTATGTTTTTAATTGACATACACATTAAAAACCCCAAGTTATAAAAAATAACTTTAATTATTCATATTAATCTAGTATTATAATGCCCTCTCAGTCAGTGGACTCCACTAGTTTCAATATTTCTATTTATTTGCTTAATTTCCCCATATTTTATCAATAGTTGCTCCATGGGTCTACTGGTCTGGCCACCCCAGTAATTTAGTTCTTGGTCCACTAAAGCTGGTAAAAACCCTACATGCTTCCTTGACTCCTAAAGGAAAAAGAAAATAGAAGGTGAAGATCTTTTACTATTTATTTTAAATTCTAATTTATTGGTAGGGGAGCTCTGGTGGCCTGGCCTACTGGTATGGAACTGTGCTGCAATCATAAAGTCATGCAGTTCTAAACCACCAGCTGCTCTATGCACCAGCTGCTCCATGGGAGAAGGATAGGAAGTCTCCTCCCATGTGATTTACTGCCTCTGGAAACCCACTGGAGGGTCAGCTATGGGTTGGTCCTAATTCGATGGCCACCAATTTATAGGTGACAAAACAGGTCTACCTGGCTTTTTGTGAATAAAGGGAGTATCTTTCAAATTGAGGATTTGTAGTAAACTAAAGAGGGAGTTTTTTTGCCTAGTGGGTAAGGAATTGCATCGCCACCCCAAAGACAGGCAGTTCAAATCTACCAGCTACTCCGAGGGAGAAAGATAGGCACTTTCCTCCTGTGTAACCTACAGTCTCTAAAAATCCATTGGAAGGTGAGCTGCACGAGCTGGTTCACACTCACCATCGATAAGTGTGAATTGAGTGAACAAAATGATGATGAAGGAAGCGATTCTGAAGAAACAAAGACCAATTCAACCCATACTGGTGTTACAGAAAAAAAAAATCTCATTAGTTGTTGAGTTGGCTCTGACTCACGGGTGACTTTAGGCATAACAAATGGAACATACTGCCTGGTCCTGCACCATTCTCATAATTGTTGGCGTGCATCAGTCTATTCCTGCAATTATTGTGCAGATCCATCTTACAGAAGATTTCTCTCATCTTCATGGACCTTCCAATTTACAAAGCTTGTCCTTTTTAGTGACTGGTCTTTGGTGAGGACATGTCCGCAGTAAACAAGTAGGAGTCTTGTTATCCTTGCTTCCCAGGCTGGCTGTACTTTGACGAAGACGGATTTATTCTTCTAGCCATCTTGTATGAACCATTAATTCTGAATTTGACTTTGTGTCCACAATCCATATTCAAGTGCTAAGATTACAATGGGGAGCTCGGGCCTGGTCTCTAGGAAGAGGCACTGACTCCGGGGTGATATTTCTCTGGTGGTTTGAGTTGACTAGCAGCCCTCAGGAGGGAGATGGGCAATATCCTCTTATGAGATACATAGCCTCAGAAACCTGCTGGGAGGTCAAGTATGAGTTAATGTTGACTCAACAATAAGGAGACTTGATGATTACTATGCAGAGATGGACCAGGCTAATGAAACAAAGAAATCCTTAAACTTTATTGTTATTTACTAAGAAAACATAACAACTTTGAAAAATCAACAGAACTCTTTACTAGAAATGAATTGGTGAACTTAATTATTAACTAAAATATAATATTGTAAGTCAACAAAAACAATATGCTAAGCCTTTCTTCTGAAGTGTATCTGGGAACCTCCAATCTTTTTGCTAGCAGCCAAGTACATTAACTATTTATGTCACCCAAAGACTCCCTTATATATAACGATTCCATTAAATTCTCACGTAAATCCTGTGTGGTAGACAATATCATGGTCCCCATTTACAGATGAGTGAACTGAGGCTCAGAAATGTTTAATAATATGCCCATGTTTACTCAGCTAGCATGTAGTAGTGATTTAAACATAGGCAATTTGATGGAGGGGTCTGTGTTCCTAAACATTAGACTCTTAAATACGCATGCATGCTAGTTGAGCTTGTATTATGCTGAATGAGTTTATTCTACCTAACACAGGGCCCATTGCATTGAATTACCTTTCAGGATCCTGGTAAAACCAACACAAGAACTCTAAGGTCTGGTGAATATTCTGTGACTGCTTGGTCATTACGTGTGTCAAGTCTCTGGAATTGAGTTTCGCTGTGGAGTCCAATTGGGTGCGTCAATTTCACAGCAGGGTGGGAACACTCCTGGGAGGGGTAGAGTTTGAATTACTGCAACCTGAATACAAAGGGAGACCCTTGCCTGGAAAGCAAACACCAGAATGCTTATTCAGAAAGCAAAGCCTGGGCTTGTTAGGCTCTCTCGAGAGATGCCATCATTATGAAAGGCCTTCTACCAGCTGGCTTCCTGCACACAGCAAAGCCTAATGATGCCGAGAGGTCACATAAGCTTGCACTAATGGGCTCATGTTTTATTTATTCAGGTGCTGATTTGACATTTCCCAGCCCCGATGAATCTATGGATTTGGAAATAACTGAGTCCTCTCTCTCTCTACTGTGATGTTATCTCCAAAAATTAAGGAAATGAGAAACAGGAAGGGCCTGGATTCCCTGCAGATAGCTCCCCTACTTTACAGTAAGAACTCAACTACTACAGAAAGCATTAGGCAAAATTTACAACACCAGTCAATGGTGGTTAACATGATATATTGGAAGGAAATTTCTGGCACTGACAGTCTCTCTTGAAGCAACACTTCCACACAGCGCCAACTAAATAATGTAACAGCATCTGGATTCTTTCTAAATCGAGTATGAAATTATGTATTTCTCCCAGGACACAGATGATACCAAAAGGCAACATTTCCTAAAATAAAAAATGAAGGGTAAATGAAGCAGTGGCAAAGGAAGACTCTTTTGTGCTTTTTCTCATATTTTAAAATAACTTTTGTTATTAAAGTAGAGCTTACATTCAGAAGAATGAGTAGCCCAGGAAAGTCTATTTTGACATATTCTCATGTGGTCACTATTTGGTTAAAGACAAGAGAGCCACCATGATGCACGTCTGCAGAAACTTCATGACCTTTTTTAGCCCAGCTTCCCCAAAGTGATGTATACTCTGCCTGATTTTACTTATTTTAAGATATGGCTTAGACATATAAAGCACAGAAAACATGTATATATGGATTTATTAGAAGATGAACCCTTATAACCACCATTCAAGTCAACATTTGTTAAGTTCTATTTAGAACTTAACCAACCACCTGAGACCTCTTCCCAGCACAGCCTCCACCTCCACTCTAAAGATAACCGGTATCCAGGGTATAAAAAAAATCATTTCCTTGCTTTTCTTGGTAGTTTTACCACCACTCAATTGTGTAGGTTTAAGGATGTCCGGTGCTCTAAGGTTAAGTGCTTGGCTGCTAATTGAAGAGCTGGTGTGTTTGAACCTATCAGCGGCTTTGTGTGAGAAGGATGTGGTGGTGTGCTTCTGGAAAGAGTCACAGCCTTGAAAACTGTGTGGGACACCCCTACTCTGGTCTTTAGGGTGACTCCAAGTCCAAATCAACTTGATGACACTCAGCACCAAACAATAAAGCTTAGTCTTGCAGTTAAAATAATACGTAATTTAGGGAGCTCTGGTTTCCAGTGAAAGACGGTCTGCTGCAATCCCAAAGGCTTTTTAATTTAAGGAATCTTGCCTTATGTACAATTAAGGAGCTCTCTTGGCATAGTCCATAGCATGTTGTGCTGCTAACCAAAAAGTAGTTTGAATCTACCAGTGGCTCCATGAAAAAAAAAAAAAGAGTCGTTTCCCCTCACTAAGATTTACAACCTTGGGAATCCACTGGAGAGTCCGCTGAGTCAGCTCCGACTCAACAGCAGTAAGTTGAGTTGTTGAGTACACTGGATCTTTCCCTTGTTAAGCAACATGCACTGGGCACAGTTTGCATATTTCCTGCCTGTGCGTTTATGTATCTGAGACCTGGACAATGAATAAGGATGACAGAAAAAGAATTGATGCCTTTGAGCTGTGGTGTTGGAGAAGAGCACTGAACATCCCACGGACAGCCAAGAAAACAAATAGATAAGTCTTGGAGAGGATGCAGTCAGATTGCTCTTTGGAGGCAAGAATGATGAGGCTTCACCTCACATATTTTGGACATATTGCTAGGAGGTGCTATCCTTGGGGAAGGTCATGATGCTGAGAATGGTGGAGGGTCAGCGAAGGAGAGGAAGACCCTCAATCAGGTGGATTGGCAAGGTGACTGCTGCAATGGGCTCTCATGTGTCAGGAAGTGTGAGTTTGACACAGAATAGAATAGGATTCAGATCTTTTGTTCATAAGATCACTATGAGTTGTACTTGACTCGACGGCACCTAACAACAACAACAACAACAACAACAACAACAACAACATGGGGTAAAGAATATAGAAGATAACTTTACCCAGAGAGTTTAGTCTGTTCTTTAGTCACATTTCCAAGTCTGTAACAGAAATCACTCTTGTGACACGATTTCCCAGCAAACAATACACAGGCTTATGAGGAGACAATGATATCAGGGGAATCTGCATACCTTAGACAATCAATCGTACAGGATCAAAAAGGCAGCATTTGCCCAGGATAAAGTTTGGAAGGCAGGAAGGGAGAGGAAGGAAATATGAATGGAAATAGGAAACACAGAGAGGAGGTAGGAAACTGCTGCGTTAAAATGTGGGGTTTGTGATCAATGTCAGAAAACATAATGCATAAGAATTCTTGATTGGAAAAACAATTTTTCTTGTAAATTTTCACTCAAATTACAAGAAAAAATTAACATAAATGAATAAATAAATATTTGAAATGTGAATAAAAGAGTCTCAGAAGAAGGAACTGCATCCTGTTTTATGGAATCCTTTACCACATCCAGCCCTGGGAGGTCAGCAAAAGTTTTGTTTGCTTGTTTTATCTTTGTTTTTCACTAAAACCAGTTTAACATCTTATTTATAAGTGAGGGGACTTTATCCTAGAAAGGGAGTGGACCTTCCAAGAACATTCAGAAACCCAGCCCAGCTCTGCTGAGCTGTCCAAGGAGTTTGTGGTCCTCTATTCCCACCCCTGAGGATGGGGCAAGATCAAGGAGTTTCCCTTGTCTGAGATCAGGCTCCTTGACAGCAGAATCTGGGGTAGGGACTTGGTGTTAGGGAAATAACAAAAGAAGTAGAATGGGGAACATAGATGCAAATACATTCATGGTTTGAAGGGGCTTCCCTGCCAAGTATGTTCTGCAAATCCTAATCTAAATCTGTGGTTATAATCTCATTTGGGAGTGGATTCTCTCCTCTTTATGTATGAGACCAGAGTAGTGTAAGATATGTTTTAAGTCAATCTATCTTGAGATATGACAGAAATTAAATGAGCAAGGGAATAAGAGGAGAAGCAGAGACCTGAGAAGACCCATTCCAAGCTATGCCCAGGAACAAAAGCTCAGAACAAGGTCCTTCCTCCAGAGCTCACAGAGGTGACACAGAGAGAAAACCTTTACCTAGAGTCGGCACCCTGAATTAGGGCCTCTACAACAGTCTCCTAAAATGTGAGAAAAGAAATTTATTAACGTTCCTGCCCCCATTAATAACAGATATAAAAATTGTACAACTATCCTGGAAAACAGTTTGGTAGTTTCTTTAAAAAAGTAAACCTCTAATTGCCGTATGAGCTTGCAATTACACTCCTGGGAATTTATTCTAGGGAAAAATAAACTATGTATGTTTCCCTGGACCAGCTTCTGACTTCATTAATTATAATCTCTTTCTTTTCTATTTAATGTGATCATTCTTTTTCTGACTTTGTGAACATATACAATTAAAGGAACTATTCTTTTCTTTTTTTAAAAAGAAGTATTCTTAAGTAAATCAGTATAAAATAAAAAAAAATTTCAAAAACTATTCTATGTCCTTGTCTAACAAGTTTTTCATTTCTGGTTCAGTCTTGATTGCTTTTTCTCTTCATTATGGGCTATATTTTTGTTGTTTCTTTGACTATCTTGTAAATTTTGACTGGAAGCTAGACACTTTGAATGCTGGCTATATTTACATTCCTGTAAATATACTTGAGCTTGATTCTGGGATGCAGTCAAGTTAGATGGAAGTAATTTGCTTCCTTTGGCTTTTTTACTTTTAAGATTTATTAGACAGGCCTAAAGCAATGTTTAATCTGCCAATATTGAGGCAAGCTATTCTGAGTGAAATACCTAATGTCCCATGAATCAGGAGGGTTGTTGTCTTCTTTTTTTTCTTTTAAACTGGCTGGTGGGAACGGCCTCTTTTTCCAGCTTCCAGCCCTGTGTGAGCCACACACTTCAAACTTGTATCACTGTACTAGGTCATTCCTAATTCCATACCTGGCCTGGGGTAGTTTTCTCACACATTTAAGATGATCAGTTCTCTGCTAAAGGGTCTTCTGTAGACCTCTGGGATTCTTTGTTGGGAAACAGATCTCTTTGCTTCTGTCTGTAATTTCCATCAGCCTTGGCTGCCCTGGACTCAGCTCTTCTCAGCTCTGAAAATCATCTGCACTTCTCCTGGGAACCTCTTTCCTGAGCTGTGGCATGAAATCTCTCTCACCAGTAAACCGGGACAAACACAGTGCTTATCTTGTTTGTTTTCTGTCTTTCAGGGATCACTATTGTTTTTTTATCTGATGTTCAGTGTGATGAAAATCTTTGGTAGGTTTTGCCAACAATTAACACTTATGTAGGTCAGAGGAAAATCTAGTTCCCTTTTGTCCCTTACGATTACAAGTATAAGGCTTTATAAATAAAATGGAAACTCTTAAAAAAGAACCATGGTCTTAGAAAAAGATAATTTATCAAATTCATCTAAACAATTAGGAAACACAGAAAGAATTAGCTATGAAAGAAATTGAAACAGAAATGTAATCTGACAGTTTTACCAGGAGTATAAATTATGCAAGAAGCCAATAATTTTAATCTTAGGCAAAATATTCTAGAAAACAAAACATTCATGATGGATTGCTTTTTACCTGATTTATGATACTAATATAATTTTGACACCAAACTATTCAAGGACAATATTATAAAGTGAAACTGTAGTAGAGAATTTTCACTTATAAACATAGAAAGGTAGATTCTACATCTCTCAATACATAAAATGTATATATATAAAGTATGATTATGTCATTCATTCCTCTGCTTTAAATTCTTCTCTGGCTGTCATCATAGAATAAAATTTAAACTCCTAACCATGAACTGACAAAAGACAAACAAATCTCTCTTACAGGAAGTGCAACCAGTGTGCTCTTGAGAGACAGATGGCAAAACTTTGTTTCACATACTTTGGACATGTTGTTTTTGGAAAAAAGAGTAAATGTTCTTGGGACAAGACATCATACTGGGAAGGTAGAGAGTCAGCAAGAGTGGAAGGCCTTCAATGAGATGGACTGACAGAGTGACTGTAACAATGGACTTCAGTGTGACAGAGGTCATGTGGATGGCACAGGATAGATAGAACAAGGTTCAGATCTGTTCACAAAGTGGTTATTGTTATGTCCGGTTAAGTTGTTTGTGATTTATAGTGATGCTGTACACAATAGTTTTGAACTCTGGTCTATCCTGTGCCAATCTTATTTTCTTTGACACATCTATCCCTACTACCCTAGCCACTGAGTCAGTCCATCTCATCCAAGGTCTTCCTCTCTTGCACTATCCCTCCATTTTCCCAAGAATGATGTTTATCTCTAAGGACTGGTCCCTCCTTGCAACATGCCCAAAGTATGTCAGACAGGGCTTCAGAATCTTTGCCTCCTGGTTTCACCCTTTCCAGGATAGATCTGTTTGGTCTCTTGGCAGTCCATGAGTATTGTGTTAAATACTCTTCTCCAGCACCATAACTTAAAGGCTTCAATTTTCCTTCTGTCATCCATATTCATTGGTCAGCTCTCTGATGAATAGCAAGTAGTTTTGAAGACCATGGCTTGGATCAGGTGCACCTTAGTCTCCAGACTGACATCGTTGCTCTACAGTACTCTTGAGAGGTTGCTGATAGCAAACTTTCCCAATGCAGTTTGTCTTTAGATTTCCTGACCATTAGTACCAAGAGCGTTGATTGTGGAACCAAGCAAACGGAAGCTGTTAACAATCTCAATCTCTTCACCACCCATCATCAAGCTGCCAGTCAACCCAGTGGTGAGAATCTTTGTATTCTTGATGTTGAACTTCAATCCATATTTAATATTCAATCCATATTCAATCCATATTTAGCCCTTGACATTCTGCAGCAAATGCCTCAGGCCCTCTTTAGTTTTGGCAAGCAAGGTTGTATCATCTGCATAACACAGGTTGTTAATGAGTCTTTCTCTAATTCTGATGCCACATTCCTCCTCAAAGAGCCCAGCCTCCCAGATGATCTGTTTCACATGAGGATAGAAAAGGTATGGAGATAGGATGCATCCCTGGCACACACCCTTCCTGATTTTAAACCATGTAGTGTCTCCTTGCTCTGTTCTGATGACTGCCTCTTGTTCCATGTATAGGTTTCGCATTAGCACAATCAAGTGTTCTGGGATTCCCATTCTTCTCAGAGTCAGCCACAGTTGGTTGTGACCCGCACAGTCAAATGTCTTTGCATAGTCAATGAAACACAGATAGACATTTCTTTGGTTCTCTGCTTTCAGCCAAGATCCATTTAACATTAGCTATAATATCCTGCAAAACTCCTGGAAGTAGGAGTGGCATTTACTTTCTAAACAACATGGAAACTCTGGAACTCTGAAAACTCTATGAACTTTGAGAAACGATGATAGTTATAGAAAGACTTCAGGGCTTTGGTTCATAGGGTCACTATGAGTCATGCTCAACTTGATGGCAATCAACAACATAATATCCGTAGTACCGCAGGCCCTTCTAAATCCAGCCTGCACATCTGCAGTTCTCTGTTGATGTACTACTATTCCAGACATTTTTGGATAATTTTCAGCAGACTCTTGCTTGCATGTGATTTTAATGATATTCTTTGATAATTTCCTCACTCCGTAGGGTCACCTTTCTTTGGAATAGGAACAAATATGGATTTTCTTCTAGTCAGCTGGCCAAGGTGGTTGTCCTCCAGATTCACAATTTGATGAACTAATCCAGGGCAGTGTCTGTTTGTTGAAATATGTCACTTGGTACACCCTCAATTCCTGGGGCCTTGTTTTATTACCAATTCCTTCAGAGCAGCTTCAACTTCTTCTTTCCTCACCACAGGCTCTTGCTTATAATTGACTGAAGGGCACCTAACAAAAACAACAACAAACGTCATAATTTGTTCCCAACTTAGTACTCTGATGTTTTACAAGTCTCCCTGTCTCTCTCACCTTTTAATTACATTCTTCCATACCCAACTTGGCTGTTTTGTAGCTCAAGGATTTTGGCTTTCCTCTTTCCCATCTCCACATTCCTATACTACCCACTTTTTCATTAGGTATTTACCTGCTATCATTTAGATATAAGCTAAATCATCACTTCTCCATAAATTCTTTTCTTAACATCTATCTTCTTTCTTTATCTTCTTCATGTCACTTATAACCATGTGGTAAAGGTATTCTGTCATTCACTTGTTCCTATTCAGTCTGAAGGCTGTGAAAAGAACCCAAGAAACATGATTATATGAAGAGTAAGGCATCAAGATTGTAGGAAGACTAATACCCAGCCTATGTTATGTACATGACACAACTTTGCTTGCAGGAAATGAAGAGGAATTGAAGCACTTACTAATGAAGCTCAAAGAATTAACAAGTCTTTAGTATGGATTACATCTTCACATGCAGAAAAGAAGTAGTTTATGACTGGATTAATAAACATAAACATGATAAACGGAGAAAAGATTGAAGTTGTCAAGGGTTTAATTTTTCTTGGATCCATAATCAACATCAATGATAGAAACAGTCAACAAATAAGTATCTCAGTCACAAAGGGACAAATATTGCATAGTGCCACTGTTGTAAAACAGGACTGACATCGGAGTTTGGGGGAGACTGAGAAAGATGGGATAAATTATGTACACTGCATTGAAACAGATGAGGGAGAGAACAGTTTAAAAGGAATATATGATTAGGTATTAATCTCATGACAGGAGTCTACAACGCAGGCTGCATAGTGCAGTGGACTTGGGAAAATGGATTGCATAACAATGAAAAAAATTTTTCTTTTACTTTTCAAAAAGAAGAGTCAACTGGGTTGGGGAAAGGTTGGGCAGGGAGAAAAGTGCAAAAATAAATGAATGGAAATTCAAAGTCTCTGTAAAAGTTCATTAAAATTAATAAAAAAAGTAAAAAAAAACCCAACCCAACAAAAGCAGTCAACAAATCAAAAGGCGTGTTGCAATAGGCAAATCTGTTGTCAAAAACTTCTTGAAAGTGCTCACAAGGAAGAACGTCAGTTTAAAGACTAAGATGTGTTTGACTCATTCCATGGTATTTTCAATTAATTAATTTACATGTTAATATTGGACAATGAATAAGGAAGACAGAAGAATAATTGATGACTTTGAGTTGTGGCATTGGCAAAGAATATGAAATATCCTAAGGACTGCCAAAAGAACAGACAGATCTCTCTTGGAAGAAATGCAGAGTACTCCTTAGAGGTGAGGACTATGTTTTCGTCTTACAAATTTTGGGCATAATGGTCAAGAAGGACTAGTTATATTTGGAAAAGGGGAAGGTCAGTGAGAGAAAGAAAGACTCTCAACTAGATGAATTGACAGTGACACCAGCAATGGTTTACGCAAAGCCGAGAGAGTGAGGCTGTTCAGGGTCAGGCAGGGTTTTGTTGTGTTTTGCATAGGGTCACTCTGAATCGTAACTGAATTCAGGACACTTAACAAAAACAATCACCACTACAGCAATTATCTGAATGTTCTCTGAAAAGAAGTAGTTTTCCTTAGAAATAACACTATTTGATTATTCTGAAATGAAGATAAATGATGAATTCTTGTAATTTGTTGTGAATTTCTAGAGTAAGAAGTTGTTACTTTTTCCTGAACATTTTATTGTGTCTTGGGTGAAATGTTACTAAGAAAGTTAGTGTTCCACTTAACAGTTTATACATACATTGTCTCATCTCATCAGTTGAAAGACTCTCATTCTACTAGCATTCTTTCTTTGCTTTTTTATTTTATATTGGTTTGCTTACAAAGTTCATATATATATTGTGTTTCACACTATTCTTCATTCACATTCCCATCTATTATGTTTCCTAAAATGAATCACCATTGGGCTATGCCCACTATTACTCTGCCTTTTCAGGTCCCCGCCAGAACTTTTCTATTTCCTTTGCCCCCTTCCTCTCACAAATTTGTGCAACCCTGTGATTTCACCCCCGCTCATTCTCACCCTTTTGCTACCACCTTTGACTCCTTGGAACCTTATACATGTTTTACTAATTATCCTTCTATTTTTACAATAATGGTCTTATACAGTATTTGTTAGTTTGAAACTGAGTTAGTTCGCTCAGCATGATGTTTTTCATTCTCTTCCAAGTCATGAAGAAATGCTCAAAATCATTGGTAATAAGAAAGATGCAAATCAAAATCACAATGAGATACTATCTCACCCCAGTATTAGTGGCAAATTTAGCAGGGCAGCAAGCAATAAATGTTGGGGAGGATGTGGAGAGATGGGAACTCTCATTCATTGTTAGTAAGATTGTAAAATGGTACAAACACTCGGAAGGCAGTTTGGCATTTCCTCAAAAAACTGAACATAGAAACTCTGTATGACCCAGCTATTCCACTACTAAGAATATACACCAAGGAAATTAGAACCGAAAGAGGAATGGAGATTTGTACACCAACGTTCATAGCAGCATTATTCATCATTGCAAAAACATGGAAATGGCCCAGATGCCCAAAAACAACTAATGGATTGAGAAATTGTGGTATATTCATACAATGGAATAGCACGTAGCACTCAGGAACAATAATTTTGAAAAATACGACATTATTTGTATTACATTCTTCCCATATTCTCTGTAGGTTTTCCTTCTCTGTTCTTCTAGCTTTCTGGTATCTTTCCAATGTTTAAACTTTGTTGGAAAACGCTTCCCTTTTCATACTGTACAGTGTGCTAAGGAGCACATTCCTCACAGGTGTTGTTATTCATTTAATAGGTCTGTCTTTGTCCAGCTGAAAGGTGATCCTTAGGGATGGATTCAGCACCAAGTTTGAAGGCTGTCTAAAGCTGGTAGTCTTGGAGGTTCTACCAGTCTCTTTCAGACAAGTTAGTCCATTTTCTTTTTTTAGAATTCAGAATTTTGTCCTAATTTTTCTCCTATTCTGCTAGCCATTCAGTCAATGATGCTGACTGGATATCTTCTAGTTCTGGTCTCGGACGAGAGGAAGAAGTGGTTTGTTCCATTAGTCCCTTGTACCAGCCATTTCCTTGAGTTATCAATTTGTTTAACTCTTCTTGGCTCCAGATGGGGAGAGGCCAATGGTTGTATCTTAGGTGGCTGCTCACTTGCTACTCACCAGAGTAGGATGTAGATTACTTTCTTCAAGGACTGTGTTGTGCAGATGGACTTAGATGTCAACAGAGACTGTGGTTCTAAAACTATAACGCTCAGTTACTCAGTCCTAAAAGTATTTGATTATGGCTAGGAAATATGCATAACTTTGCCTTCTGTGTTGTTGCTTTGTGTCACTGAGATGACTACAACTCTTACTGACCCTATGAACACCATACTGGCACCATGCCCTGTCCTTAACCATCCTCTTAATCTACGCCATGCTTGAACCCTATGTCAATTAATGTTGTTGAAAGGATTTTCACCCCCTCTGACCCTCCATTTTCCCCAGCATAAATCTTTTCCCAAGGATTAGTCCCTTTTGGCAACATACCCAAAGTATGTTAGATGAGGTTTCATCAACCAAGGAATACCTTATTTGCACGTCTTCCAAGATAGACTGTTTTTTGGTTATTCAGGGCATGTTTAGTACTCTTCACCAAAACCACAATTAAAAGACATCAATTCTTCTTCTATCATCTTTGTTCATTGTCCAACTTTCAAATGTCTAGGAAGCAATTAAAAAAACATGCCTTAGAACAGATACATATTGTTGTTGTTAAGTGCCGTCGAGTTGTAGATGACTCATTGTGACCCTATGAGCGAAAGACCTTAACACTTGTATAAATTTCATCATTTCTCCAAGTTCATGGAGTTTCCGGAGGCAAGCTATTTTGGAAGTGGATGTCACTCCTGCTTCCAAGCTTGTTTTAATTGGGAAGCTCCACCAAACACTGTCCACCATGAGTAACCATTATCACACTTGACACATCAGTGTCACAGTGTTTAGCATCACAGCAACCATGAGTTACCTCTGTATAGCAAGTGACAGACCAGTGCTATACCACTTAGGAGAATGTTTGACCCCAAACAGTTAAGGCCAGGCCTGAGAGCTGCAGATTAAATTCACCCACCTTCAGCTTTGTTGCATCACTTTCTGTCCACTAAGCACTATGTTGCTGTTGTTCAGTGCCATTAAATTGTAGGTGACTCATAGTGGCCCTATGAATGAAAGACCTGAACACCTGTATAACTTCCATGTCTTTAAAATGATATTGTTGCTCTTTAGCACTTTGGAGAAGTTTTTAATAGCAGATTTTCCCAATGCAACATGACTTTTGATTTCTTTTTAAAAAGTTTTAATTTTATTTTATTAGTTTATTTACAAAGTTTGAATATATTGTTTTCAAGAACAGATTCTTCGAATTTCCCTCACCCCTCCACCTATCAAATTGTACAACTCCATGATTAATTCCCCCTTTTCCTGCACATCCTCATACCTCTGGTTCCACCCTCACCTCCCCTTGGATCCTTATACTCATTCTACAATAATGGCTTTATACATTATTTATCCTTGTGGGACTGAGTTAGTTCACTCACCATAATGCTTTCCAGTCCTCTTAAGTTAGGTAATAATTTACAAAATCATGACTTCTGCATGCTGTGTAGTATTCCATTATATGAATGTACTGTGATTTTTAATCCATCATTTGTGCCTGGACATTTGGGCTGTTTCCGTGTTCTTGTGAAGGTGAATATCGCTGCTATGAACATTGGTGTGCAATTCTCCATTTGTGCCTCAGTTCTCATTTTCTAAGGGGTATATTCTAAGTAGTGGAATAGCTAGGTCATATGAAATTTCTATTTTCAGCTTTTTATTTCTTGATGGCTGTTACTATACATACTGATTGTGGATCTAAGTAAAATTGTTGGCAACCTCAACCTTTCTCCATCTATCACAATGTTGCTCAGTCCAGTGGTGAAGATTTTTGTTTTCTTGATGTTGAGATGTAATCTATAGCGAAGGTTGTGGTCTTTGATCGTCTTCATTAAAAGCTTCAAGTCTTCTTCAGTTTCTACAAACAGGGTTGTATCATATCCATAACATAGGCAATTGTGTCTTCCTCCAGTCTTGATGAGACATTCTTTTTCATATAGTACAGCTTTTTAAATTATTTGCTCAGCATATAGATTGAATATATATGGATAAGGAATACAACTCTGATGCGCACCTTTCCTGGTTTTAGACCATAAAACGTTCCCTTGGAATAACTGCTTTTTGGTCTATGTATAAGTAGCACAACTAAGTGTTCTAGGTTTCACATTCTTTTTAGTATATTTTCAACCCATGTAAATAAGAAGTAATGAATATCCTTTGATAAATGTCTGTATACTCATGGGTATATTTCCATACGCCACCCTGGACTTATTAAACGTACATATTCATTTATGCATTTATGCATGTTATTGTTACTACTCCTATAGCAAGATTTATCATGGATGTAATATTTACCATTGTTGCATTTTTATTCTTGTGTATCTCCAGTTCTACCTTTGCCTTGATCATATTGTGCTGACCTCCTTCTTGTTGTATATGATCTTTCCCACCATTCCAGTTAATACTTGTTCTGTCTCCATACCTTTTCAATCCATATGCAGAACAGATCATGCAGGAGGTTGGACTCTATGAGAAGGAATGTGGCATTAGAGTTGGAGGAAGACTCAACAACTTGCACTTTGTTATGCAGATGACACAACCTTACTTGCCAAAACTGAGGAGGATCTGCTGCATTTACTGCAGAAGGTCAAGGACTTCAGCCTTCAATATGGATTGAAGCTCAACATCCAGAAAACAAAGATTCTCATCACTAGGCTGATTGGCAGCATCATGATAGACACTGAGGAGACTGAGATTGTTAACAGCTTCAGCTTGCTTGGCTCCACAGTCAACACTCCTGGCACCAGCAGCCAGGAAATGAAAAGATGAATTGCACTGGGAAAGGCTTCTGTCAGGGACCTCTCCAGAGTACTGAAGAACAAAGATGTCATTCTGGAGACTAAGTTGAGCCTGATCCAGGCCATAATCTTCACAATTACTTGCTATGCATCAGAAAGCTGAACAATGACTAGAGATGATAGAAGGAGAATTGACACCTTTGAGCTGTGGTGCTGGGAAGAGTATTGAATATACCATGGACTGCTAGAAGAATGAACAGGTTTGTCCTGGAGGCAAGGATTTTGAAGTTCTGTCTGAAATACTTTGGGCATGTTTCAAGGAGGGTCCAGTCCTTGGAGAGGGATGTCATGCTTGGGAGAGTGGAGGGCATTACAAAAGTAGAAGACCCTAGATGAGATGGATTGACTCAGTGACTGGGGTAATGGGCATAGTGTGTCAGAAATGATGAGGTTGTCACAGGCTAGAGCAAGGTTCAGAGCTGTTGTACATAAGGTCACTGTGAGTCAAAAGATACTCAACAGCACTTAATAACAACAACAACCACCACCTAAGTAGTGATTTTTCTCTCTCCTTGACCCATCCCTGAGAACCATCAAAAATAGTTTCTTTCTTTGTGTAAATATTTTCTTGACATTTTATAATAATGGTCTCATAAAATGTTCTTTTTAAATTGCGATTTCATTTTGTTTTGATGTTACCCTCGTGTTATGGGTTACACTATTTCCCCTAAAAAGATATATTGAAGTCCTAATTCCTGTAAATGTGACCTTGCTTAGAAATAGTGTCTTTGCAGACACAATTTATCGGCATGAGGCATACAGGAGTAAGATGGGTTCTAATCATTTCCCATATCTTGAACACCTTGTTAGGAGGGTCTAGTTCTTCAAAAAGGACATCATACTTGGAAAAGTAAAGGATCAATGAAAGAGAGGAAGACCCTCAGGGAAAGTGGATTGATACAGTGACTCAAATAATGGACTCAGAACTGGTGAGGACGGTACAGGATAGGGCATGGTTCACATATCGTTGTTAGGATTTCTACGAGTCATATTTAACTTGACAGCACCTAACAAGAACAGTGTCTTTATAAGAAGAGAAGAAACACAGATACAGAGGGAAGAAAGTAATGTGAAGAATGATACAGAAACAGAATTTTTTATGCTGCCACAAATCGAGGAAAATCTGGTGCTGCCAGAATTTGAAAGAAACAAGAAAAAATCCTTCCCTGAAGAATTCAGAAGGAGCATGGCCTAGGATCTTGGTTTCAGATGTCTAGCCTCCAGAACTGTGAAACACATTCCTATTATTTTAAGCCACCCACTTGTGGTGATTTGTTAAGGAAGCCCGATGAACTTAATACACCTTGTTTGACGTTCATTTTTTGAATCATTAATAACTCAAGGATAATTAAAAACTCTTTGACATTTCAATGAGTTTAATCAAATAATATTTACTGTCTTTTAGTTTTTTATGCACAATTTGTCCATTTTTTACTACATAGTTACTTGGTACTGGCTTTAGTAACTTTTGAACCATGACTCTTGTCATGTTCACCTTACCTTTGGAAGCTTCTCAGTTTTGTCACAAACATTCTAGATGTGTGAAATGTCTGAGCTAGAGATTTTCCAGAAGCTTCTCCTTTCCAAACACACATGAGAACGTGCGCTAACTGTGAAGAGAATGCTGCCAAGAAGGTGCCATTCTGGATTTCGTGCTGTGATTCATTTGGAATCAGAAGTGCATTTGCACACAGGCAATAATATGTGTGTTGGCAATTTCTCTTTGTTTACCTTTAATTCTTTCGTACAACAAATATTTATTGAATGATTAATATACTAATATAGTTTCTGGATAAACAAAAATTGCCAAGCAAAAATCTCTAACAGAGGAGATAGAAAAATAAGTAAAGTCAGTAAATGGCTATCGTATATTTTATAGAGATTTAAAATGTGTGTGTTAGAGAGCGAATGAGCCAGGACAGCCTTCCTTGAGAAAGTGACACTTGAGTTAAAGACCTTGAAGAAGTGGGGGGACAAACTATGTGTATACCTGAGAAAGAGGCATTTGGCATTGTAATATGGGCAAAGATGTTACGATGAGAACATACCTATCTATAATCAAGGGTTGGCCAGGCCAGTATCATTGTAACAGTGGGCAAAAGGAAGGAAGTGAGAGGGTTAAGAGACAATGGTGAGAGTAGACCATTTAAGGCCTTTGCTGTAGGGATATGAATACAGTTTGCTGACTTTGAAATACTAATCAGCTAATCTGAGTAAATTGCTAGTAAGCCACTTGAGTAGGATGAAGACCATTATCTTTGTGGATTATGTTATACAAAGGCTAATTTCCCGCCACTCCCCCCGCAATTCAACAATTTTTACATGTACAATTCAGAGTCCTGGGTCTTTCACCTGTACATTCTCACTCTTCTGTTTCTCTCAATTAACATAGGCTTACCGCCTCCTCGCAAGCTTCCTATCCTTTTTTAAAAATTTATCCTTGTTTACTTACAAAGTTTGTTTACATTGTTTTTCACACTGAATATTTCCCATTTCCTTTACCCATCCCTCACTCTACCCATCACAGTGTGTAAGGCTGTGATTACCCCCTGCCCATCCTCATCCCTCTGCTCCTACCCTTTCCCCCTCAGATCCTCAGACATGCTTTCCTAGTTTCTTTCTATTTCTACACTGATGGTCTTATATAATATTTGTCCATATGGTACTAAGTTCACTCAGCATAATGTTCTCAAGTCCTTCTCAATTTAAGTAGTGAATTACAAAATCATTGCCCCTGCATGCTGTGTGGTATTCCATTGTATGAATTTACCATAATTTCTCAATCCATTTGATTGTGGTTGGACATCTGGGCTTTTCCCATGTTCTTGTGACGGTGAATAAAACTGCGATGAACATTGGTGAACAAGTCTTTGTGCCTCAGTTCTCATTTTCTCGGGGTATATTCCAAGCTGCCTCATATGAAATTTCTATGATCAGCTTTTTGAGGAAACACAAAGGCTAATTTTTAAGAAGTAGATTGCCAGGCCTTTCTTCTGAGATATCTCTGTGTGGCCTAATACTTACAATTCTCTAATTAGCTGTTGAAGAGTACCTCTAAGTACTCCAAGTGTAACTAACCAGGTGACCCAGTGACTGTTCTGGAACCCATGACACTCTGGTATTGGCTGGCTGACTGACGTCTTGGTGGAGGTCTTGTCTTGGTGGCAGTCAGGCAAGGGAAGTTTCTGGGGTCCTTTTTGTTGTGTATTACTGTTCTTTTTCTCCTTCCAAAGTGGATGGCCTTGAGCCTTAGACTGGGGGCAAAGGTGGAGGCCTGCCCAAGGGTGTGGCTCTAAAATCCTGTAGGGTCCTATTCTATTAATTTTAGAAGAATATTCTTTTAAAGATGCAGCAATCATTTTTCTATTTGCTGTCTGAACAACTTTAAGTTGTTGTGATGCTGAACACTGTTCCATAGTCGTGTCAAATACCCTAATTGCTACCCATTATGTATAATGGTTGGATGAGCTTCCAGATTGATTCATGTTGGGAAGAAGTAGTGGCATCCACTTCCTAAACTAGATGCCTCTGGAATCTCTACAGACTCTCTTATAAATGTACAGAAATGATGTTAATTACAGAACAGATTTCAGATCTTTTGTGTAAAGCTTACTCTGAGTCATATTCGACAGAACAACACTTAACCACTGCTAAATGAGACTAGTGTTGTTATATCTGAAGGAACAATCTTCCACTTCACACATCACTCTTTATCATATGTGCTGCATGAGGTAACCTGTGTTTGCTGTGATGCTGAACCTTGTGCCATAGGGATATCAAAGACCAGAATGGTTTCCCGTTGTGGACAGTGTTTGGTGGAGCTTCCCATTGTAAAACAGGTTGGAAAGCAGGAGTGGCATCCACTTCCTAAACCACATATCTCAGGAAATTCTATGAACTTGGAGAAATGACGATAGCGATGGAAAGGCGTTAGGTCTTTTGCTCATAGAGTGGCTATGAGTCAATCTCGACTCGAAGGCAGTCAACAACAACAACAACATGCACTTGAGCGCTGGATGACAAAGCTTTGTTACTCATACCTTGTTTGTATGACTAGGAGATACTATTCCTTGGAAAAGGATATCATGCCTGGAAGGGTAGAGAATCAGTGAAAGAGAGAAAAATCTTCACTGAGGATTGACAGAGTTACAGCAGCAACGGGCTCAAGTATATCAGAGATGGTGAGCACGGCACAGGGCAGGATAGGATTCAGATCTGCTGCTCAGAGAATAGTTATGAGTCATACTCTACTCGACAGCACCTAACCACAACAATTCACAGTGTCATTGTGTGCCATCGAGTTGGAGCTGACCCATAGCTGACCCTCCAGTGGGTTTTCAGAGGCAGTAAATCCACAGGAGGAGCAGCTGGTGGATTTGAACAGTGTGCTTTTGGGATTGCAGTGCAGGTTCTTGCCGCTAGGCCACCAGAGCTCTCTTGTCTAATGCGTAGAGTTTTGTAACCAGTGGTACGACACTTGAAGGACTAACTTTAAGGAGACATAAACTAGAATCCATTAAGGAGCTGGGCACACATTCCATTGTGGATTCTTTTGAAATGAGAATATAGAGCCACAACTGCCAAAATTGAAAACTGCAAAGACCTCTCATTAGAGATTATTATTCTCATTTTGAAAACAAGCCCTTACATTGTGCGAATTTGCTCAAGGATATTCTGTAAGCCAGTGATAGAGGCAAGACCATGACCTCATAAACTGGACAAGCATTCCACTGAAGTTCCTATAATCTCCTGACTGTGACTTGATGTTTTTAACTGAATGTTCAATGACAAATCCTGATTTAGTAAATAATCCCTACAGAGACCATTTCATGAGACCAATTAAAATGGGTTTTCTCCCTCCCCCTTTGTCCTTCTTTCTTTCTTAATACAGCTTTCTGCTTCTTGCTGTGTAATTGCCTTGCACAGATTCACTCAACTTGTATGCAGCTGCTCCAGGTGTTACACAGCTGTCAAAACTCCCTCACTGGAAAATCTTGGGAAGCACACGGCAACTCTCTGGTGGAAAACTGCTAGATCCAATGTGCCTGCAAGCAAGACTTGGTTGATTATAGATTTTTAAAATTATTATTAATGGAAATTTATGCTCATTATAGAAAATGCTATGACCACAAAAAAAATAATAAGTTACATTTCATTCTCAAACCAGATTCCACTTTAATATCTTCTAGGCTGAAAACACTTTTTTTCTGGCCTCTTTTTATATTCTAATTTGTGTGTGTGTGTGTGTGTGTGTGTGTGTGTACCGTCAAATCTGATCTGACTGGTGCAGGAGGAGATTGTCCCTCCTTTCCTGGCAGAGCGTCTGGTGGATTTGAACCATGCGCCTCTGGGATTGCAGTGCAGCTTCTTGCCACTAGGCCACCAGAGCTCCACTATATTCTAATTTTAAACACTGTTGGTACTGTTGTTGTTGTTATGTGCTATCGAGTCATTTGCGACTCATAGCAACCCTATGTACAAGAGCCCTAAATGCTATTCTATCCTGTGCCAACTTCGCTGTCTCAAACACATTCATTTCCACCACTCCACTCACAGAATCGATCCATCTCATCGAGGGTCTTCCTCTCCTGCTCCGTCCCTCCACTCTCCCAAACATGATGTCCCTCTCCAAGGATCAGTCCTTCCTTGCAACATGCCCAAAGTATGTCAGACGAAGCTTCAGAATCCTTGACTCCAGGGAACACTCTGGCTTCACCCTCTCCAGGACAAACCTGTTTGTTCTCCTAGCAGTCCATGGTATATTCAACACTCTTCTCCAGCACCAAAGCTCAAAGACATCAATTCTCTTTCTATCATCCCTTTTCACTGTCCAACTCTCCGATTCATAGCACGTAATTGCAAAGACCAGAGCCTGGATCAGGTGCACTTTAGTCTCCAGCCTGACGTCCAGTACTCTCAAGAGTATTGACTTTCCCAATGCAAGTCGTCTCCTTATTTTTAAATTTGTTTTTACTGACAATAAACCAATTCGTTCTTGCTGATTAAAAAGATCACAATCCAAATGTACACACACACACACACACACACACACACACACACGCTGTTGTGTTGTTATGTGCTGTTGAGTCGCCTCTGACTCGTAGCGACCTATGTACAACAGCTCTGAACCCTGCTCTATCCTGAGCCAATCTCATTGTCTCTGACACACTTACCCTTATTATTACCTCAGTCACTGAATGAATCCATCTCATCCAGGGTCTTCCTCTCTCATGCTGTCCCTCCACCCTTCCAAGCATGATGTCCCTCTCCAAGGACTGATCCCTCCTTGCAACAAGCCCAAAGTGTGTCAGATGGAACTTCAAATGCCTTGCATCCAAGAAGCAGCCTGTTTTCACCCTCTCCAGTACGGACCTGTTCTCTTAGCAGTCAAAACTCTTTTCCAGCATCACAACTGAAAAGTATTGATTCTTCTGTCATCCTTAGTTTATATTGTATCCATGGACTTAATCTATAGCTTCATTCTAGAATGTAAACTCCTCTAGGTGCAGGTACATTTTCCATTGAATTAACTATTATGCTCTGTGTCCTAGGACAATGCTTGGTGTTTTCTGTGAGGTTGATTCAGACTCATTGCAGCTCCCACAGGACTGAGTCGAATGAGTCCTACAGGGTTTCCTAGGCAGTGATCTTTTTCTCATAGAATCGCTAGTGGGTTTGAATCACTGACCTTTCAGCTAGCAGTCAAGATGCTTGCTTTCCTATCGCACCTCTCCTCCTCCTGTTTGGCATGCTCTGTTAAGTGTCCTTGAGAACGTTCTGCTCATTGAGATCACGTGCACAGCAGAAGGAAGCCCTATCTAATCCTGTGCCATCTTCACAAGCCCTGTGATGCTAAGCTTCCTGCTGCAGCCACTGAGCAAAGCCATCTCTTTTCTGTTGACCTTGACTTAAACAAATAAAAAAGATAACTAGTAGGTACATCATAAATGCTGGTTACTTTTTTTCCTTTTGACATAATTGCTGCTATTAGATGCCAATGAGTCATCTCCAGTTCATTGTTAGATGTTGTTGAGTTCACTAAAGTTCACAGTGACCCTATGAACAGCAGATGTGAACTGAGCCCTCTCCTGCACTATTCTCCTGATCTCTGTTGTGCTCAAACCCATGGTGGTAATCACTGTGTCGAGCCATCCTGTTAAGAGTTTCCCCTCTACCTTTTCTAGTATGATATTTCTCTCCAAGGACTGATTCCTCCTGAAAGTATACCCAAAGTAAGTGGGGCCATGTTTCATAATCTTAATCTACGGGAGCATACTGGTCATACTCCCTTCAGAGCATTTTCTTCTGGTCGTGCTCCCACTCACAGCAACCCAACGTACAACAGAAGAAAATGGCTCAGGATAGGAAAACGTTCAGAGATATAATACACTGGGTCTCTAAGAGTCACAGATGACTTGACAGCATGTGCATGTAACAATATAGTTTATCGCGTGTGGGTTCAATGTGCACGTACCTAATGCGTAATGATGCTGAGTACTGTGTTGGTTCACATGCCTTTCTTTGTTTATCATAAAGAATTAGGCCGTTAACCAGAAGATTGTGATTCTAACCCACCAGTCACTCTGTGGGAGAAGGATAACATGGCCTGCATCTGTATTCTTAGGCTCAGAGGCATCAGTATTCTTGGGCTTAGAGGCATCAGCCTCGTCTGAAAGTAGAGGAGTGACTTTCTTTGTGCCAAAATGGCCAACTCCACTCCTAGCCCTGGTGGTGCAACGATGGTGCACTCAACTGTGACATGAAAGGCTGGCCATTCAAACTCACCCAGAAACTTTGCAGAAAAGACTGGACAATTTGTATCCATGAAAATTTCTGTCAAGGAAATGATATGGGACAGTTTTACCCTGCAATATGTTGCCATTAGGCATTGAAATCTGCATGGTACACACCATGAAAGGATTTGCTACACAGAAAGGTTTGAGTCTACCCAGAGGCATCTCCAAAGAGAGACCTGGCAATTTACTTCTGAAAAAATGATCCATTGAAAACCATGCAAGGTACAGAGAAAAGTTTATTAGTAGTTACTGGGGGCAGAAGGAATTCTGGTTGAGTAGCATGTATTGTACTGGGCTTCCAACTGAAGAGTTGATGATTCATGTCCACTGGTAGGTTCTTGGAAGACAGCTAGGTGGTCTCCTTCTATAAAGATTTACTGTGTCTGAAACTCAATGGGGAGTTGCTTCGAGTGGGAGTTATTTTGAAGACCGGGAGATCAAATGGGCTGTGTGGCTGTATGTTAGATGCAGGAGAGTTGTGGGTGGGGAGGTATGATAGTTTAGGAAGCGTTGAGCATCTTTTTATGTTGACAAAGAATTTGCCAACAATTATGTAACATAATTAGGAGGCAGTCTCCTCTTATGAGATTTGTTGCTTCCAAAACCTGCTGGAAGGTCAGCTTTGGGTCAGTTCTGACTCCACGACAAACAATAACAACAATGACAACTAGAGGGGAGCCCTTGCAGCACTGTGGTCACAGTTGTTGTTGTTGTTATGTGCCATCGAGTCTCTTGCTACTCATAGAGACCCTATGTACAACAGCCCTAAACCCTGCTCTATCCTGTGCCAATCGCACTGCCTCTGACACACCCATCCCGATTACCCCAGTCACTGAATCAATCCACCTTGTAGAGGGTCTTCCCCTCCTGCACTGTCCCTCTACCCTACCAAGCATGATGTCCCTCTACAAGGACCGGTCCCTCCTTACAACATGTCCAAAGTATGTCAGACGAAGCCCCAGAATCCTTGCCTCCAAGGAGTAGCCTGGTTTAATCCTCTCTAGGATGGATTTGTTTGTTTTCTTGGCAGTCCATGGAACATTCAATACTGTTCTCCAGCACCACAGCTCAAAGGCGTCAATTCTCCTTCTATCCTCCCTAGTCATTGTCCAACTCTCTGATGCATAACAAGTGATTGCAAAGACCATGGCCTGTATCAGGCGCACCTTAGTCTCCAGAGAGACACCGTTGCTCTTGAGTACTTTAGAGAGGTCCCTAACAGCAGACTTTCCCATCGCAATACGTTTTTTTATTTCCTGGCTGCTGGTGCCAAGAGTGTTGACCATGGAGCAGAGCAAACTGAAGCTGTGAACAATCTCAATCTCTTCGCCATCCATCCTGATGCTACCGATTGGTCCAGTGGTGAGAATATTTGTCTTCTTGACATTGCGCCTCAGTCCATACTGAAGGCTGCAGTCCTTGACCCTCTGCAGTAAGTGCATGAGGTCCTCCTCAGTTTCAGCGAGCAAGGTTGTGTCATCTGCATAACGCAGATTGTTGATAGATTGTCCACCAATCCTAACGCCACCCTTCTCCTCATAGAGCCCAGCCTCTCAAATAATCTGCTCTGCATACATGTTGAAAAGGTATGGAGACAGGATGCATCCCTGGCGTACACCCTTCCTAATTTTGAACCATGCAGTGTTACCCTGCTCTGTTCTGACTACTGCCTCTTGGTCCAAGTATAGGTTTCGTATTAGCACGATTAAATGTTCTGGGATTCCCATTCTTCTCAGAGTCAGCCACAGTTTATTATCGTTGGTAGATCAAATCTTCCAGTTGTCCTGAAGATGTGGCAGTCAGCTTCAATTATGATTCAATCTTGGAAACCCTCTGGGGCAGTTCTGCTGTTTTCTATAGGATTACTGAGTCAGTATTGACTGTACAGCAGTGGGTTTAAGTTTTTGGCTAATATCACTTACACTGCAGGCACTCTGGTGGCCTAGTGGATAAGGAGTTGTGAGCTACCCACCCAAAGACACATGGTTTCAATTCATCAGCTGTTTTGAGGGGGAAATGAGTAATATCTTCTTGTGTGATTCACACTCTCCAAACTCCTTCTAGAATGTCAGCTCTGAGTCTGTTCCCCCTTGACAGGGCATAACAATACCAATAACATCATGAAATTGTACACCTGAAAAATGCTGAATTGGAAAATGTATTATATAACTGTATCATGTCTATATTCTACATAACATGCCTCCAGAAACTCCATGAACTTTGATAAGTGTCAATAGTTGTAGAGGGGCTTCAGGCCTTTTGCTCATAGGGTCGCTATGAGTTGTGCTCGATTCGAAGGCAATCAACATCTTTTTATGACAACAATAGGAATCTAAAACAAAGCCAAACCAAATCCTACAGACCATAATTCTTCTCTGAAACACATGGGTTGCCATGAGTCAAATGACAAAACTGTGTTTGGTTGTTTGCTTTTTTATAAGATCTACTGCCATTGAGTTGATTCCAACTCTCAGTGACACCGTGGGATAGAGAAGCCCTGCCACGTTTCCAAGACTGTGAATCTTTACAGAGCGCTCACTTCCTCCTGCTCGCCTTGCAGCGTGACAGATGGGTTCAAACTGCTGATCTTTAAGTTACAAGCTGAGTTCTTTAACCACGATCCAGTGATTTTGTTGTTATGTGCTGTCAAGTTGGAACTGACCCGTAGCTCATTTTCAGAGGCATCAATTGTATGGGAGGACATTGCCCATCCTTCTCCAGTGGAGCAGCTGAGAGATTAGAACTGTGTGCCTTTCGAATTGCAGCGCAGTTTCTAGCACTAGGCCACCAGAGCTCTCTACAGCAGTAGGGCTCCTTTTCCAGACCCCATCCCTTTTTAGATTGAGAACTCCCATATAAATGTATGCTGTAGAAGAAATGGCTGGCATTTTCTCACTGACTAGAAGCAAATTGTGGTGCACCGAAGAACAGGAAGGGGTTATGGATTCAATGAAGAGCAGAACTGGAAGTAGCAGCTCCTTTATTGACTTCACTCTCTTGCCTTTGGCTATCACTGAGAAGTAAGTACTTCCAGGAGCAGAGGCAATGAAGCTGGGCCTATGCCAAGCCTTTGGACTAAATAGAATAAAGATAACTGAATATGTTTTTTAAAAAATGCTTGGTAAGGTGGCTAATTAAGAGTCCCTGAGATTCTGGTTAATCTAGGCCCAGGGGCCTGCTTAGATCTGTCGAGTTCAGACAGTGAAGATGTTCAATGAGCATACTGACTTCCACTAGTGACCATCTGAAAATTGTGGCCATTTTCCAAACACTGAGGCCTTTTCTGCTGGTGCTTCAGAATCTGCATAAATTTAGATGGTTGGTGTCAGGCCAAGTGTGTCCCTGCAGACATATCTTAAAAAATATCTGCCTGCATTTAGACAAAATGATTTGTCACATATTTATCAGATATTGAAAATTGTTTGCTTAGCTAAGTGTTAAAAAATGTTCAAGTTTTCATCCCTCTTTTAATGCACTTGAATAAGTACAATGATGGAACTGAGTTAGGAGAATCTATTCAGGCTAAACTTAGGGAAAACGAGAATTCCTGGCTTTAGGAAGAAGGATAAAACCAGGAATGGCTGGAGAGCTTAATGGCAGAAATAAGCAATTATATATTGGGTAAACATTGGGTTGCCTTGTGGTCTCTAATTTTCCATACACATGTCTCTTTATGTAAGATATAGCATGTGAGAGAGAAGAGAGAGATTTTAATTGTGCTCTGGAGGCTCTAAGTTCGTACCTCAATGACAGTGGTGTTAGAACATGCATGGAGATGACTGTTGGATGAGGGAATTTAAAATAGGGAAATGGTAGCTCTCTAGATCATCACTCATCTGTTAGTTTGTCTACTAATGTGATTTCCATGCTGTTGTGATGCTGGAAGCTATTCCCGTGGGATTTCATATACCAGTGAGCAGGTTTCAGGGAGGTTTCCAGACTAGGACAGACTAGAAGAAGGAGTTGATGATGTAAGTAGCCAATGAACTCCTAATCATTCACAACAAATGCTTTCCAACATGGACCAGAAGATGAGCTGTCTAGGTTAGAAAGCATTCAGAATACACTGTGACCCCACTAGTGGACTCAAGCTGGTTCCAAGTTGGGCAATATTTTGTTCTATTATATATCGAGTTGCATTGAGTGAGACCCAACTTGATAACAACTAACAACTGTTCCTTGGAAAATGGCATCATGCTGGGAAAGGTTAGGGAAAGAGAGGAAGTCCTTTAACAAGATGAGAAGAGGCAGTGACATCAGAAATCATGAGGATGCCTCAGGGTAGGGCAAGGTTCAGATCTGTTGTTCATAGGGTTGTTATGAGTCATTATCGACTCAGCACCACATAACCATCACTGCTACTGTTCTCCAAGGAAAGAATATTCAGTGAGTAAAGACAGCTAATGTCTCCTTATAAAGTAAAGGAGGAACACCCCATCTGGTGAATCACTTAGAGAAGACATTTACTTGAAAGGAGGGAGGCAAGGCTGAAGCTTAGGGATATGGGAATTAGGAGATTCCGTTCCACTGCTGCCACTGTTGTCTCTTCAACTAGCAGTGAATTCTGTGCCTCTCAGTGTGTGCTTTGAATCCTTGCCCACTGCCTATCTACAGAGCTGTTCAGAGATTCAGTCAAAACTGTGGAGGTGAAGAGGCTGCAGATTGCAAAATCCTGGAAATGTAATGGATCACACAGGCAGATGTTTCAAATTCTAAAATAGTTGTGCTCAAGGACATCAGAGTCAGCAACATACAAAGCAGCTTAATGAATAAACAACTGACTCAAAAGTCCAGATTCACAGTGGCTTGGTTTTGTTGCAGGCAGAGTTGATGAAGAAAACAGCTATAAAAAAATTTCCCTTAGCTCGTTCTGACCATCTCCTGTATTCCATGCAACCTTTTTTCTTAACTGGGGCTTTTCAGAATGGAACTCTATGTTCCATTTCTGGTCTGTTGCTTGATCTTTGCTGGAAAGAACACGAGGGACTTTAGTGCACCTACTGCTCTTTTGTGGGTCTGTCTTTACAGGGTTAACATGTTTTCCAGCCATCCTTGCAGCATTTTCTTTTGCAAACACGCTTTCCAGATATTCTTCAGTGATCTTTTTATAACAATGTTATGAGATGTGTCATTTGCATTTATAGAGTACTTTGCCCTTAAAAAATTTTTGCCACGGGATGGTTACGGCTGTGCCTGCAGGCATGTCAAGTAAGGAGTTGTCCTAAGGAAAACAGAACTTTTCTGCAGAGGTGCTGATACTGCCAATTCCACTCCCCCCCCATCCCTTAAGCTTCTTGTCAGATTTATGGCAATTATTGTAAAAGGGCACTCAGGAGCCAAGTATTCTAAAGTAATAGTTTAACATGGTTACTGAAAATTCAGATGTGCTCGAGAGGGATGAGAGGTTGGGGAGCCTATTGCAAGTCAGCAAAAATGTCTCGGATGATACAGTAAAGCTAGTTTAATACAATCCATGGAGACACAGGGTTTGGCATGAAAACATATATCTTAGCACCATCTTTGCGGGTCTCGATTACCTACAGGACCTTATTATAATGTGCCTTTTCATAGCTACAGATCTTAGGGTATGGCAGAATATGCTGTCATTATATACTGCATAGTCATCATTTAGATGAGGACCAAGGGGACCCAGGCAGTGAGAAGTTCTGTTAAGTGACCAGGATGAGGGTAACCATGAAACAAGAGGGGTAAGGTGAGGTGAGGAAAGGAGAAAGCCCTCAGCGCGGTCAGCCCGCCGCCAGACAGCTCTAATCCAATTGTAACAAGCAGAGCTCCCATTGTGATAGAGGGCTGTCATTTGTTTTGGTTCATCATAAATTGAGTCCAGTGCTTTCAATGTAGAACATTGAGTCTTGGTGGGAGGCAGAGTTTACCTGTCACTATAAAAAGGTTTTCTTTTCATTTTCATAGGTGTTCATTTGCCCAGCTTCCTTTGCAGTGAGGGCATGAACACTGAATTAGTTTTACCAGTTTCCAACATTGCATTTAACTTTGAATCAGAAGCTAGGGATGCACAGAAGCAGGGACTGTAAGGATTGTCTTTGGTGGTGGAAACAGCTGTATTCTTAGAGTGGAGAGGCTAGTGATACTGTGGATGCAGAAGGTGAAGTTTCTGTGGTCGCAACGTCCAAGGTTGGGTGAGGAAGAACTGTTGACTCTGAGTTGGGAAGGCAGCTCTGCCACATGGACTTGGTGCAGCTCTAACAGCTTCCTTGTTACTTTTCTCACTCTTTTGAAATTTCTATAGAAATATAAAGAATATAACATTTTCCAATTCAGTATTTTTCATGAGTACATTTTAATAAAATTGGTCATATGTGCAACTGTCATTAATTTCCAGTGTCAAACTTCCCCTATAAACTAAAATTTACTTCTACCTAAATAAACAATAATTCATTCTTTTTGTTGGAGACAATGATATTGGTTCAGGATAGGGCAGGTTCAGAGTTGTTGTACATAGGGTCGCTGTGAGTTTCAGGCAACTGGATGGCATGTGCTGTTGTTGTTATGAGCTGTCGATTTGCTTGTGACTCATAGTGAACCTGCTCTATTCTGTGCCAACCTTATTGTCTCTGACACACCTACCACCATTGCCCCAATCATGGAATCAATTGATTTTCCTCTCCTGTGCTGTCCCTCCACCTTCTCAAGAATAATGTTCCTCTCCGAGGAGTGGTCCCTCCTTGCAACGTGTCCAAGGTATGTCAGACGGAGCTTCAGAATTCTTGCCTCCAAGGAGCAGCTTGGTTTCATCCTCTCCAGGATGAACCTGCATGGTATATTCAATATTCTTCTTCAGCACCATAGCTCAAAGGCATCAATTCTCTTTCTATCATCCCTAGTCATTGTCCAGCTTTCTGATGCATAGCAAACAATTTCAGAGACTATGGCCTGGATCAGGTGCGATGGCACTTAACAACAACAAATTTTTTTTTTACTTTGTCCCTTGCTGTTGCTGTATACAGTCAAGTCAGAACCAGCCCATCCAGTGGGTTTTCAGAGACAGTAAATGGCATGGGAGAAGATTGCCCATCTTTCTCTTGGGAGCAGCTGGTGGATTTGAACATTGGCAGCACAATTCCTTGCCATTAGGCCACCAGAGTTCTAGTCTTTACACATTTACCAGGTCTAGGTACTACACATGAGTGAAATTATGCATTATTTGTTCTTCTGTGAATGACTACTTTCACTCAGCACAATGCTTTCAGGGCTTGCCCAGGCAGTGACATGATTCAGGACTTCATTTCTCTTTGTGGAAGAATGACATTACATTTTATGCACACACTTCACTTTGTATCCATCTGTCTGCTAATAGACATCTAAGTTTTTCTACCTTTTGACTGTTGTGAATAAAACTGCACTAAGTGTTAGTGCACATCCCAATAGCTTTTTGATAAATTACTCTTTTTGCTGAACTTATTTCCATTGCTTGCCACTAAGAAACTCACCTAAGGCATTGTTATTTTTCTAGATAACAAAGCCAATAAGTTAGTACCAGGAATGTCCTCGAGCTTTCGTGGTTTCCCCCCCTGCTGTGCTAAACCATAAGATAACAGTCCCTATAAAGTTACTGGACTGTCTTTCCTCTTCAACAAAGGCTATTCTTGAAGCTAAGCCATCACCAGCCCTGTAGGAATGGAATCAAGAGCTGGTGAATTTTTCCAGGCACTGGGGCTGGGTTAGCCTGGAAGTGGAGTCCTGCCTTGTACTATCCTGGGGAATTGATTCTTCTTTGTCTGTTTCAATCCTTTCACAAAGCTTTTAGCCTTGTTTGTTTCTCTCATGACTTGTTGCAGACAGAACTGTTGCAACGGCCTTGACTTTGTCTGATAGTCTCATTTCTTCTCTTATAAACCCTCAGACTCTTCCCTGCCTGCTAGGTGTTACCTGGCCAGTTCTCCTCCTGCTGACCTGGAGCAGAGGCTGACTTTGCTAGAGCCCTCCTGGGACTTCCTTATCTCCTTTCATTCTCCTGTAGGTACTGCTACACCTGTCTTGTTTCCTTCCCCTCTTTTGTGCCCCATTAACACCCTCTTCTTTAAGGTCACAGAGATGCTGACACTCAGCACAGCACTCCATGGACTGGTGGCCCCTGGGTACACATTCCGACAAGTACTAAGAAAACCTTGATTATAAAGCACAGTTCTGTTCTCAACAGACTATCTTTATGCATTTCCTGCTATGACAGACACCAACTCTGGAACCTGTAGGCAAAAACCAGAACAAGGTAAAAATGAAAGACAGATCCTACCAACTGCAATCCCCCCCCCCCCAGGTTTCCTGGCAGAGGCTCTAATGGGAAATTTAGTTACAGCCTTAAGAGAGAGAGAGAGAGATGAAGAAAATGGTGCATTAAAGGCAGCAAGAAAAGAATCATCAAATAGGTTAAAGATACATAAACATCCTATAAGAGCTTGTTGTTGTTGTTGTTGTTGTGTACCGAGTCAGAGCTGACCCATAGCTGACCTTCCGGTGGGGTTTCAGAGGCAGTTAATTGAACTGGAGGAGACAGCCCATCCTTTTCCCACAGAGCAGCTGGTGGGATATGAACTTCAGGACTGCAATGCAGCTTCTTGCCAGTAGGCCTCCAGAGCTCCCTATTGTTATTTTTTAAATTAAATAAACACTAAAACCACAATAAACAAAAAGGTGGTATAAGTAGTTGGAAACAGAACCCTGACTTGATAATTTATAATCAATAACAGCTTCCAATGAGTCATCCTGACTCCTTGGAG
Source organism: Elephantulus edwardii (assembly GCF_000299155.1). Taxonomy (NCBI): domain Eukaryota; kingdom Metazoa; phylum Chordata; class Mammalia; order Macroscelidea; family Macroscelididae; genus Elephantulus; species Elephantulus edwardii. Next base: position 11,167,267 of record NW_006399788.1, on the reverse strand, counting down.
TCCCCATACACAAAGGGATGAGATGCCTGTGACCTTGAGACTTTCGCTGACTGATTCCTCAACTTCCCTCCTGTATCACTTCTGCTGAAACCTTTCTAGTATTGTCATAACACAGAAGTCTCCACTGATAGAGAGTCTTACGGTACCTGAGATGCATTGACCAGGAATCAAGCCCCGGATTCTCACATGGAAGGTGAGCATTCTACTGCTGAACGAACCACCACTGCCCACTGAAATCAAAGTCACTCAGACTTAAAGTGTAGCTGGTACCAACTCACAGCTGACCCTCCAGGGAATTTTCAGAGGTTGTACACTACACAGGAGGAGACTGCCCATCTTTTTCCAGTGGGGAACCTGGTGGATTTGAACTGCGCCTACCTATGCGTTTGCAACACAACTCCTTACCACTAGGCTACCAGAACTCCCTATCAATCAAGCTGCTGCAATCAGCTCATGGGGTGAGCTTGATGGTGAAGTTAGGCAAGAAGCAGTATATGGTTGTGTTCAACCTTGACAGATAAAAAGAAATCTGTCTACCAAGTGAGGAATGCTGGTGGCATAGTATGATAACTGAAAGGCTAACTGTTTGAATTCACCATCTACCTTCCAGGAGAAAGATGGGCATCTTCTCCCACAGAGATTTAAAGTCTTGACATTCCAACAGGGGGTCACCATGAGTTGGACTTGACAGCTGCGGATTTGGTTTTGGTGCTGGCATAGTCAATTGGCAATGACTTTCTTTTGTACAGTGACCTCATATCCTGTATTACTTTAATTGTGTTGCCTGTAGCAGTCTGCATATGTTTAGCTCAGATGCAATCAGTCTAATGAGGTAAGGCCCAAGTATTTTAATTAGTTTGTGTGAAAGTGTAGCTGCTTCATGCTGTTTTGCGTGGTCTATTCTCTGAAAGAGAAAGAGCATTATGTCTTCCTCCCCCTCTTACTTTTTTTTTCCTTCTGAGTTTCCTGATTACCCAACTCTCAGCACAACATTACCTCCTGCTTATTTATCAATTCGGTAGGAGAAAGAGGATAAGCAGGTGTCGTAAACCTCTCAACATTAGGAGTGCTCAAATTGGATATAGCAGCAAATAAAGCCCTCTGGTGCTAGAAAGTTCTAAATGTTCTCCTAAAATTGTTCCTCAAATGTCTTTGTTTTCTGGAACACAATGAAGCCCATTTGTTCCTACACTTTGAATATGAAGGAGACCCTTGGGCTTCTCCTTGATGAAGTACATCAGGCTGGGAATAAATTACTTCTCAAAATTTGGCTCGCTTGTGCATTCCAGAAACAGTCTGTATGATTTTAAAGTCACTTGGCTTTTATGAGACATTGGAAAGAACTGGCTTAGAGAACCAGCCAAGTAGAGAAAAAGTATTCCTTTAGAGCCAAGGGATTCTGACTCAGGGAGTGTGTTAAACTCACCCTTGAAAAATTATTGAAGAGTCTATAGAACCTCCAGAAAGTCGCATGGGCAACATCATCAACAGAAATGATTTGTAAATTATTTTGCATTTATTTATATTTTCATTTATTCGAAATCAAGCTCATGTCCAGGTGTTTTACATGATGATTGTTTTTATGCTCAATTCTAAATCAATTGTGGCTTAAAATGTCCTTGCCATTCCAATACTCAGAGCTAGCTAGACGTGATGTGCTGTTGAGGACTCTTAGAAAGAGGGATCACTTCGGGTGTGTTTAAGCAAAAAAAATGCAGTCTATTAAAATTGCATGTAACAGCTCACAGAAAGGATAAGGAGGCTGGAGAAAACAGAAATTATATAATATCTGAAGGAAACCAGAAGGTCAGGACCCCAGAGAAATGCTCCAGAGAAGAGGCTTTGCCACCCATTCTTGAGTTTAGACCATGACCAAGCACTGCTTCAGTCTGGGAAGATAAATGACATTTTTTTTTGAGAATATATATATA
>NW_006399788.1:11162189-11164936 GCF_000299155.1 Elephantulus edwardii | reverse complement strand
CAGTCCCTCTGAAGTTACACAGTAAGTTTTGAAATAATTTCTTCTGGGTGCTGTGCAATATTTCATTGTGTGAATGTACCACAATTTCTCAATCCATTTGATTGTGGTTGGACATCTGGGCTGTTTCCATGTTCTTCTGATGGTGAATAATGCTGCTATGAACATTGGTGTACAAGTCTCCATTTGTGCCTCAGTTCTAATTTTCTTGGGTATATTCCTAGCACTGCAATAGCTGAGCCATATAAAATTTCTATGTTCAACTTTTTAAGGAAATGCTGAACTGCCTTCCAGAGTGGCTGTACCATTTCACAAGCCCACCAATAGTGTATGAGAGCTCTAATCTCTCCATATCCACTTCAACATTTATTATTTACTCTATTGTTAAACTTTGCCACCGCTGCTGGAGGGAGATGCTATTTCATTGTGGTTTTGATTTGCATCTCTCTTATTGCCGGTTATTTAGAGCATTCTTCAAGTATCTGTTGGCCATTCGATGTCTTTCTCTGTGAAGTCTTTCTGTGTCTGCTTTGAATATCTCTTTTGAGATACTTCTTCAGTGCCCTATAAGTTCTTGCGTTACTTACTCCTAAATAAATTCTGGTGAGAGCATCTAGCTGGCTGAAGTCTACTGACAGGCCCATGCTAAAGCTTCTGTGGCCTAAGGAAGATTTTCTGAGTTTTGGAAGCCTAAGAAGTACATCTTAACATCAAGAAAACAAAAATATTCATCAATAGGCCAATAGGCAACGTCATGATGGAGAAAAAATTAAAGTTGTCAACAATTTCATCTTGCTTGGATCCATAGTCAATACTCTTAGGTGTAGCCAGAAGGGACCAATCCTTCAAGAAGGATATCATGCTTAAAAGGATCGAGGGGCAGCACAGGAAAGGAAGATCCCAGATAAGATAGATTGAAACAGTAACTGGGGTAATGAGGGTTGGTGTATCAGAGACAGTGAGATTGGCTCAGGATAGAGCAAAGTTCAGCTCTATTGTGCATAGGGTCACTATGAGTTGCAAGTGACTTGACAGTACATAACAACAACAACAAGGGACATCTAATCCACTTTGTCTTTTAAATTATTTGTTATCATCTGAAAGTTGGACAATGACTAAGTATAACAAAAGAAGACTTGATGTCTTTGAGATGTGGTGTTGGAGAAGAGTACTGAACATTCCAAAAGATCAAACTGATATGTTTTAGAGAAAGTACAACTAGGTTGCTTCTTGGTGGCAAGGATGGTGACGTTAGAGCATGTTTTGGGGAAGGGCTAGTCCTTGGAAAAAGACATCACTCTTGGAAAGGTAAAAGGTCAGTGGAAGACAGGAAGACTCTCAACAAGACGGATTAACACAGGGATGACAGCAATGGGTTCAAATATACTAAAGATGATGAGGCTGGAACAGGCCAGGTCTGGCACGGATCTCTTGTTCATAGGGTTACCACAAGTTGTAGCTGACTCAACAGCACCTACCAACAAAAACAACAGTAGTGCAATAGGTTAAATACTTGGTGCCAACAGGTCAGAGGTTCAAACTCAGCAGCTACTTTGTGGGAGAAATATGAGACAATTTGCCTTTATAAAGATTTACAACCTCAGAAACCTTATGGGGTAGTTCTACTCTGTCCTTCAGATTGCTGGGAGTTGTTGCAATTGACCTGCCGCTAGTGTGTTTGGTTGAGTATGGTGGGATGGGTTTTAACAAATGCTGGAAGTTACTCAGTGACAGATTTCTAAATCTCAAGAAGTGAATTCTGATGATGTGAAGTCACACACACACACACACACACACACACACACACACAGAGAGAGAGAGAGAGAGAGAGATACCAATGTCTATATGAGTGATGGGGAAGGCAGAAAGACAGGAAGAATTAAAAGAGAGCTAGGTCTTCAATTCTGATAAGGGTATCCCTTTGTATGATTATTCATAAAATGACTGTAAGCTGGAACAAGAGGGAGCACAAAACAGATACAATATTAGAACTATTTTGGAGTCCCTGATGGGGTGACTCTCTATCTTGAATTTAGAGTCCAAGGAGAAGACAAATAAGAAATTTAGGCCACCAGATCCCATAGCTCTTGTAAGTTCCTGTTAGACTCTACAGGGGAATTAGTCAGTGACGGTGGGCTTAATTAAGCCCACTTCTTCTTCCTCAGGTAGATTTCTTTTTTTTTTTTCTTTCTTTGGGGAAGGTGCAAACGCAGTCCCTCACTTCCACACATTATACAGTCAAGTTTGCCACCTTTGCGGAAATCACAGAGGTCAGCATATCTGGAGTGCAATGGATAAGCCTCACCCTGGGAAAGCCACCTTCGGGATCACAGTATCTCCTCTGCCAGGTAGGTATAGATTTTTTTCCTTCCTTGATCTTTACTAATTCTCAAGCAAGAAGTGAGTTTACATTTGTTGATGTTGTTATGTGCCGTTGAGTACTTGCAACTCATAGCAACCCTATGTACAAGAGTCCTAAACCCTTCTCTAGCCTTTGCCAACCTCACTGTCTCCGACACTCCTACTCCCATTACCCCAATCATATCCTTCATAATCCTTCCTGCTCAACATGTGTGCGTGTCCTTTTTCTTTCTCAGAGTTTGTCCTTCCCCTGGGAACCTACATGTCACTTCTAGTGGATTCTTTTGCTTGACACTTAGGCTTCACTATTTCTTGCCTTAATCTCAGTAAAAAAAATGCCTTCAGTTGTTGGAAGGATAGGATAGAACATATAACATTATTATATTTAT
>NW_006399788.1:11158602-11161284 GCF_000299155.1 Elephantulus edwardii | reverse complement strand
TTTACCCTTATCTTTTTGTGGCTTATATTTATTTTTAAGGATAATTTTCCTTTTGCTAATCTATTGTCCTTCTCTTGGTCACTTGTTGTCAACTTATTCCATTGCTATTTTTAATTACATAATAGCATTCAATTAAAAATGACAAATATTTTCTATGTCAGTGAGCTTTTATTTATTGTAAATTTTCTGGCATGTAACTGGAGGTGATAGAATCATTGAAAAACCCACTCGAAGGAACAGTTTATTTGAATGAAAATGATAATTAAGTAATGACAGCAAAATGCTGTTGTCCTTAAGGGAAGAACAGGGAACGTGGCATATAAACCACTGTGGCCAGTTCTTCAGCAAAATACCACTCCAGTGTCTCCTCTCTCTGTCCATCCTTTCCTTCTCTCTTCCTGCAACACTGAGAACCAACACCTGGACTGTGTGACTAAGAGGCTAACTGTAATGGCTAAAAATGCCGGCTTCTATGCTAACACCACAAGGTGTTTGACCTTTGTAGGGTTTTCTTTCTATTACATGCTCATTTCCCTTCAGTCTTGAAGGCTATTAAAATGCCTACCTGTCAGTTTGCTGTTAATACTGCTTTCAAAAAAAAAAGTCATGATTTATAAGGCTTTTCTGCTGAGTAAAATTTATGAACTTTTCTCTGTTCCATGACCTTTCAGATTCCAAGAAGTAATTATAAATATTTAGGTATATTTTAGTGCCACAGAGTGAAATACAGAGAGAATGTGAGCAGGTCTGAGCCCAGATGTACTTCATTCCCCATCCAATCCAGAGAATCAGGGAATTTTAAGACATGAAATTGAAGGTGGAAATAACCTTCCCTGAAAGTTAAATATGGAAATACTGTTTTAAGAGGTACAATTTGGTGAATCAAAGCAAAGTAACTAGATTTAGAAGTTTTGGATCCATTCTCTTTCTAATTTGGGCAAATATTTACCATCTGTTTCTCATTTTTTCAGTCATGAAAGCAAGCTCTTTTGAAAGAATGAGTGGGAGATTATTATGCATTTTTATATAATTCAATCTGTGCATCAGAATGCCCTTTGAAATAAAGGATGGTTATAGAAAGGTTTGTGCATTTATAAAACAGAGCACTGAACCAGAAATAACATTATGTCTGATAGCCCAATATAGTAGCTGAAATGATATGTTTTCCCTGAATATATTCAGTGTTATAAAAATTGCATATTTACTTTCTTAGCCTGAAATAATTTTATATTATTATCACTGACAGGCCATAAGAAATTTGAGCCCAAACAGATTTATATACAAATTATTTCCACTCTAGCTTTTTTTTTTTAAATCATGATACTAACATTGAAGACTAAAGCTGGGCTGCCTAATTGTAAATATTAATAAGTACTTTGGGCATGTAGCCAGGAGGGACCAGTCCTTGGAGCAGGACATCATGCTCAGACGGGTAGACAGAACAGGAAAGGAAGACTCCAGATGAGAAGGATTGACACAGTAACTGGGGTAATTGGGGTAGAGTGTTGGAGTTAGTGAGATTGGCTCAGAATAGGGCAGGGTTCAGAGATGTTGTACATAGGGCCACTATGAGTCCCAGGTGACTTGATGGCACATAACAACAAAAACAACAGCAACACCAACATATTGACCAATATCCCTTGTGGTTCTTCAATATTCACAATGTGACTCTTCAAATCAGCCTTGCTGAGTTGAGCTTTGATATATGTGATGACCACTTTGGGGACTTAGGTGATATGAAGTGTTTGTGCTGACTATTGGCTTATTACATCTTGATGCCAAGCCTGCCACTCTGAGCTCCACTGTAGGATGCCAGGGCTGAGACTGTACAATCTGGATCTTTGGGACTGGTTTTATCCTGCCATGATGTTCTGACATCCTGTTACATAGTGACATTGCCAAGGGCAGCTCTGGTGGGGCACAGGAAAGTGGGAGGAGTGGAGACTTCCTTCCTGCTTTCAGCTCCTACTTGCACCCCTGCAGCAAAACACACCGGGCTTCCTGCCAGGGCTTTCAGAGCCCGCTCTGTGGTGCTGACCTTCAGAGGCCAGTGCAGCAGCTGTGTTCCGAACCCCTGCATTCTGGTGGCACCGCTCTCTCCTTTGGTTCCCTCGGCTGTAGAGGCCTGCTTGCAGTCTGATAACATGAGTTACTTCAACTGTACAACACCCATGTGAGCCAAGTCTTTGTATTAAATCTTCTTTGTATGAAAAGTTTTAGTCCTGAAGACTTTGCCGAAACCTGTCCAGCATCTCAAGAGGAGCAAGCAAGCCTCCACTGACAGAAGGTGGCTGCATAAGTGGTGCATTCTTTAGGAATTGTACATGCAAAGCAAGAATTCTACCACCGGTGCCTTCTTAGCTTTCAGATCAAGGTAAATAAGGGGAAAGGTGTGGTGATTTACTTCTACAATTCAGTTAGTGAAAATTTGAAGGATCTCAATCGTGTGACCCACAACAGATCATGGGGACAGTTCAGGATGGAATAGTGTTTCATTCTGTTGTGCATAGAGTTACCATGAATTGGGGACCGACTCAATGACAGCAAATGACAACAATCTGGAAAACCTAGTGTGGTTTTTTTCTGTTTCCTCGACTTGACTGACAGCTGTAATGTTGTTACACCCAAGCCCAGGCTACCTTAAAATTGTTGTTGTTGTTGTTATATGCTGTCGAGTCGTTT
>NW_006399788.1:11152096-11156657 GCF_000299155.1 Elephantulus edwardii | reverse complement strand
CAAGAAATCTGGAGAACAACCACTTGGCCAACTGACTGGAAGAGATCTATATTTGTTCCCATTCCAAAGAAAGGTGACCCAACCGAGTGTGGAAACTACAGAACAGTGTCATTGATTTCACATGCAAGCAAGATTCTGCTGAAGATCATCCAAAAACGATTAGAACCTTAAAATTAGCATTGCTATAATTTCAGTTTACATTTCTAAATCATAAAAGCAAGTTAACGTCTGGTTACAATCCACTAGTGGTTGTGTAAGAGAAGATGGACAATCTCCTTTCATGTGACTCAAAGTCTTAACCAAGCGGTTGGAGAGGTTTGATTTGTATGCAAAACGATATTAAAAGTAAGGCATGATAATCTAATCCCTGCAATCAGCCTTTGAAAACCTTACAAAATCCAGTTAGGCTATGACACATATGGGCTCACTATGAGTTAGAGTCTACTTGATGGCAACAGATCTAGAAGAGACTTAAACTGGGAGTTGCCATGAGGATTGTGCTTTAATTAGAGCACTTTGTGCCCCTGTATAGGATAGAAAGAGGCAAGAGAGTCCGTATTGAGCTGTGAGAGCTGGAAGGCTGTGAGGCCAGGGTCAGGGAGCAGAATACTGTAATCAAAGGTTTATGAGGCGGAGCCTTCTGCTGACTCTAGGTAAAGCATGGTGCTGGGAGCTGCAAGCACACAGATGCTTAAGACCACAAGGAATTGTAGCTTACCAGAACAGTAAGACATGCACATTCAAACCCAATGCCAGCAAGTGCCGTAAAACTCAGAGACAACATGATAGAGAAATTGAGAAGAAGAAGACAATCATCAAAACTCTCTGAAGGTCTTGGTGAGATGCTCAAGTGTAGTCTCAGTGCTGAGGTGGGGGTCCTGGGTTAATATAAGGCAAGACTTGAGTACTTGGCAATTATTGCTTTGTTATATACTTTCAAGTTAGAACCCAGTCGTGGCTGACCATCCAGCAGGTTTTCAGAGTTTATAAATTATAGACAAAGAGACGCCCATCTTTTCCCCTAAAAGCAGCTGACAGACTCGAACTACATGTCTGGGTTGACAGCTCACTATACTGTGTGGTTGTTGTAATGTATCTAGCAGGTTTTCAGAGACAGAAATTGCAGGCGAAGAGAGCCCCCTTCTTTCTCCCATGGAACAGCTGGTGGATTTGAAACATGTACCTTTGCGTTGACAGTGTAGTTTCTTACCATTAAGCCATCAGAACTCCCTAAGAGCTTGCTATTACTCTGTCAAAATAGTCTTTTAAAAGGTTTCATACCTTTCTTTAGATTATGAAAAAGTCCTTAACATCTCAAAAGTTTTTGTGAAGAAGCCTGCTTAACCATAATTTGTTATTTCCTGAACTTCTAGAACTACAAAAGTATTCTCTTGCACCAACATGTACTCTCACACTCCTCTGTTATTATTATGTGTTATATAGTTGATTTCAACTCATAATAACCCCATGTTCCAGAACTACCCTGTATGGCAGAGTTTATTTTTGTGCAGAACCATATTTCACAAAGTGACTTTTCAGGAATTACTCCACTCTACTCTAGCTTCTTCATCTGGCAAAACTGAGAACAGATGAATTTAGGGCTGTGAGGGAGCGAAAGCCAGGACTTAGGGCTGTCAGGCCAGAGCTCTTCTGTTATTGTTCTTCCTCATTAAAATGTTTTGAGTGAGAATCTGTGTACTGAGGAAGCCTGGAGAATGTAGACCACAGGCATACAGAGTTCCTGTCAGCTTCACACTAATACAAAACAAAACAATCCCCTCATTACAGTTTCATGGGTCACAAAACTATCCTGAGACTGAAGGACCAGTTTATCCCTCAGGCAGGAACACTAGCAAAATGTTAACAGGTTGCTGTTGGGTGCCTTCAAGTCAATTAGGACTCACTGTGACCCTGTGAAAAACAGATCTGAATCTTGTCAATCCTGGTCCATCCTCACAATCTCTGACACACTTGCGCCCCTTGCTGACAATCCATCTCGTTGACGGCTTCCTCTTTTGCAGACGCTCTGCCTTTCCAAGCATGATTAGTTGTGTCAAACTGAAGGAAGAATCCCTCCTCAGTGCACATGTGTGTGAATGTCTTGTATGTGTTAGGGGTGGTTGTTATTGTTGAGTCGATCACAACTCATAGTGACACTAAGAACAATAGCTCTGAACCCGCCCGAACCTGAGCCAATATCACTGTCTCTGACATAACTACCCCTGTAACTGTGTCAATCCATCTTAGCGAGGTCTTCCTCTCCTGTACTGTCCCTCTACCCTTCCAAGCATGCTATCCTTCTCCAAGGACCTCCTGGCAACATGCCCAAAGTATGTGAGATGGAGCTTCAAAATCCTTGCCTTCAAGGAGCAGCTTGGTTTCACCCTCTCCAAGATATACCTATTAGTGGAATGGAAAATATAGGCACAGGGGAAATCCCACACGTTCCCCTCTAAAGCAGGCAGAGCACAGCTGGCTCTTGTCCTTATACAAATCCAAGGGAGTAAACATGAGGATAATTATGTGATGATATACAAGTTTTGGAACTAGAGTCTGTGGATATATTTCAGAACAATGTCACTTCTCACACAGAGCAATAACAATAACCGCTGTAAACATTGATATTTCAGAATTAAGTGATAAGCTCAAGTATAATCTAGTATGTTCACAACATTTCTCATACGTTAATAACTGTAATGACTTGTTAGATGCAGCTTTCCTACTCTTTCAATAATGTGGTGTTAATAAATTGACAAAGATCATTTAACTCCTGCTTCTAATTTCTCTCTCTTCAAGTCATCCCAAATTAGCTACTGTCAGAGTCATCTTTCTAAACAGAGCTCTGATCATATTACATGCCTACTTAAAAAAAAAAATCTGTGATGAGCAATGCCCTCCTTCCTAGGGAGTACAATCCAAGCATCACAATGTGGCATTTGAGGACAACCTTGAGCTAATTCCATCCCACCTCTTACAATATCACGATTAGTCCTTTCCACAGCTCCATATTCAGAAATGATGTTCAAATATGTAACAGTGTGGTGTGGTGTTTGCAACCAATGTCACAAAACAAAATGTGTATGGGTTGTTGAATAGAAAACCAGTTTGTTCTGTAAACTTCCTCCTAAATCACAATAAAAAGGAAAAAAGAAAAGAAATGACAAAGGTAGTAAAAAAAATTAACAGCTATTAGAATCTAGGCACTGTTTAGTGAAAACTAGTGCATTGACACAGGGGCAATCCTACGCTTGCTGGATTACAGGGGGAAATGAAGTTAGCGCCTGGGAGGCCATTATGGACCTTCAGGAGGCCTCACTCAGTGACTTTTTTTTACAATTGCTGTTATGGTAAGCTGGCACTGGCTCACAGCTGACCCCCTGGTGTGCTTTCAGAGGCTGTAAATTGCACAGGAAGAGACTGGCCTTCTTTCTCCCTCAGAACAGCTGGTGGATTTGAACTGTGTTCTTCGGCGGTGCAACTCCTTACCATTAAGCTGCCAGAGGTCACAGTATATCACAGTTTAGGCAACTATATAAAATCCATGTACACTCACAATGGTTAAGTGTAGAGTGGTATAGAGGTTGAGTAATTGACTATTGGGAGTTCGATCCCAGGCAGGGGCTTTATGAGAGAAAGATGTGGCTGCTTCTGTAAAATTGCAGCCAATACTACCATTTTAGGGTTTGCCTTAATAGAGTCATTCTATTATTTTCACATGGGTTTGCCATGAGTCAAATGGCCAGATGGTGCTCACAGCCCTCCTTTGGATGCTAGCTGAACGTTAGCACCTCCAAGCTGTGTTTGGCCCTTCATTTTCCCTCTGTTCTTTATAGTACTGTGTATTTCCAACTTTCCTACATTAGTACACAGTCTTATCCTCAGTCTCAAATAAAATTTGTTACTGTATATTTAAGTCTTACAAATATTTCAAGTTCTAATTTAGATGTTAATATTTCCACAAGAATTTTCCTTAATTCCCCTGCCAGAAGTAGTGGTGTTTTCTTCCTACGAGTTGCAACAATATGTTTCAACCCTCTTCTAAATATTCCTCTCCTAAACTCTCCCTCATTCATAGATACTGGCTAGAGGTTTGCTAAACCATCTCTTTTTCTTTGCGAACAAAGAGCTAAATTACATTTCTCAGTCTTCACTCAGTGGTGGGGTGGCTGAATGCTGAATTCTAGCCAGTAAACGTAGGCAGGAATTGATGTATGCCTTTCCAAGACTTGGTTCATATCAACCTTCTGTGCAATCCTCTGTTCTGTTCCCCAGAGCGATGACAGCCGGATGCTGAGCACTTGGACTATGGTGCTCTCAGAGCCTTTTTGTTGCTTTTTCCTACACACACATGAAAGGCCTTGGGTCCTTAACTTGTACAAGTGCCTTGCAAATGGTTGGTGCTTAAAAAAATGTTTTATGGCCTTTCTACGAAGATGGCGCCGAAAGCGAAGAAGGAAGCCCCTGCCCCTCCCAAAACTGAAGCCAAAGCAAAGGCATTGAAGGCCAAGAAGGCAGTCCTGAAGGGCGTCCACAGCCAAAAAAAAAAGAAGATCCGCACATC
>NW_006399788.1:11149982-11151836 GCF_000299155.1 Elephantulus edwardii | reverse complement strand
GATGTGGCCAAGGTCAACACTTTGATTAGGCCTGATGGAGAGAAGAAGGCCTATGTTCGACTTGCTCCTGATTATGATGCTTTGGATGTTGCCAACAAAATTGGGATCATCTAAACTGAGTCCAGCGGGCTAATTCTAAATGTAATAAATTTTTCTCACCATAAAAAAAATGTTTTATGAATGATTATATGAAATCTGAGTCTCTTTTGTGGAGTTATTTTTTTAACTTCTGACAAATGACATAAATCTAATATCCTTCGTGAGAAATCTCATGCATTTCTTGGATCATTTGTTAGCATCTCTGTACTAGTTCACTCAGTCCCATGGTAGTGACTCTCCCTCAGGTTTCTGTGGCTGTAGATTTCACGTGAGGAGATGTCCTGCTTTCTCCCTTGGAGGTGATTGTAGATTTGATCCACCAGAGAGTCTTACCATTTTGGTTATTGCACAACAGTTTATGGACTATGCCACCAGAGCTCACCTTCATGGCGTAGTACATAATGTTCCAGGTTGCTAACTGAAAAGTTGACAGTTCAAATTTACTAGATGCTTAGCGTGAGAAAGTTGAGCAGTAAATATTTATAATCTCTAAAACCCCAAAAGAGGGTTACTATGAGTCAGAACTGACTCAAAGGCTTCAAGGAAGCAAAGTTATTCCTACTTGAATGAAAATAAACTCTATTGTCTGTGTTGGAATGAAGACCATCTTGACTATGAAGCTACCACCTGATTTTTCAAGAATGAAAATTAGTTTTTATTAAAAATGCAAAAGTGAGCATTTAATGGGAAAAATTTTATTTTTCTTTTGTGACTAGTACAGTTTTGATGAATTTTATTTTCATGTAAATCTTCATAAACCCTCAAATTATATTACTAGTTTCCTTAAGACAAAAAAATGCCTTTAGACACATGGCTTATCTTTAAAACCAAGCTTTCCTTTTGTGTTACTGAAAGGGAGAAGAACTTGAAGTTCTTTCTGTAGAAGATCAAGGAATGCAGCCTCCAATATAGATTGTATCTCAATGTCAAGTAAAAAAGATTCTGACAACATCATAATAGATAGAGAAGAGATTGAAATTGTCAACAACTTCATTTCACTTGCATACACAATTAACACTGTTGGTACTAACAGTCAGGAAATAAGGATATGCATTGTACTTGGAGAGTCTGCAGTCAGAGACCTTTCCAAATTATCGAGGAGTAATGATGTCAGTTTGAGGACTAATGTGCATTTGATTCAGATCATAGTCTTTCTGAACACTTACATCTAAGAGCCAGTCAATGAGTAAGGACAACAAAGAAGAATTGATGCCTTTGAGCTGTGGTATTGGAAAAGAGCACTGAACATCTCATGGATGGCCTAAAAAAAACAAACAAATTTATCTTGGAGAGGGTGCAACCTAAAGAACAAATATATCTTGGAGAGGGTGCAGCTGGAGTGCTCTTTGGAGCCAAAGATGACGAGGCTTTGCCTTGCTTACTTCGGACATGTTGCTAGTAGAGGCTGTTCCTTGCAGAGGGACATAGTGATTGGAAGGATAGAGGGCTGGTGAAGGAGAGGAAGACCCTCGACCATCTGGATCAATATGGTGACTACCACAATGGGTTCTAGTGTGGTCAGGAAGTGTGAGGATGGCACAGGACAGGACAGGGTTCTTATCTATTGTTCATAGGGTTGCTATGAGTCATACTCGACGACACCTAACAACAATGTAGTCTTGAGGACATCAAATTTAGTGACATAGTCCACAAAGACAATATTCTATATCTTACTTTACTAAGTAGTAGTAGGATCTTTTTTTTAAAAAGACTATTTTTACATATGTTTATTCGTTTGCATGCAATCTTTCATTT
>NW_006399788.1:11138810-11147623 GCF_000299155.1 Elephantulus edwardii | reverse complement strand
AAATACCCTAATTCTCAAGCTGCACCCTCCCTCCTATCCGCTGCCAAGTAAATCAGAATCTCTGGGGATTGAGACTCAGGCATCAGTGATTTAAAAAACTTTAAAGCAGATACCAACTTGCAGCCTAGTTTGAAGAAGAGTGATTTAGCATTTTCAGCTTTCAAATATTCCTTGTGTGATTGCAGAAAAATTAATTATAAGAATGAAGTTATTACTTTTATACTAGGTAATCATTGCTTTGACTTCTTTTCAAATGAACCAGAAAGCTATCTTGTTTTGACCAGTCCTTCACCATGGCAACAGATCTTATCATTTGTTTTCCCCAGCCCACACTGATAAATTGCCTGGTACTCTTCTCACTGCATAATAAGGTTGCAAATAAAATCTTTATTGTTGCTATTATCAGAAGTTTTCCATTACAACACTGGTTATTTTATTTCCAGTTGGTGTTAAGAAATTAATTTAAAATGTCAGGACAGTGTGCTAGAAAAATGAATAATCTCATTAATAATTTATTTTCTAAAAATATATTTTTTGCAGACCTTGCCTGTTTCATTAAATGACATTTTAATGACTGTCCCCTCTCCTACAAAAGAAAAAAAAAACACAAAACAACAACACAACTATCCCTCTAAGCACGAAGTGAAAAGGACTAAATTAGGGAAAGCTTGAGTTTTTCTTAGCCATATAAAGAATATTCTGCAAATATTCTGTAGGAGTTGTTGTTATGTATCGTTGGGTTAGAACAACTCTAAGCTGACAGTCCGGTGTATTTTCAGAGCCCAAACACTGCATGGGAGAAGAGCAGCTGGTGAGTTCAAAGTGCATGCCTTTGGATTAACCTCACAACTCCATAACACGAAGTAAGAACTTACCAAAGGAAGCCTGAATTTGGAGAACGAGTTTCTTAACTGAGCAGAATGAACATGTCAGAAGTTGATATAGCCCAATGATGATGCTATTGTGGAGAATATGCTGTGTTTTTGTTCTCTCCTTGATAAGAATGTATTTTGGCCCATCCGGAAATATTTTCATCAAGGGTGCAGTTCCAAGGAATGTGATTCACTTTGAAGTCTTGTGATAAATGTCCTTTGGGGGGGGGTGCACAACAAAAATGATTTTGAACAGAGGTCTCTTTGATTTGTCTTCCTTGACCAGTTCATACATCTGTGCGGCAAATATGATATTTCATTCCATATAACTGGCTCAGCTGTCTCTATGAAAATGAGTTGTAGTTACTTGAATTCCAGTTTTTGTAGAGAAGCGTCAGAGCCCTGGAATTCAGGAGCCAAAAAGTGAGTGATAGTCACTCAATATAAAATTCACATAATCACAATTCAGTCTTTAAGACATTCACATATGAATATTGGTGGCATAGACCATAGTGTTGCCCAAACACTGTGTATCTCCAGAGGCTGTGTTTTATTGACTATGCAAAGGCATTTGACTGTGTGGATCATAACAAATTAGGGCTAATATTAAGAAGAATGGATATATACTTGGGGTGGTGGGAGGAGTGTGGGGGGATTGTGTACCAGGGAAGGAATGTTTCTTTTACTTTTAAAAGAGAGGAGGGGGGAGGGTTGGGTGGGGAGAAAAGTGCAGCAATGAATGAATGGAAATTAAAAATCTCTGTAGCTGTTCATTAAAATTATTAAAAAAACAATAAAAAGACATATAGGAAAAAAAGAAAAATGGATATAGTAGAACACTTAATTGTGCTCATATGAAATCTATACCTAGATCAAGAAGCTATTGTCAAGAGCAAGGGAAAATCATTAAAATTAGGAAGGGTGTATGTCAGGGCTGTATCCTTCCACAATACCTATTCAATCTCTATGCTTAGCAAATTATTCATGAAGCTGGACTCTCTAAAGATGAATCTAGTATCAGGATCAGAGGAAGATTCATCAACAACCTTCACTATGTAATGACACAATCTTGCTTGCTGAAAATGAGGAGGACTTGAATGGCTTGCTAAAGAAGACCAAGGGCTGTAATCTTCAATATGGATTACATCTCAACATCAAGAAAACAAAGGTCAATAAACACTGGTGCAATAGTCAACATCAAGATAGACCAAAAAAGAATTGATTGGTCAAAATTGTCAATGATTTTGTTTTACTTGAATTAACAACTAATTAACACATTGAGAGATCAGGAGAGATATTGCATTGGAAAACTCTACTGTCAAGGACCTCTCCAAAATACTGAAGAGCAATGATTTCAGTTTGAAAACCAAAGAGTACCTCATTCAGGTTCTGGTCTTTTCCATCACTTTCTGTGCATCTGAGAGCTAGACAATGAATTAATTTATGCCTTTGAGTTGTGGTGTTGGAGAAAAGTATTGAATATCCCATGGGTTGCCAAAAGAACAAACAGAAATGTCTTGTAAAAAGTGCAACCACAGTGCTCCTTCAAGGAAAAGATAGTGAAACTTCATCGCTCATATTTTAGACATATTGTCTTTAAGGAGCTAACACAGAATTCTGTAGTGTCAAAAAGGATGCTTCACTGGAGAAGGAGGGGAAATTGCCTCCTGTACCAGTTGGATCTGATTTGATGGTACACAATAAGGGAGGAAGAAAAGAAAACATAAAAAAAATTCAGGGTCTTTGCTCTATAATAAGAATTTTGAAGTTAACAAACAGATTTACACACAATAATCTTTAAAGAATACACTAAAAAAAAAAAGAATACACTAATATGACCCAGCTATTCCACTACTTGGAATATACCTTGAGAAAATGAGAACTGAAGCACAAACTGAGATTTGTACATGAATGTTGATAGCAGCATTATTCATCATCATAAGAACATGGAAACAGCCCAAATGTCCAACCACAATAGAATGGATTGAGAAATTATGGTACATTCCCACAGTGGAATATTATGCAGCACTCAGGAGCAATGGTTTTGTAAATTATTACCTAATTTGAGAGTGACTGGAGTGCGTTATGCTGAGTGAACTAACTCAGTCCCACAAGGATAAATACTATATAAAACCATTATTGTAGAATGAGTATAAGGATCTAAGAGGGGTGGGAGAGGTTGGAAGCAGAGGGATGAGGATGTGCAAGGGGAGGGGAGATAAAGCATGGGGTTGTACAATTTGATGGGGGGGGGTTAAGGGAAATTGAAAGAATTTGTTCTTGAAAACAAGTATTCAAATTTTGTAAATAAATTAGTAGAAAAAAAAGATAATACACTAATTTCAAATATTCCCTCACCTAGGATGGTAATCTTTTGTGGATAAATAATAACAATGATAACTTATTGAATATTTGCTAGAAGCTTTGGATAAGCAATCTTACTTATATTTACAAGAGTCCTATGAAAAGTTAATTAATTAGATGAGAAAATAGGCTCAGAAAGTTGTAAAAGTTTCTTTCTTTTTTGCAGTATAAGGTTTATTCTGAGAAGTTATTCCCTATCCACATAAGCAGAAATTGTGATTAAAAACAAATTATAAATGCCTTAAAGTAGGCTGTTGACAATGACACTTATGAAAGGAAGGAGCGTAGAAGATCAAGCATTGATCAATCTACTTGGTTGAATCTTGCTCTCACATTTTTCCTGAAATCAATGCAAATGATGTCACAATTAGTCTCTGCTCTTTCAGCAAGGCACCTGCAACCATGACACTTATTAGAATCTAAATTACATACAACTGGCTTTAAATAGGAAAGAAAAAATTGCAGGTGGTAAGTCACTGACTGTTTATCTTAGATCAGAAATTTTTATGTTCTTAAATGTTTGTTTTTTATTTGTTTAATATTTGTTTTCTTTTAAAAATAATTTAACTGTGCTTTTAATGAAAATTTACAGAAAAGTTAGGTTTAAATTCCTTTATCATTGCACATTTTACACCCTCTCTCTCCCTTCTCTCTCTTCCAGTTCATATTTTTAAAACTTATTATTAATTTCAATGAAAACTTACAAAGACTTTGGATTTCCGTTCATTCATTGTTGCCCTTTTCACCCCTCCCAAGCCTCCCCACTAGCACACTACTCTCTTGGAAAAGTAAAAGAAAAATTCTTTCATTGTTTTACAATCCCTCCCTTCAGGTCCACTCCACTGTGCAGCCTTCGTTCTGGACTCCTGTCATGACAAAAATACCTAATCACATATCCCTTTTAAACAGTTTTTCTCCCTTATCTGTTTCAATGCAATATACATTATTGAACCCATCTTTCTCAGTCTCCCCCCACCCGGAGGTCAGTCCTGTTTTGCAACAGTGGGTCACCCATTTGAATAATATTGCATGAGTTTCTTGTTTTTCAATGCAGCATAGTATTCCATTGTGTGAATATACCACAGCTTCTCTATCCATTCGTTTGTTGATGGGCACTTAGGTTGTTTCCAACTCCTTGCTATTGTGAACAAAGCCATGATAAACATGGGTTTGCATATATCTGCTTGGATGTCAGTTATGGTCTCTTTGGGGTGTATTCCTGGTAGTGGAATTGCTGGCTCAAATGGGATCTCTATTTGCAACTTTTTTTTTTATTTGCAACTTTTTGAGAAAGTAAAAGTTTCTTTCATGTTACAGAGTCATTAGTTTATGACGACCAAAGTTGTCACCAGTCTCCGTGACCAATCTGTCTGTGGGTTTAGCGTTACCCTTGCCTTGGGTCTCCAACACAAAAAGTTGTACCTCTTGTAACTGGGCTCTCCCAATATTCCTTCAGTATGTGTGGTATCATCTACATTGCTCCAAGTGCCTAATCCTTATCCATTATTATAGTAATTATTATTTTACAGAAGCTCTTCTCTTAATACTCCCTGCACACTCTTGGCTGCTTGCTCTTGTCAATAAGCAGAATGAATTGTCAGGACTGAAGCTATCTGACCCTTTCTCATTCTTAGCATCAACATTTTCTTTTCTTGTATTTATTCTCTTTGCAGAGTCAGTGCTCCTCTTCACAATGTTTAATAAAGCTTTATATAAAGTTAACTAAAAGGAATTACTAAATTGAAAAGCATACCAAACAACAACAACAAAATACCCTCAAATGGACATAATTTTTGACCACGTTCTTAGGCTATGCCCCTACTCAAGGCCATTTTCTAGGGAACTGATCTTCGCCCCTGACCAGGTGCCATATTGCTGTTGTTGGCTCTCCCAATCCAACAGGATGATCTTGGCCTCTTTTGTCTCTTTTTCTTTCTATGGTCTAAAGAGAAAAAGCATTATTTCCCCGTTTTGAAGCATTCCTCTGAAACTGGAGTTTGAGTGGAGGAGCCAGAAAATTCTTCAGATAGAAGATATTAGTTGAACTGGAAGTTGAATGACAGACAAGTAGGAATTTGCTCAACATTTTCTGGAGTTTAAATGTGTACAAAGGTCTACTTAAAGGCATGAGAAAACGTAGAACATTCATGGAAATTCAAGTAATTCAGAATTACTCAAACTCAACTCATTGCCATAAAATGATATCTGACTTGCCACTGGGTTATTGGAGACTCTGTATTGTATGAGAGGAGATTGCTCAACTTTCTCCAGAGAAGCCACTTGTGGAACTGATTCATCAGAGAGGTGCCACCTTTAAGTTAGCAGTCCCCATGGATTATGCACCAGAGATCATTAACACGTTGCCACACACTTTTAAATTGAGGACCGTGCTTAGAAACACATTTCCCCCCCATAGCCGTCATTTGCCGCAACGTGTTAATAAAGCATAGGGTGGGAGATGAGACTTGACTGATGTCCAGGGCTAGGCTGCTAAGAACCTAACTCATACTAAAGACTTAAATATGACCAAGAGGTGGTTTTTAACTTGTAAAATATGAGATAGTTTGTTACTGTTATGTTCTGTCAGGTCAACTATGACTCACAGCGACGCTATGAACATCAGATAGGAACTTTGCCCTATTCAGTGCCATCCTCATGATCTCTCACTTGCTCAAGTCCATTGTTATAGTATCTTGTTGCTCTCTTTGATGCTCCACCCTTCCAAACATGAAGGAATGACCCTTTCTGAAAATATGCCCAAGTATACTCACCTCTAAAAATCACTCAGGTTGCAATTCCTTTAAGATAGACTTGCTTGTTCTTTTGACAGTTGAAGGAATAGCCAGTACTCTTTGCCACAATGCAAAAGGATTGAGTATTTTTCAGTCATCCTTACTCACTGTCTGACTTCAAGCTGCATATGAGGGAGAGGGAGACTCTAAATGATACTCTAAAGAGTCAAAAGTTTCTCTAAGTAAAGCGAACTGAGGGTGGGGAGGATGGGAGGAAAATGTGCAGCAATGAATGAATGGAATTCCAAATTTTCTGTAAAATTTCATTAAAATATAATTAATAATAATAATAAAGAGTTTAAAAGAATTTTGAAGTTTTAGTTTTCAGTGCACAAAAATACCAACAATGTATGGAATATTTGAATAGCCAACTTAGAAATACATGTATGACTTTAGTACTTGCCTATGTTATTTGTACTTTGGTAGAGTTGTCACCATGCTGTAATACTTTAATTATCTTGGGTTAATGAAAAAGGAATAAAGCTAATTTGATATGTAAAAGAAGGTTACATGTCAAGTGACAGATAATTGCCATCTGAGGGAGTATACTAATAAACATTTTATAGTGATTATAAAGAACAAGGATGAGTGAATGTTAACATTGGCAAAGTCAAGTCAAAAGAACAAGGATTGTAGCTGTCAGTATCATATTCACATTGAACTTTTAATTTCTTAACTAATTTTTTAATTGATATTTTAATGAAAGTTTACAAAGAACCTGGATTTCCATTCATTCATTGTTGTACTTTTCCTCAATAGACACTCTCCCCGAGTTTGCTTTTCTCTTTCAAAAGATTCTTTAATTTTTGCACATTTTCCTCCTCCTTTGCACCTCATAGTCCACTTTGATATATGTACCTCTCATTCTGGACTGTTGTCATGCACTGTAATACCTAATCATATAATTTCTTTTAGATAGTTCTTTCCCTCATTTATTTAAGTGCAGTGTTCATTATTTATCCTCTCTTTTCTTCGCTTCCCCTACAACCCCCTTGTCAGTCCTGTTTTATAACAGTGGCATTATGCACTATTTGTCCTTTGGTGATTGAGATATTTCACTCAGCATAATGTCCTCCATGGTCAACCATTTTGTATAATATTTTATGAGTGCTTTGTTTTTTGGTGCTGCATAGTATTCCATTGTGTGAATACACTACAGCTTCTTTATCCATTCATTTGTTGATGGGCACTTGGGTTGCTTCCATCTCTCTGCTATTGTGAAAAACAGCAATAAACATGGGTGTGCATTTATATGTTTGGATGGCAGTTCTGGTTTCTTTAGGGTATATTCCCAGTAGTGGAATTGCTGGGTCAAATGGTATATCTATTTCCAACTTTTATGAAAGTGCCATACTACCTTCCAGAGCAGTTGTACCGTTTTACACTCCCACCAACAGTGAATAAGGGTTCCAATTTCTCCACAACCTCACCAGCATTTACTATTTGCTGCTCTGTTGAACTTTGCTATTATTACTGCAGTGAGATAATATCTAGGGATTTTGACCTTTCTTCAAGTTTTTGTTCTCCATCTGAATGTCTTCTTTGGTGAAGTATCTGTTCATATCCTGTGCCCATTGTTCAATTGGGTCATTTACCTTTATCTTGTTGTGGTGTTTGAGTACTGTATAAATTCTAGATAAGTCCCTTTTCTGACATGTCATTACTACATATTTTTTCCCCAGCCTGTGGATTTTTTTTTACCCTATAGGAAAAGTTTTTTGATGTGATTGGGGATTTGATTCTTAGAAGATCTCATTAATCTATTTTATCCTCCCCTAGTTATAGGTTTTTCAATCCTTGGGAGACTGTTCTTGTTGTGGATTAGGGCTTTGAGAGTTCTTTCCAAGCTTTTCTCTGATGAAGTTTATTGTCCTTGGTTTTACTCCTAGGTCCTTGATACAATTTGAGTTGGTTTTTGTGTATTGTGTGAGGTGTGGGTCTTGCTTGAGTTTTTGGCAGCTAGTTTTTGTCAGCACCATTTGTTAAAGAGGTATTTGTTTTCCTACTTAACTGATTTAGTCTGCTTGTCAAAAATCAGTTGACCATAGGAAGATTAGCTGACTTCTGGGTTCTTAATTCTATTCCATTGATCTATGTATCTGTCATTGTACCAGTATCACACGGTTTTGACCATGATGGCTGTGTAGTAGGATTTGAGATCAGGGAGCGAGAAGTTTCCTACCTTGTTTATCTTTTTCAGGAGTGCTTTGCTTATCTGGGGTCTCTTCTATTCCAGATGAAATTGGAAATTACCTTTTCCATCTCCTTGAAGAATGGAATTAGTATCTTTTGGGATTGCTTTGAATGTGTAGATTGCCTTTGGTAGAATTGTCAAATTCACAGTATTAAGTCTTCCTATTCAAGAGCATCGTATATTTTTGCATTTCTCCTGTTCTCTTCTTGTTTCTTGTACTAATGTTTTGTAATTTTCTTTGAACTGGTCTTTTGTGTCTTTAGTTAGATTTACTCCCAAGAATTTAATCTTGTGATTATTTATTGTGAAGGGTATTGTTTTTCTTAGCTCCAGTTCTGTATTCTTTGTCACTGTAGAGAATTCCAACTGATTTTTTATATTCATCTTGTATCCTGGCACTTTGCTGAATTGGTCAACCATGTCCAGTAGTTTTCTTGCTGAGTCTTTAGGGTTTTCTAATTATACTATCATGTCATCTGCATATAGAGATAATTTTACCTCCTCTTTGCCAATTTGGATACCTCTTATTCTCTTATTGTTATTGCTAGGACTCCCAATACAATACTGAATAGGAGACGTGATAGTGGACAT
>NW_006399788.1:11117387-11130510 GCF_000299155.1 Elephantulus edwardii | reverse complement strand
CCCCAGACCCTTTAATGCCTCATTTCTTTTATCTGCATTGCCTTTGCTTGTTTTTTAAGTTCCTTTTGGTTTTTGCCTGCAAAGTCTTGTAATTCTTCGAGTTTTTCTTTTACCCATTGAAAAGAATCAATAATTGTTCTTTTGAATTCTGCGTCAACAAGTTCCATCAGACTTTCCAGCTTTAGGAAATTCATTGATGTTGTGTCTTTGTGTGTGTGTGTGTGTGTGTGTTTGTGACTTCTTGTTTTGGGTTTGTGTAGGATAGGAGGTCGTTTGCTTCTTCTGTGACATTGCTGTGGTAGAATTTTTCATGCCTGAGGCCTTTGTAGGCTTTTGGTCTGAAAACCTTGGTTCAGGAAGTTACTGCTCCAGTAGAGGGCAGGGCAGGTACCTTGTCTGAGTTTCTCTTTTAGTTTTTTCCTCAAGGGAAGATTTGCTTCAGTTGGGGAGAGATATGGCCTGTTAGTTAGCTGTCTGCTCTGTTAGGCAACTGCTGTAGCCAGGTCAAGTTGGTCCAAGGCGTCCAGGGCTAAAGGCAGCTCAAGCTCTGAGAGAGGAGAAGAAATGGGATTACAAGTGATATTGTTGTCTCTGGCACAGTTCAGAGGGGTGACAGTGTGTCATCTTCTAGAAGGTGGGGTGTCTAGGTGGCAGTGCTAAGTTCTTTAGGTGGTGAGTGGAAGCATCTTGTCAGGGCTGTGTGGTCAGGCCCTCCAGGTGGTGGGACTGTGGTGTACAGGTGGCCAATAGGAACATCCAGGCAGGTTTGGGGGTCGAGGTGGTGCTCCCCAGGCAGAGGGATCTAGGCATCCTGGAAAAAGGACCAGGGGCCTCCAGGCAGCAGTACCAGGGGCCTCCAGGCAGCCGGGCCTTGGTGTTAGTGCTTCAGGTAGGAGAGCAGTCTAGGCCGCCACACTAGGAACTTTTAAATACAGGTACCTAGCTAATTGACTGGAACAGATCCATGGCTGCTGCTGATGTGTGTAGCAGCTACTGATAGAAATTTTAATTTTAGTAAAACATTATTTGTTACCATAAGTTAGTGTTACTTATTTGAAGTCTTTTGTGGTTTTGTTTGTATCACATTTGTAAATAGGTTTTGATCTTATAGTTGTATGAAGATTATTTGCAAAAAGAGTTTGGACCAAGATTTTTATTAGTACATATTAAAGTTATATTAAAATATAAATGAGCTAATCGTTTCCATCTCATACTTCTTCCTTCAGTACCATTGGGTCTTGAGCATATGCTAATCATAAAATGGTTAAGTGTTAATTAGTTTTTATTGGTTCAGTGACTCTTGTGTCATCCTTCTATCTATTTTGATTATTCTTGCATCACTCAAGATTTTGCCCATAGAATCCATCAGTGTTAGAACTTAAAGCTTGAATTTGTTCTTCAGTTATTTCAGCTTAGAAAATGCTGAGTGTCTTCTTCTCTTTTGGCTTTCTAATGCAGCTCTTTGAATATTTCTTTATAATATTTTGCTTTGTTTCCTCAAGATGCCCTTTGAGATCTTCTCTTCAGCTCTCTTATTTTCATTCAACATTCTTTCTGCTTTTTCTCCCCTTTTCTTCTTTTCATTGTAGCACAAGTCTCAGGGGCTCTTCTCACATCCATTTTGGTCTTTTCCTTATTTTGGTAATGACTTCTTGCCTTCTTCATGGATAATGTCCTTGATATCATCTGATCTTCAGCCATTATTGTTCAATGCATCAAGTCTGTTTTGAGATGGTTTTTATACTCAGTTGAAATAAACTCAAGGCTGTATGTTAGTTCTAATAGACTTGTTTTAATTTTTTTTCACCTTCAGTTTGAATTTTTACATGAGTAGTTGATGATTTGTTCCACAGGCAGACCTTGGTCTTGTTTTGACTGCTGATAATTTATTTTCTCTAATTTCCCTTTCCACAGACATAGTCAATCTGATTTCAATGTAGTCCGATAGTTGGGGTCAATGTATATATTTGCCATTTATGCTTTCTAAAAAAATGTTTGAAATTAATAAATCACTCACTGTACACAAATCTGTCATAGGATCTCTAGCCTTATATCTGCCACCAAAGCCATATTTTCCAAATACCAAAGAAGTCCAAACTGCTTTTAAAGTATTAGGAAAAAAAGCCAAGGCCTCCCAAAATTGATGGACTACCTATTTCAGAGAACAAATGAAGCTTTGCACATGCTCACCAATGTTGGCTAACCTATTTGGAAGACAACTACTTGGCCAACCAACTGGAAGAGATTTATATATGTCCCCATTTTTTAAAAAAAAGATAATTTAACAGAGTGTGGAAATTACCAAACAATATCATTGATATTATATGTAAGCAAAATCCTGTTAAAGATTATTTTAAAATGGCTATTATAATACATTTACAGGGAACTGTCAGAAATTCAAGTTGGTTTCAGAAAGGATAGTGGCATGTGTGATATTGTTGATAACAGATGGTGAAAGAAAAGAATACTAGAAAGTTATTTACATGTGCTTGATTAATTATGTAAAGATATATGTTTGTGTTGTTGCTGTTACGTATTGTCAAGTCACTTGTGACTCATATTGACCCTATGTACAACAGCCCTGAACCCTGATCTAACCTGTGCCAGCCTCACCATCTCTGATGACCTACCCTCATTATCCCAGTCACTGTATCAGTCCATCTCATCAGTAGTCTCCCTCTCTCTCGCCATCCTTCCACTTCTCCAAGGACTGGTCCCTCCTTGCAAAATGCTCGAAGTATGTCAGATGAAACCCCAGAATCCTTGCCTCC
Source organism: Elephantulus edwardii (assembly GCF_000299155.1). Taxonomy (NCBI): domain Eukaryota; kingdom Metazoa; phylum Chordata; class Mammalia; order Macroscelidea; family Macroscelididae; genus Elephantulus; species Elephantulus edwardii. The sequence goes on along the minus strand of NW_006399788.1, from coordinate 11,127,739 downwards.
AAGGAGCAGCCTGAATTCACCCTCTCTAGGATAAACTTGTATGTTTTCCTGGTAGTCCGTGGTATATTCAACACTCTTCTCCAGGATGACAGCTCAAAGACATCAATTCTCTTTCTATCATCCCTGGTCATTGTCCATCTCTCTGAAGCATAGCAATTTTGTGTGGATCATTATAAATTATGACTAACATGAAAAAGAATGGGAACTTTTCAGAACACTTAATTGTGCTGATGCAAAACCTATATACCTAGGCTAAGAAGCTGTTGTCAGAAGAGAACAAAGGAACATTATATGGTTTAAAATTAGGAAAGGTGTACTAATCAGGGTTGAATCTTTTCTCTATATGTATTCATTCTGTATACCGAGCACATCATTCAAGAACGTGGACTGTGTGAAGAGCAATGTGGCATCAGGGTTAGAGGTTCATTAACAACCTACATAAAACAGATGACATAGCATTGCTTTGCAGAAAGTAAAGAAGATTTGAAGCACCTACTGAAGATCAGAGATTATAGCCTTTAATATAGACTATAGCTCAACATCAAGAGAAAACAAATTCTCCCACTGGAATAATAGGCAATATCATAACAAATGCAGAAAATATTGAAGTTGTCAACTATTTCGTTGCACTTGGATACACCATCAACATCCATGGTAACAGCAATTAGGAAATCAAAAGACCTGTGCTTTGGGAATATCTGCTATCAAAGATCTCTTAAAAGTGCTAAAGAGCAAGGATATAAGTTTAAAGACTAAGGTGTGCCTGATCCAATCCATAATATTTCCAATGGCTTTCTAGGCATCTAAAAGTTGGACAATGGGTAAAAAAACCAAACCAAACCAACCATAAACCTAGAAGACTTTGAAACCTAGATGGCTTTGAATTGTGGTGTTGAAGGAAAATATTGAATGTGCAGTGGATTGCCAAAAAACAAACAAATCTATCTTCAGGGAAGTATAACCAGAGTGCTTTTTTACAAGCAAGGTGGGTGAAACTTCATCTCACATACTCGGGACATGTTTTTAGGAGGGACTAGTTATTAGAAAAAGATTACATTCTAGGAAAGATAGTGGGTCAGCAAAAAAGAAAAAGATCCTTAACAAGATAGATTGATATAGTGACTACTGCAATGGGCTTAGCATAACTGAGATCATGATGATGGTGCAGGACAGGGCAGGGATCATATCTATTCTTTATAGGGCAGCTATGAGTTGTATTTGACTTGCTGACACTTAAAAGCAGCAGCAGCAGCAACAACAACAAAAACAATTTCCATGATTTTTGGGCAGAATGATGGCCCCAAAGATGTCCACATTCTAATCCCTAGGACCTGTGAATATTACTTTACATGGAAATAGGGACTTGACAGATGGGATAGGGGATCTTGTGATGGGAAGATTATCTCAGGTAATTCTGGTAGAGTCAGTGTAATTACAAATATCCTAAGAGAAATTCAAGAGAGTCAGAGATAGAGATGTGATGATGAACATAGAGTGATGTATCATGAGAAAGACATGCTTGGTTATTGCCGTCTTTGCAGATGGAGAAGGGGGATCATGGACCAAAGTTGCAGTTCAACATAACCAACTAATATCCACTTGAAGCCAGGAAAGACAACTAAAGAAATTCTTCCCTAGGCTTTCTATGCAACTTATAGGCTTAAATATAGAGGTTTGGTTTTTTTTAACTGAAAAAGAAGAACTAAAAAAAAAGAAAGAAAACCTTACACTATAGATTTTTTTTTTAGTTTATCATTTCGTGTGTGTGTACCGTCAAATCTGATCCAACTGGTAAAGGAGGAAATTGCCTCTCCTTCTCCAGTAGAAGATTTGGTGGACCCGAACCGTCTGCCTCTGGGATTGCAGTGCAGCTTCTTGCCACTAGAACACTAGAGCTCCCCTACACTATAGCTATTTGAGGATTACTACTATAAGAGATTGATGGCTACTAAAATTTTTATGTAGAGGGAGATTCAAAGGTTAACAGAATAAAACAATATATATTTAAATGATACTGACTTAATGACTATCGGTTTGAGGTGGTCCACTTAGTCCAATGGATGATAACTTTCTAATAATTATTGTGACCTAAATTTCTGCAGTTATTTGATACAAAAGTTAATCCTCTAGTAGAGCAGATCAGGGAGAGGCAGGTATGAAACGCAGGGAAGATTAAGTTCCTGTGATTGGCGGGAGCAATATGGAAAGGGCTCCTGTGCCCACATCAGCTTCTTTGATACCTTCCACTTACCATTGCCATTGCTTTTCAGGTTTGCAAAATTACTCATAGTGTCAGAGAACATACTTGGACTGTCAAAAAAGAAAACTAGACAATATGCTTTGATGAGACAAATAAACCCTTTTCTAAACCAAATGGCTTGTGCTTGATGAGGTGCCTTGTGATTCACTACAATGTCTGCCACAGAAGAACACCTGAATTTTCTACATGAGGGAAGCCCAATTTGATACTGACTATATCATCTGGAGGTAGAAACAATCACAGACTCTTGCTCCATAGTCATTTACACCTTCCAATCTTCTCTCAGCCTCAGGCATTCTGAAATTTAAAGCAATTTTTCTTTGACTCTCATTATTTAAGGGATCATCACAGATGTGTGGAGAGCCTGCATTCTGATAGCACAGCAGCAAGCACGATGCTGCAGAGATGTCTGAGAACAAAACTGAGCCTTTTAACTGTCTCTTCTGTACAGAAATAATTGCTTTGAGACAGAGTGGTGTCTTTCTCCTCTGTGTACCCCAATAGAGTGCTGGAAGGGAGGAGGCAAAACAAGGGCATACTATCCGGAGGCAGAAGGAACTGATGGCAAAGTGTCTTATCTTTGAACTATTAACTGTAAGGCCACAGGTTCTAATCCTCCAGCTGTGCCACAGGAGAGAGATGAAGCAGTCTTCTAAAAAGATTTCCGCTTCTGAGACACATTGAAGATCACTGGGTCAGAACTAACTCCAGAGCAGTAAGTATTACTGAAGTCAGAAATTTTATTGTAGAAATAGGAGAAAAAGAAGACTTCCTATTACCTAGCCTATGAAGATATGTGCCAAGTAAGCAATTCCCGTCTTACCGCATTGGGTCCTCACAATGAGTTAGAGAAAATGATTTTAATAGAAAACAAAGGCAAGATTTAGAAAGATTAAGTAATTTGTCCAAATAACAAAGCTGGGGTCCAACCTTTTTCTGTAGACACACAGACAATCTTTGTAGGCAGACACAAAGAGGTGACTCATGTGTCTTAAAAACAGAAGGCTCTTTCCTTAGTGCCCTGTACTGCCTAAGACCTCTTGAAACCTTTGGTAGCAGTGGGCAAGGATTGTACAGAGGTTATCCAAATATTGATAATCTAATGGGGTTGGAGATGACATCAGATGATTTCAGATTAAGAGGGGGAGAAAATGGACGTTTAATCACGCTGATGCTGTGGGCTATCATTTACAGGTGCCATACAAATAAAGTGGCTCAATGAGTGTCTGTAATTACAGAGACTAACCAGAACAGCAATGGTGACATCACCAAGAAATTCATTGCTGGCCTTTTGCTTTCTTAACTCTAGATGTCACTGTAAGGCTGTGGAAGCAGCATCTGAAGAGCAGCTGCTGCGACTTCTCCGCATTCCTTTTAGCTGACTCATGGTGCAGTCCTCAGATTCACTCACAGCTATTTTTCAGGCAGGAACTGATGTAGAGAGTAAAATCCTTGAACACAGATTTCCCCCCCCCCCAAGATATCCCTAAGATAAAGATCTGTCTTAATGGAGAAGAAGAACATATCAGGGCTCCTGTCTTGCACCAAGCACAGCACATAGCAATAATGGCTTTAAGTACTGCAGCAAACTTTAAAAGGTGAGATTCTTATCTTTCTGATAAAAAAAAGTCTCTGAGAGAATATTTCTGAAGTCATTGGAAGTTTGTTGTATTTACTTGATGCATGGTGGTTGCATTTGTCTATATCATGGAGGAAATGAGACTCTTGGTAATGATGGAGATAAGGCTGCTCCTTCCTACAGCAGTCTCTGCTGTTTTTGTTAGATGCCACCACATCTACTACAATTTTCTACTACTAGAAGAAGAGTCCACTACCACTTTTGTAGAGTGACCCTATATGAACAATAGAGCTGAACGTTGACCTATCCTGCAACATTCTCATGATTGGCTCAGAAAGGGAAAGAATGCCTCAGTGGTGTGAAAAAAAGAGAGAGAGAGAGAGAGAGAGACCTTTAAAGATCTGAGTCCTCTCAGAGGTGTCTTGAAAGAAAGGTCTGTCAATCTACCTAAAAAAAAAAATCCCCCACTGAAACCCTGGGGGACACAGTTCTACTCTGACACAGGTAGGGTAGGTGTCATGAGTCTGAGCCAACATGAAGGTAACTGGCAGGAGAGGAAAGGAACCCTCGACCACTTTCCTCCCTCCCTTCTTCTCAAGAATCCGTAAGCTCAGGGATTCCTAAAGCCTGAGGTTTCTCTTCCTTTACTGTCTGTGCTCAGGAAATCCTCTCTCTCTCTCTCTCTCTCTCTCTCTCTTTTTCTTTTCTTTTTTTTTTTAAGCAAATGTTTGGTTTGAGAAAAGTTGCAGCAGATTGACGAAAAATTTTTTTCTCTTGTTTCTCAAATTTTTGATGTTTTGAAGTTCAGATTGCAATTGTATTCAAATAGCATGCATAGTAGGATCGCTTAAGATTGAATGGCAGAAAGCAATCTGGTAGCATCACTCTGCCAGAGACTTAACCTTAGATTTTTTTTTTTTTTAGAATGCATACCTTTAATACATGTGCTAAAATGGGAGGGAGATTTATTTGCCTTTCCGTGCCTTGATTTTCCTCAGATAGAATTCCAGCTCCTTGCCCTCTAGCACATAACCATCTGTGCGGCCCCACTGACCTGGCCGGGAAGAAGCTTGCAAGAAGCTTGCCCTGTTGGAACTGCTCCTCTAGAAAACTGCTGATTTTTGCATTCTTTTTCCTTTCATCGTATTTTTTTCTGAATTTTCTTTGATCGCTTTTTGTTTAAAATCTCTTCCTCCTCAGGAGTCAGCTTAGCCCCCTTCTTGCGACCCGGGGGTAGTGCATAGTGGGACTTGTACCACCGGGGTACGGTGTGCTGTTCATAAGCACGATGTGGTTCTTCACTGGGGTCTTGGTTCGGACCAGCTCATTATTGGAGGCGTTGAAGACAACATCAATTATCCTTATTGTGAGTACAACATTCAGAGGCCCAGGAAAAGTTCCCCACATCCAGTCTTAGGGCACGGTACTTCTTGTTGCCTCCTCTCACACGAACTGTGCGTATATAGCGGGAGCCAATCTTAGTGTTGGCAGCCGGGTGTCCCAGCTCGTCTTGTGGTAGGGCTTTCTCTTGCCCCCGGTCTTGCGGCGCTTTTGCCAGTTGTCCCGGGAGATGCCCATCGCACCACGCTGCCTGGAAAGAGCTTAACCTTCGATTTGAAAGCATCGTGTTACTGTAGGCCTAGATTGGACTGTATAGAGACAATCCTCGGGGACCAGGGTGTGAAGTGGGTAGTTCTGAAGGGAGAGTAGGCATCTGAGTGAAATTCTCAGTGATTTAAACTGTTGTGGCTTCAAAGATCATGAAGAACTTTGTCTTCACTTTATTAGTAAGTCATTCTGAGACATGCAACCATACACAAACACACACCTTATTGACAACAAAATTTTATGCTGCACTGCAAACTGCAAGTTTGAATCCACCAGCTGCTCCATGGGAGAAGAATGAGCAGTCCCCTCCAATGAGATGAATTGACTCTGAAAAGTCACTGAAGGGTTAGATATTGGTTGGTTGTGACTCAAAGGTACACAACAACAACGCTGTCTTCATAAATATACTTTAATATATAATGAGAAATATTCAAGAAGATGAAAGTTGCATACAACTTGTTTCAGTAGCCACATCCATTTGAATGAACATCAAACTGTTCAGCTTTTCAGTTGTTTTTGTTTTTGTTAGATGCCTTCAAGTCGATAGTATGAACTGATCATTTACTCTGTAAGGCTCTTCAAAATTCTTACCTATGATGTCTGTTAATTCTAAATTATTCTGATTCTTTACTGGTTTTACCAAGACCCAGTATGGAAAGATCCACTTTAAACCAGTCCTCTAAACGTCATAAATACATATTCCAAATTTGCCCTTCCCTCTCAGAAGCTACTAAGACTCCCTCAGGGTAGTGTCCAACCAGCTTTAGCTGCTGAGTGTGACTTGGTCTGTCTCATCATCTGGCTGTTTTAGCAGTACTTTCAGGAAGTCCTTCACCTCCTTGACCTTCCAAAGTCATCCATCTGCTTATTGATCTCAAATCACTTCTTTAATCTCAAATTATCTGTGTTCTTGGTTCACCATATTTTTCTCTTTTCTTTCTGTCTCCCTGGTCAGAATTTCCTCTGCTTTAGTTCTATTTAGTTTCTTCACAATCTATAATCCTGGAATTCAAGGACTTGAGTCTTGGCCTTTGTTTTGCCTCCTTAAAGAAGGCTTCTAGTTTGCAAGCAGAATTTAGCAGAGGCAGAGACACCAGTGATATCATAGCTGATGTTAGATGGATCCTGGCTGAAAGTAAAGAATATCAGAAGAATGTTTATTTGTGCTTTATTGACTATGCAAAGGCATTTGAATGTGCGGATTCTAACAAGTTGTGGCTGGACACTGAGAAGAATGGGAGTCCCAGAGCATTTAATTGTGCTCATGCAGAACCTACACATAGAGCTGGAGGCTGCTGTATAAAAGAGCAAGCGAACACTGCATGGTTTAAAATTAAGAAGAAAGTGCATCAGAGTTGAATTATCTTTCCATGTCTAATTATTTGAGAATCTGGATTCTATGAAGAGGAATGTGGCATCAGGATTGGAGGAAGATTCGTTAAATAATTTATGTTATGAGGATGACACAACATTGCTTGCTGAAAGTGAGGAGGTCTTGAAGTACTTGTTGCAGAACATCAAAGAATACAGCCTTCAATATGGATTGCATCTCAATGTCAAGAAAACAAAAATTCTTACTGCTGGACCTATCTGCAAAAATCATGATAGATGGAGAAAAGATTGAAACTACTAACAACTTCATCTTACTTGGATCCACAATTAACAACCTTGGCACTAACAGTCAATAAGGAGATGTTTTGCACTGGAAAAGTCTGCAGTCTCCAAATTATTGAAGAGTAATGATGTCAGTTTGAGGATTAAGATGCATCTGATTCAAGCTATGGTCTTTCTGATCACTGACTATGCATCTAAGAGCTAGAAAATAAATAAGGATGACGGAATTGATGCCAATGAGCTGTTTTGTTGGAGAAGAGCACTGAATATCCCGTTGACTGCCAAAAGAACAAACAAATATGTCTTGGAGAAAGTGCAGGCAGAGTGCTCATTGGAGGTAAAGATGATAAATCTTTGCCTCACATACTTTGGTCACGTTGCTAGGAGGGGCAGATTCTTGGACATGATGATTGGAAAGGCAGAAGGTTGGAGAAGGAAAGGAAGACTCTTGACCAGATGGATTTGACACAGTGACTGCCGCAATGGGCTCTAGTGTGTCAGGAAGAGTGAGGTTGACACAGGATAAGATAGGGTACAGATCTATTGTTCATAGGGTTATTATGGGTCATACTCATACAACAACTGTTTATAAGACTGTTTAACTAAACACAATGTGAATGAAGTTTGAAACATATATACATATGTGAATTTGGCATGCAAACCAATATAAAATAAAAATAAAAAAAAGTTATTATGTTGAAAAGGAAAGAGTCAGTGAAGGGAGGAAGCCAGCCCTTCAGTGAGGTGGACTGATAGAATAACTGCACTGATGAGCATGGCAGAGATTGTGAGGCGGATAGAATCAGACTAAGTTTTGAACTGTTGTTCATTGGCTTGCTATGAGTCATAGTTGACTCAATGGCACCTAATAACAGCAACAACACTAAATAATCCTTATGAAATCCTCTTACAAATTCCAAAATAAAAAAATAGATCTCATTTTGACATTTCAAAAGCCTTTCTCAATACTAAAAAGGATAGAACTGACTTTTCAGTTTTGCCTCACATACAAAAAATAAAATAGTTTCTTCCCAAATATACATTACATGAGCACTTACTGAGGGGTTCAGGGATGCTCGGTGCTAGGCACAGAGGCTCAGTAACCCTTTTGCTCTTGCACGTCTGTTTGCACAGTGGGCCTGATACAGGAGTTGGGAGTCTCCATTATCTCATTGATTCTTCTCCTGGAAGACGGAGGTGATAATAACAACTATTGATGAGATTCTTTCTAGTGATGTCTACATGAAAATCCACTTCCACTGGGTTGATTCTGAAAAGGCCCTTAGAGAGGGTCCCAGGGCAGTAGATCTTTGTGGAAGCAGGCAGTCTCATTTTTTTTCTTGTGAAGCTGCTGGTGGGTTTGAACTGTTGATCTTTTGGTTAGCAGCTTAACCACAGCACCAACAGAAAGCCTGATAATTACCACGAGACAACACAAAATACACAGCAGAATGCCTAATATCCAGGATCTGCACTTTATGCACAAACCAAATACCAAATCCACTGCCATTGAGTCGATTCCAACTTACAGCAACACTCTATTAGGTTTTGGATGTGGTCAATCTTTATGGCAAAGGATTGTCTATCTTTCTCCCAGGGAACAGTTGAACTGCTGCCTTTTAGTGTAAAGCACTAAGCTACTTGAGTTCCTTGTATGTTCCAATTCTTTCCATACAACCTCAACGCCTTCTGATCCAGTAGAAGATGTTGTTGTTATTGTTAGGTGCCATCAAGTTGAGTACAACTCATGATGACCCTATCGACAGCCAGCCTGAACCCTGCTCTATACTGTGCCATCCTCATCATCTCTGACACACTAGAGCTCATGGCAGAAGTTACCAAGTCAACCCATCTTATTGAGGGGTCTTCCTCTCCTCTGCTGGCCCTCCATCTTTCCAAGCATAAGGTTTCTTTTGAAGGAATAGCCTCACCTACCTACATGTCACTTCTTTCAAAACTGGCCTGCTAAAAGCAGCAAGCAGTTGAATGTATTCAAAAGAGCATCTGTGTCTTGTTGTCAGTGCTTGTCAGTGAACCCCACACTGCACCATCTGCTGGGAAGCAGAGAAAGCCATGAATCCACAAATAAACCTCGTACCTTTCAGCACATTGGTTTCTCCAACTGTGAGCTCAAAATTACCTTACTTAATTCTATAGGTTCTACTTTCTTCATGCTACTGTAACAGAAATACTACAGTGGTGGTATTAATGAAATAAATTGATATTTATCAAAGTTTAAGAGGCTATAAATCTTAATTCAAGGTAGTGGTTCTAGGAGAAGGCTTTCTGTCTGAGTTCTGGGGTACAGTGAAATCTCTGCCTCAGTTTCTTACCCAGTCATTTTTGCGTAATCTTTAGCAAGATCTTGTTTTCATGTGATATTAGCGATATTGTGCAGTAATTTCCACACTCTGTCTGGTCACTTTTTTTGGAATGGGAATAAATTATTGCCAGATATGTAAGTTGGGTTTAGAAGAAGCTGTGGCACAGGAACATCTTAGCCAATGTTAGATGGATCTTGCCTGACAGCAGAAAGTGCCAGAGGAATGTCTATCTGTTTTTCATTGATGATGCAAAGGCATTTGATTTTGTAGATCACAATAAATTGTGGCAAACCTTGAGAAGAATGGGAATCCCAGAACACTTAAATGTGCTCATGCAAAACCTATATTTGGACTGGGAAGCAGTCCTCAAAACAGAGCAGGGAAACACTGCATGGTTCCAGTTCAGGAAAAGTACATCAAGGATGCATCCTATCCCCAAACCTTTTCAATTTATATGCAGAACAGATCATTTGGGAGGATAGGCTTTATGAGGAAGAATGTGGCATCAGGATTGGAGGAAGCATAATTTATGTTGTGCAGATGACACAATCCTACTTGCTTAAACTAAGGAGAATATGAGGTTTATGCTGCAGTAAGTCAAGGATTATTGTCTTCAGTTTGGACTAATAGAAAACAAATATTCTCATCACTGGGCTAATTGGCAGTTTCATGACAGATGGAGAACAACTTCAGCTTGCTTGCTTCCACAATCAATATTCTTGGCACCAGCAGCCAGGAAATTAAAAGATGAATTACGTTGGGAAAGCTTGCTGTCAGGGATCTCTTTAGAGTACTGAAGAGCAACAATATTTAGTCTGGAGACTGAGGTGCACCTGATCCAGGCCATGGTCTTCACAATTACTTGCTATGCATCTGAGAGCTGGACAGTAACTAAGTATGATAGAAGAAGGATCAATTCCTTTGAGTTGTGGTGCTGGAGAAGAGTGTTGAACATATTGTGGACTGC
>NW_006399788.1:11108849-11116427 GCF_000299155.1 Elephantulus edwardii | reverse complement strand
TGTTGTTGAGTGGATTCCAACCCTTAGTAATGCTCCACTGCTGGAGTTTCTAGGTTGCTAAGTCTTTGCAACTAGCTGTAATCCAATTACTTAGTGCAGATTTTTCAATGACAAAATATTCTTTGATTGAATTTAGAGGGTGGAATTTTGTTTTCCTCATTAAGAGAAGTTGAATAATGAAGAGTATATATTTTATGGTGCATATTTTCACCTATTAGTTTATAACACATTAAGAAACATGTCTTTATTGAGCTCACACATATGCTAAGAACAATACTGCAGGTTTTGCTGTTGTGTGTACCACTGAGTCAGAACCAACACATTGCTGATCCTCCAGAGAATTTTCATCAGGGATGTAGCATTTCTCCATACCCTTTTTCAAACTATGTGCTGAACAGAACATTCAGGAGGCTGGACTTGAAGAAGGATGTGGCATTAGGATTGGAGGAAGACTCATCAACAACCTGTGTTATGCAGGTGATCTAACTGTTCACTGAAACGTAGGAAAGTTGGAAGTGTTTGCTGCAGAGGGTCATGGGATTGCTTGTCAACATCAAGAAAACAAACTTTCTCACCACTGAGCCAATAGACAGTACATTTGAAATTGTTAATTACTTCATCTTGCTTGGATCAACACCCTTGGCACTATGTTGTTGTTGTGTACCATAGAGTCAGAACTGATCAATAGCTGACCCTCTGGCGTGTTTTCAGAGGCAGCTAATTACACAGGAGGAGATTGCTCATTTTTCTCCTGCAGAACATCTGGTAGCCTCAAACTGCATGCCTTTGGGATTGCAGTGCAGACATTAGTAGTTAAGAAATCAAAAGATACAATGCATCAAGAAAATATGCTGTCAAGAACCTTTCCAGAGTGCTAAAGAACAATAATATCAGTCTAGAGACTAAAGTGCTCCTAATCCAGTCCATGGTCTTTTTAATTGTTTGTCATATATCTGATATCTGGACAATGAATGAGGATAACAGAAGAATCGATGCCTTTGACTTGTGGTGCTGAATAAGAGTATTGTACGTACCATGGATTGCCAAGAAAACAAACAGGTTTGTTTTGCAGAGAGTGAAACCAGATTGTTCCTTAGAGGCAAGTATTTTGAAGCTTCATCTTAAATGCTTTGGGCATGTTCCCAGGAGGGACTAGTCATTGGAGAAGGATATAATCCTTGGAAAGATAGAGGGTCAGTGCAGGAGAGGAAGATCCTGGATGAAATAGATTGTCACAGTGACTGTGGCAATGTGGGGGTCAAGTATGTCAGAGATGGTGAGGGTAGATTAGGCTAGGGTAGGGTTCACAGTCATTATTCATAGGGTTGTTATGAGTTGTAGTTAACTTGATAGTTCCTAACAACAACAATACTAAGTACAGGGAGCTCTGGTGGTTTAGTGGGAAGGATTTGCATTGCCAACGCAAAGGAATGAGGTTTGAACCCATCAGCTGCTCTCTCTCATGTGATTTACTGCATCTGCAAATCTGCTGGCATGTCAGCAATAGGTTGGTCCCACCTCAATGGTACACCACCACAACAATACGTAGAATAGCTGCAGGTTTTGGAATCAGTATTAACAGTATATGTCATATTATCTTTGAGTGTTATCTAAGCCTGAGCATCTTCTGTCCAGCCACTTTTGTGGTTAGCTTCATTTTGCATGTGTTGAAGCAATAATACTTCTCCAAAATGCTAAAGAACAATTATATTAGTTTAAAGACTAAGGTGCAAGTGGCAAAGTTTAACAGTTTAGCAAGTAATAAACGTTGGAGAGCAGGTGGTGAGATAGGAACTCTTATACATTGTTGGTGGGATTGTAAAATGGTACAACCACTCTGGAAGGCAGTTTGGTGCTTCCTCAAAAAGCTCAACATAGAAATTCCGTATGACCTAGCTATTCCACTGCTTGGAATATACCCTGAGAAAATGAGAACTGAGGCTCAAACGGAGACTCATACAGCATTATTCACCATCACAAGAACATGGAAACAGCCCAAATGTCTAACCACAATCAAATGGATTGAGAAGTTATGGTACATTCATACAATGGAATACTACACAGCATGCAGGAGCAATGATTTTGTAAATTATTACCTAGCTTGGGAGGGAATGGAGAGCATTATGCTGAGTGAATGGACTCAGTTCCGCAAGGACAAATACTGTATGAAACTATTATTGGAGAATGAATATGAGAATGCAATGGGGGAGGAGGTGAAAGCAGAGGGATGAGGATGTGAGGAGGATGGAGTGGATTAATCATGGGGTTGTACGAATTGATGGGGGTGAGATGAGGGAAACTGGAAGAATCTGATCTGAAAAACAATGTATTCAAATTTTGTAAATAAACTAGTATAATTTAAAAACCCCAAGAAAGCAACAACAAAGACTAAGGTGTGTCCAATCCAAGCCATGGTCTTTTCAAGTACGTCATATGCTTCTGAAAGTTGGATAGTGAATAAGATGATAGAAGAACTGATGTCTTTGAATAGTGGTGTTGGTGAAGAGTACTAAATAGCTCATGGACTGCCAAAGAACAAACAAGTCTGTCTTGGAGGAAATGCAACCAAGATGCTCTGTAAAGGGAAAGATGGTGAAACTTTAGTTCACCTACTTAGGACATGTTAGGAAGGGCCATTCCTTGGAAAAAGATGTCATGCTGGGAAGGGTATGTTGTTGTTGTGTACCATAGAGTTGGAATTGATCCGTAGCCGACCTTCCAGTGAGTTTTCAGAGGTGTTTAATGGCATGGGAGGAGATTGTCCATCCTTTTTCTGGGGAGTAGCTGGTGGCCTTGACCCATATGCCTTCAGGATTGCAGTGCATCTTCTTGCCACTAGGCCACAAGAGTTCTGAAAAGGTATGGGTCAGCAAAAGAGAGGAAGATTTACAACAAGATGGATTGACACAGTGTCTAATGATGGGCTCAGGTATGTGAGAAATGATGAGGATGGCAAGGTTCAGATCTGTTTGTTGTTCATAGGGTTTCTATAAGTGTAGATGACTTGATGGCACTTAACAGCAACAATCAACACAATATACTAAGTATTTAGGGAAGAGGCATGGAGGGGCTCTTAGAAAGGGGAGCATTGTTATTGTTAGATGCAATACAGTTGAACATGACACATAACCACCCTGTGACAGCAGATTGAACTTTTTGCTCAAGTCCTTTGTTGCAGTCGTTGTCAATCCATCTCATTGAGGAGAGGTCATTGCTCTTCCTCTCTTTCACTGATATTTTCCAAGCATGACATCTTTTTCCAAAGACTGGTACCTCCTGATAACATGCCCAAAAAATGTGGGAGGAAGTTTCACCATCCTTACCTCTATGGAGGGCCCTGGGTGTACTTCCTACAAGACAGGTTTGTTTGTTCTCTTGACAGTCTATGAGATATTTAATACTTTCACCAACAACATAACTCAAAGGCATCAATTTTTCTTTGATCTTCCTTATTAATGTTACAACCTTCACACTTTTATGAAGCAATTGAAAAACACCATGGGCTGGGACAGGTGCACCTTGGATTTGAAATTGGCATATTTGCTCTTGAATTCTTTAAAGAGGTCCTTAGAAGCAGATTTGTCCATTACAACACATCTTTTGAGTTTTTGACTGCTGTTACCGTGGGGGTTGATTGTGAATGCAAATAAAATGAAATTTTCCTACAACTTTAATCTTGTTTACATCTATCAACAAGTTGCCTATTGGTCCAGTTATGAAGATTTTTTGTTTCTTGATGTTAAGTGTAATCCATATTTTAAAGTCTGTAATATTGGATCTCCTTCAGTGTTTTAAGTCTTCTTCATTTTCTTTTAGTAAGATTTTGCCTACTGCACCATAGAGATGTTGATAAATCTTCCTCCAATCCTGAAGTCACATTATTCTTCATATAGTCCAGCTTCTTTTCTTTTAAGCATTTAACTTTTACTTTTTAATTAATTGATTTGGTGTTTTTATTTCAGTGAAGGTTGACACATAATTTTGATTTTTCATACAATCATTCATAGAGATTTTGTTTTGTTATTATGTGCCATCCAGTCACCTGTGACTCATAGCAACCCTATGTACATTATTAACTCTGAAACCTGCCCTATTCTGAGCCAATTTCATCTTCTCCAACAGACCTAATCCCATTGAGTCAATTCATCTCATGCTGGATTCTCATGATTCCTCTCCTGCACTGTTCCTCCACCCTTCCAAGTATGATGTCCTTCTGAGACTTTTCCCTCTTGGCCATGTGCCCAAAATATATGTGATGGATACTCGAAATCCTTGTCTCCAAGGAGCAGCTTGTTTTCACCCTCTCTAGGACAAACCCAGTTTCTTCTCCTGGCAGTCCACAGTATGTTCAACACTCTCCTCCAGCACCACAACTCAAAAGCATTGTTCCTTCTTCTATCATCCTTAGTTATTGTCCAGTTCTTGGATGCATAACAAGTAATTGTGAAGACCCTGGCCTGGGTCAGGTTTGCCTTCGTGTTTGGACTGACATCATTACTCTTCAGTACTCTAGAGAGGTCCCTGATAGCAGACTTTCCCAGTACAAGTCTTTTGATTGCCTGGCTGCTGGTGTCAAGAGTGTTAATCACGAAACCAAGCAAGCTGAAATTATCAATAATCTCAATTTTGTTTTATTACATTAATTACTTGCTCAGCTCACATATTGATTAGATATGGAGAAAGGATAGAATTCTTATGCACATCTTTTCTGATTTTAAACCATATAGCACACTCTCGCTCTGCTTAAAAAATTGCTTCTTGGTCTACATACAGGTTTTGCATAAGCACAATTAAGTATTCTAAAATTCCTGTCCTTCTCAGTGTTATTTATGATTTATTATGATCTACACGGATGAATGCCTGGAAGCTCACTGAAACCTGTTCACCATGGATAGTTCTATTGATATTTGAAATATCAGCTTCCAGCATTAGAGCAACAAGCAAGCCATCAGTCTAGGCAGATTAATTGACAAATACAGGGGTGTTTTGTTGTTGTTGCTGTGTTTGTTCTGTTGAATTGGAGCTGACTCAGAGCTGATGTCTATTGGATTTTCAGGGGCAGTAAATTATGTGGGAGGTGGCTGTCCAGATTCCTCCTATGGAGCAGCTAGTAGGTTTGAACTGCATAGCTCTGGCTTGACAGTGCAACTCCTTATCACAAGGCCACCAAAAGTTCCTGAGAGAAGTTTAGGTTAGAAAAAAAAAGTTGCAGACAGAATTTTCTGTGAAATAATTCAGTGTGGGTGGGTCTATTCTGTCCTATAGAATTGTATGACTCAGAATTGACTCAATGGCAGCTTTTTTTTTAAAATAAAAAATATTTATGACTAAGGATGTTTAGATCTGAATTTCAGTATAATTGGTCTCCTATGTATTTCCCTTCCCTCCTTTCTATTCCTTGTATGTTTTTATTAACAGAATTGAGAACATTGTTTTGAGAAGGGATTCATAGGTATAATCGTATTGCCAAAGAGAACCAGAGCCAAGTGCCAAGCAAGCAAACAAAAGAAGTGAAAATCATGTCCTGCCTGCCAGCTTTCACTTCAGGGTGATTTGAGGTAGGCTAGACTCTTTGCATAAATGTCTAGATACTTTAAGGCACGTGTAAGGAGACCTAGTGCTATAGGAGGTTGATCTGTTGGTCAGTAGTTTAACTACACCAGCCACTTCCAAGGAGCAAGATGAGGCAGTCTCCTCCTGATAAGATTTACAGCCTCAGAAACCCAATGGAACATCACTATTGGTCAGACTTGGCAGCAGTAGTCTTCTAGTCATGTGAGAAGAAGTTACAGGAGTAGGGGAGAATCTCACCTTCCTATCCTTTTGAATCTAGAATTTTATCTTATTGAAGTCAGTATCCTGGATCTCACAGGCTGGCCCTTCCATGGTAGAGGCAGTGCATCAGAGCTTAAAATTGGAAGCCCCTTGCTTATGGAAGTCTGAGGTAAGTAATGTGTTTTAACTTGATTTCAGTTCTTTACATAAATTCAGATTCTATTTCTGGCCAGTAAATCAGACATGTGGCTTTTGACTTGAGGAAGGATTCAGATAAAAGAAGTTTATTGCCGCCTGTCTAATGGTAACATCAAGAAAATAAAGATTCCCACACTGGGCTGACCAGCAGCTTCATGATGCACAGAGAAGAAATTGAGGTTGTTGGTAAATTCAGCTTGTGTGGTTCTACAATCAACACTCTTGGCACCAGCGGTCAGGAAATCAAAAGACGAATTGCACTGGGAAAGTCTGCTGTCAGGGACCCCTGTAGAGGACTGAAGAGCAATTTCAGTCTTGAGACTAAGGTACACCTGATCCAGGCCACGGTCTTCACAATTACTTGCTATGTATCCGACAGCTGAACAATGAATAAGGTTGATAGAAGAAGGATTGATGCTTTTGAGTTGTGGTGCTGGAGGATAGTGTTGAACATACCATGGTCTGCCAGGAGAACAAACAGGTCTGTCCTGGAAAGGATGAAGCCAGGCTGCTCCCTGGAGCCAAGGATTTTTGAGGCTCCAGCTAACATATTGTGGGCATGTGGCCAGGGTGGGCCAGTCCTTAGAGAAGGACCTTATTCTTGGGAGGATAGCAGGACAGTACAGGAGAGGAAGACCCAGGATGAGATGGATTGACTCAGTGACTGGAACAATGTGATTGGTTTGCAAGAGACAATGAGATTGGCTCAGGATAGGGCAGATTTCAGAGCAGATGTACTTATGGTCACTAGGAGTTATAGGTGACTTGATGGCACAAAACAACAACAACAACAAAAACAACAACAACAACAAAACCTGATAGCATAATGCTCCTAAGGTCAGCAGTTAAAATCTACCAGTTGTTCCGTGGGAGAAAGATGGGTAACTGCTCTTATTAAGATTTATATCCTTGAAAACTTGTTGGAGAGACTTTGTAAGTTGGAGCCAACTTCATGGTGGTGAGATTTTAATTCATTTGTTCTTGTTTAAGCATTTCCATGAGTTGACTCTGACACATGGAGCTCTCTTTTGGGTTTATGAGGCTGAGAAGAGTCTTTCTTATTGGAAGGAGATTGCCTCATCTTTCTCCAATAGAATGGTTGGTAGATTTGAACTGCTAACCTTCTGATTAGCAACTTCTTTTTGATTTGTTTCGAGAGGGGCACTGTGCCCTTGAAGCTTGCATAGAGACTCAGGAAACTTGCTTGTGTGGGTTGTCAATGTTCCAAAAACTAAGTAACAGGATGTTAGGGACCACAGCATCCATCTGCTAAGTTTTTGAATCTGAAATTGTCTAAGTATCTGCTTTAAACCTTAAGGCACAAAATGCCCATGGTTGGCAGAAACAGTTGCTTGCTTGACCTAAGTCCAGATGCCACTTTAAAAACCTCTTATGCTTTGTGTCTGATCTTTCAGATCACCCAAGCAACCATCCCAACACCCACTCTCTTGGGAAGTTTCCTTATCATGAAAAGACACTAGCTTCCTCTAGAACAATGAACTCTAGTGCTGTGGGCTGCAGGGAGCTGCACTGCGAAGTCACAGGCAGTGTCTCTCTGCTTGTTCAAATACACCAGTGGCTCCTCAGGAGAAAGGCTATTTCGTC
>NW_006399788.1:11099057-11108604 GCF_000299155.1 Elephantulus edwardii | reverse complement strand
AGAGATTTTGAATTTTCATTTATTCATTGTTGCACTTTTCTCCCTGCCCAGCCCTCCGCCACCCTTCTCCCTCCACCTCCCCCCTGCCCCGATTCGCTCCTCTCTTTGAAAAGCAAAAGAAAAATTCCTCCTCTGACTTTCAAAGACCGGCTTTCTGAGTATAAAACCCCTTCTGGAGCCTTGCAGCTTCTGTTGCACTATGTCAATCCATCTCACTGAGGGTCTTTCTAGAACAGTAGTTCCCAGCAGCAGAAATATCTCATGAGGCACGCTGCTTCCTTCTTACTCCATCCTGATCCTGGGCATCACATGGCCAAGCACAGCTCATCTTGGCCTGATTGCAAAGCCGCAGTAGAAATCTTCTACCTAAGTGGATGCTGGAGGTGCAGGCTTTCCAGCTGAAGAACAGACAGTGGCCCTCCTCATCCTGAAACACTTCAAGTCAACTGTGGAGAGGGGGGCTGAGCTGAGTCTCTCACCTACAGAGAAGACAAAGGAAGAAGTTGGAAAGGATTCCTGAGTGAAGGTCTGACCTTGCTTCTACTTCTCCCTCTCCTCCACATCCAGGGGGAGAAAAGAAAGGAAAGCTCTAGCTGTTTCAAATCACTGTAGAACTGACAGCAGCTTTCTCCCCTGTCAGCAAAGGAGTACATTTCCTTATCCGTCACAGCGTTCGGGTAACCTGGTTAATGCCCTACAAAAGTCTATCCTGTTCAATGACAAACACATTTCCATTCTCACTTACCTCACCTGCCTTTTAAAATGAAGCTCAAGTGTATGTGGAAGCCGACTGTCGCCTTCTCTCTCCTCAGAGAGAGAGAGGTACACCAGATGCTAAAGATACTGTATTTACAACTTCCTTGCTGTTTGGTTTTGCACTGTTTACTTCAGGTTTGGCTTCCTTATAGTATGTTTGATTACCTATTTAGATCAGGGAAAATGGATGGAGTGAATGTGGTATCTGAGGACTGGCGGAGGGGCATCATGGGCTACTTCTGGCAGTTCACCATCATTAACTCTCAAAAGGATCCTCTCTCACTGTGAGTCATGGAGTTACGAGAATTTTCAAGGGCTGTTGAAGTTTAAATACCCTTCCCACTTCATTCTTAGGGTTCATGATCTCAAAGTTAGAGTAAGGATCATTTCTAATCAGATTTAGACGATATTAGCCAGCCCCCGATAGCCATCTACTGCCTTGCTGCAGCTTCACCCACTCACTCACTCACTTATTCACTGTCTTACAGTCAGTTCTGCGCATAGTAGACCCTTCAGGGGATTTCCAAGGCTGTAAATAACACAGAAGGAGATTTCCCAGCTTTCTCCCTCAGAGTGGCTGGTGGATTTGAACCACCAGAGAAGAATGGTTTTTGACTTAGTAGTGTTCCTCTCTATACCACCAGATCTCTTGTTGTTGTTGTTAAGTGCCGTTGAGTTGTAGACGACTTATAGCGACCCTATGAACGAAAACGTCCTTGACACTTGGGTGTGTGACTTTCATCCTTTCTTCAGGTTCATAGGGTTTCCAGAGGTAAGCTATTTACAGAAGTGGGTGCCACTCCTGCTTCCAAGGTTGTTTTAACCAGGGAGCTCCACCAAACACTGAGAGCTCTTGTGAAATTATTATTTATATATACTCTTTGGGGAGGTGAACATCAATAAGTGAACATTTGTGCACGAGGTAATTTGTATAAATGCATAATGAATAGTAAATATCAAGTCTAACCATCGCACAGTAGTTAAAATCCCAGAAGTTTTAGTTCACTAGTCAAATTCCAGTTCATTTATTAACTGTTTCTGTTGCTAGGTACCATAGAGTCGACTATGACTCAGTGACCTTATGAAGAATAGATCTGAGCCCTGTCCTATCCTGTGCCATCCTCACAGTCTCCAAGAAGCTCAAGCCTATTGTTACAGCCACTGTGTCTATCCATCTGATTGAGGGTCTTCCTCTCTTTCACCCATCCTCTCCTAGCAGGATGCTTTTTTCCAAGGCTTGCCCTCTCCTGGCAACATGAACAAAGCATGTGAAACCAAGCTCCATCATCCTTGCCTCTAAGGACTACCTTATTTGCACTTCCTCCAAGAAAAACATATTTGTTATTTTGGCAGTCCATGGTTTAGTCAATACTCTTATTGACCAACTGGTTGAACAATCTAACTGCTTCAAGTCTCTATTTCCTCCCACCTCCAGAAAATCCAAGGCAACATTTCTTTCTTAAAGGGGTATTAAGGTGATAGAAGGAGAAGACAGATCTGAAAACACTCTGAGGGGCCAGTATACAGAAGGGCCTTCCCTTCCCATCTGTTAGCTTATGTTGTTGCTTTTATTGTGCCATCAAGTTGGAACTAAGCCATAGCTGACCCTCTGGCAGGTTTTCAGAGGCAGTTAATAGCATGGAAGGAGATTGCCCATCCTTTTCCTGTGAAGTAGCTGGTGGCCTTCAACTGAGTGCCTTCAGGATTGCAGTGTAGCTTCTTGCCACTAGGTCACTGGGGTTCCCAGAAAAGAATAGGTTATTTGACTAAATTGTATCTCATATTTAGAGTGCCAAAACAATAATGTAATTATTGAACAATATCATTAATATCACATGCAAGCATGATTCTGCTGAAAATTATCCAAAAACAACTGGAGCAACACATCAACAGAGAACTGCCAGATGAGCAGGCTGGGTTTAGAAGAGGTCATGGTACTAAGGATATTATAGGTAGTGTTAGATGGATCTTGGCAGAAAGCAGAGAATAGCAGAGGAATGTCTATCTGTGTTTTATTGACTATACAAAGGCATTTGACTGTGTGGATCACAAAAACTTGTGGCTGACTCTGAGAAGAATGAGAATCCCAGAACATTTGATTGTGCTTATATGAAACCTATACTTGAACCAAGAGGCAGTCATCACAACAGAGGAAGAAGATGTTGCATTTTTCAAAATAAGGAAGGGTGTCTGCCAGGGATGTGTTCTGTCTCCATACCTTTTCAATCTATATGTAGAACAGATCATCCAGGAGGCTGGGCTGTATGAGGAGGAATGTGGGGTCAGGATTGGAGGAAGACTCATCAACAATCTGCATTATGCAGATGACACAACCCTGCTTGTTGAAACTGAAGAGGACCTGAAGCACTTGCTGCAGAAGGTCAAGGATTAACGCCTTCAATATAGATTGAAGCTCAACATCTAGAAAACAAAGATTCTCACCCCTGGGCCAATTAGCAGCATCATGATGGATGGTGAAGAGATTGAGATTGTTAACAGCTTTCATTTGCTTGGATCCACAATCAACACTCTTGATACCAACATCCAGGAAATCAAGAGTGTTGGGAAACAAATTGTGTTGGGAAAGTCTGCTGGCAGGGACCTTTCCAGAGTACTGAAGAACAATGATGTCAGTCTAGAGACTGTGTGTGCCTGATCCAAGCCATAGTCTTTGCAATTGCTGGCTATTCATCAGAGAGCTGGATGATGAGTAGTGTTGATAGAAGAATTGATGCCTTAGAGCTGTGGTGCTGGAGAAGAGTATTGAATATATTGTGGACTGCTAAGAGAACTAACAGGTTTGTACTATAGAGGGTGAAGCTAGCCTGCTCCTTGGAGTCAAGAATTCAAGGCTGTATAACATTCTTTAGGCATGTTGCAAGGCAGGATCAGTCCTTGGAGGGGGACATCATGCTTGGAAGGGTGGAGGGACAGAGGAAGAGGAGGAGACCATTGATAAGATGGATTGATGCAGTGGCTGGGGTAATGGGGGTAGGTGTGTTGGAGACAATAAAGTTGGTACAGGATAGAGCAGGTTTCAGGGCTGTTGTACATAGGGTTGCTATGAGTCGCATGAAACTCGATAGCACATAACAACAGCAAGAAGAAATAACATAAACCATTTAGTTCCAAAGTAAATAGACAACATGGTTTTTACTTTAGGCGCTAGTCTGGTGCCTGAGTTCAGAGGGAGTTGCTGAGGCACAGAAGCTAAACCAAAGGCTGTGCCTCTCTGGTGCTTTGAATCCACTAGCAGCTTTGAGGGAGAAGGTCAGACAATCTCCTCCCCTGCAATTTAGCCTTGGAAAACACACTGGACGTCAGCTATCACTAGGTTCTGACTTGACAGCAGTGAGTTTGAGCTGTATTAAAAACTCCACCAGGCCCTGCAAGAGTTAGCAAATTCCTTTTTTCAACCTGCTTTTTTTTTTGGTGCCATAGCACAACTTAACCATAAGGTGGCAGGAGAATCCAAATAGTAAATTTAGATTTTAAAAGTGATATGGATAAGGTCTGTACAAATACAGGATGGATGCATAAGCATATGACCTCTTCTTTTGGCTCTTACTCCAAGGGGACCTTGTTTAGTTGCTTGCAAAGCTAATCTATTAAAGAGAAATGTCTAATAAAGCAAGACATGG
This sequence comes from Elephantulus edwardii, assembly GCF_000299155.1. Taxonomy (NCBI): domain Eukaryota; kingdom Metazoa; phylum Chordata; class Mammalia; order Macroscelidea; family Macroscelididae; genus Elephantulus; species Elephantulus edwardii. Next base: position 11,104,207 of record NW_006399788.1, on the reverse strand, counting down.
TGGTGCTCTCACTTTGACCCTTCTTCTCTAATGCTTTGCTTCCATCATAAAGGGCTACATGGGTGGGGAGGAAATCTACGTTAAAGCATTCTAGAATGGACTTGAGCAATCAGCTCTACTGACGTGATTGCTTGACAAGCATGATTATGTTCAAACAAGAACAGAGACAAATCAATATCTTTGCTTCTGTTTTTGAACATTTCTCTGAGAGAGTTATACACAGTAAAGTAATACAGCAGCCTACATGAGACTATGGTACAGAACTGCTATTTTAAATTGCCTGGCTGTATCTGTCATCTCAGTAGAGTCAGAAGGTGTGGGAAGTTTAAAGATGAGAGAAAAGATGCCTAACTGATTCCTATGTTCTGGATATCTTTTAATAATAACAGGATCTTAAAAGATGTTATATAAAGACTTTAAGCCTCCTGCCATGGAGCCAGTTCAGACTCATAGCAACCCTCCCTGAGGTTTCTGAGGCTGTGAATCTTTGTGGGAGAAGACTGCCATCTCTCTTTTAGAGAGAGGCTGGTGGATTTGAACCTATGACCTTGTAGTTAGCAGGCCTCAATATGTTGCTCACTATTCCACCAGGGTGATGATATTGCCAGACCCTCCAAGTACACAGTTGTGATAGCAACTATTACTAATATGACAATGTTGTATTCACAACAAAATCAGTTTCCTGAAGACTCTTGTATCTTATGATTTTGTTGAGTCATATTGTTTTCAACTAGTGAGATTCGTGCTACCAAGAAAAGGTTAAGCAAACCTTCACAAGGCTGTGTATATCTGAAAGCATCCCTGACCTGAGCTATAGAAATTACTTGTTCTTCATTAAGCACTTGCATTATACTGCATTATTTAGTGTCGGGGCCTTGTTTAAAGAAAGCAGAGTTTGTGAAATTCCTCCCCTTTGTATTAATCTATAGACAACAGAAGCTGGTGGGTAATAAAAGCTAAGAAGTTCGCTAGTGGTCCTGCTGTCTTCTCACTGTAAGAGGGGTCACCTCTAAATACTGTGCTCCCATATTTACCCTAGACATTGGGACACCATTGACCCAGCTTGAAGCTGCTGCTGCTGCTGCTGCACTGTGCCCAGCTCACTGCAGTTGAGACTGCAGCAAGAGGGCTGAACACACCCTGTTAAAGGTGCAGCACTGAATTCCCTCCCACCAGATTCCTGTCCCTCCTCCTTCTCTGGCTATGCCTAGAAAACTCTGGAACCACCAGGAGCTAGAGCAAGTTTTCAGCTGGGGCTCCATTTGGACTCAGGAGGAGCTCAACACTTGGGCTATAATCATTGCAAGGCAGAAAAGCGGCTATTTTATGGTCTACTTCTCTGTGGCCAAAGACTTCCTACTAGACATAGTTAAGTCTGGCCTGTCTTCTGAAAACTTCCATCTTATGTGGAAAAGGAAAGGCTTCTCATATTTCTACTGACTTATTCAAACTCACTTCGGTCCTTCTAGGACATCTGAGGTCCAGTGAAGCTGTCTAGGAGGGCTATGAGGTTTTGGCTTTCTTTGACAATCTGACTCTTAAGAAAGCCTGGGCGGGGCACTCTAACTGTACCATATCTCTATTTTTGTTTTATCTACTCCCTCAGCTAGAAATACCTACCAAATGCATTCACATCCAAGTCTCAGAGACTTTAAGCACTATTCTTCCTAGGCAATTTCTATTTTAAAAGATATAAAAGGTTGGAAAAAATGACTATCCCTAGCAGAAAGGAGATTTGCTAAGTGTAGTATATCTACACAATGTGCATATATTCAACTTTAAAAAAAATCAGTTTTCATAGAATCATTCCTATACATTATATTTTATTTGTGCATATTGTGTTTTATGTAACCATTTCTATATATTACATTTTACATAAATTAATTACTATTGATCAATGACTTTTATCACTGCATGAAACTTTTGAAAAGCATGAAGCAGGATTTGTTTGCAGGTGTGGAATCATCACCAGGGCACTGCAACAAGGGAGAAATAGCACTGGGATTTGTATGAAGCCTTAAATGACAGTATGCACTTTCATTCAGTGGCAGGAACAGATCGGACTTAATTACTAACCTAATGGTTGGTGGTTTTAATCCACTTAAGAGTTGTTGTTAGGTGCTGTGTAATTGGCTTTGACTTAGAATGACCCTATTTACAACAGAATGAGGAGGTGCCTGATTCTGCACCATTCTCACAAGTTCAGCTATGTTTGGCCCATTGCTGCAGTCCCTGTGTTAATCCATCTCCATCTCACTGAGAACCACAGAAGAAAAGATCCATTGATCTGCTATCATAAAGATTGCCGTCAAAAAAATTCTATGCAATTGTCCTACTCCATCCCAGGGAGTTGCTCTGAGTCAGACTATTGGATGACAACAGACAACAGAAACAATAGGCACAGAAAGAATCGGGAGCAAGGAGGAGGTTGGATATTCCAGGCACAGGACAGAGAATATTCAAAGTGAAAAGTGTGAGAAAAGGCTCAGCATATATCTATCAAGCTGAAATTTCTGTACAAAGAGAAATGAGGGTGTACATGGTATAGTGGAGGTGAGCGTGGGGTGGCATTGTGAAGGCTTTGCTGATAGAGCTGGGAGTCTGTCCGTCTTTCCTGTGGGTGAGAGTCTAACCAGATGTAGGAACTGCCATCTGTATAATCTCTGGAAAAGGGAGTAGGGATCTCTGACCTAGAGAGATTAAAATTCTAGGCCTTGAAACTAAGATTGCAAAATTGCTTAAAATCGAACACAATTCAAGAGAGTCCACAGACCTTACTGATCATTTTTAACCCTATCCATTCCCTGTGGTCAGGTCTGAAGGCAACATTATTGTTGTTGTGTACTGTGAAATTGACCCGCTGTAGGTTTTCAGAGGTGGTTAATCTCACAGGAGGAGATTGCACTTCCTTCTCCCATGGAGCAGCTGGTGGATTTGAACCACTTTCCTTCGAGATTGCAGTGCAATTTCTTGCCACTAGGCCAGCAACAACATGAAGGCGATATTAAGCTGAATAAAATGCTGTTCCCGCTTTCACAGACTGACACATTTGCAGGAATTGCTAATATTTACATTGTAGCCTGTGGTGATGAAGGAGGAAGTCAAGTTGCGCTGAAGGAATTGGCAAAAAAAAGGTTCCAGGAGATGATGGCATATCAATTGACATATTTCAACAAACAGATGCGGCCCTGGATGTACTCACTAAGTTGTGCCAAAAATTTGGAGGACAGCCAGCTGGCCAACTGACTGGAAGAAGTTGGTATTTGTTCCCATTCCAAAGAAAGATGACCTGACAGAGTGTGGAAATTATCAAACAGTATCATTAATATCACATGCAAGCAAGATTCTGCTGGAAATTATCCAAAAACAGCTGGAGCAACAGGCCAACAGAGAACTGCCGCCAGATGTGCAGGCTAGATTTAGAAGAGGTCATGGTACTAGGGATATTATAGCTAATGTTAGATGGATCTTGGCAGAAAGCAAAGAATACCAGAAGAATGTCTATCTGTGCTTCATTGACTATGCAAAGGCTTTTGACTGTGTGGATCACAATAAGCTATGGCTGATTCTCAGAAGAATGAGAATCCCAGAACATTTGATTGTGCTTATGTGAAACGGGTACTTGAACCGAGGGGCAGTCATCAGAACAGAGCAACGAGACACTGCATTGTTCAAAATCAGAAAGGGTGTCTGCCAAGGATGTATTCTGTCTCCATACCTTTTCAATCTTTATGCAGAACAGATCATTCGGGATGCTGGTCTATATGTGGAGGAATGTGGCATCAGGATTGGTGAAAGATTCATCAACAACCTGCGTTATGCAGATGACACAACCCTGCTTGCTGAAACTGAGGAGGACCTGTGGCGCTTGCTGCAGAAGATCAAGGACTACAGCCTCCTATATGGACTGAAGCTAAATGTCAAGAAAACAAAGATTCTAACAACTGGGCCAATTGACAGCATCAGTATGGATGGTGAAGAGATTGAGATAGTTAACAGTTTTTGTTTACTTGGTTCCACAGTAAACACACTTGTCAAGAGACAAATTACATTGGGTAAGTCAGCTGTCACAGACCTCTCCAGAGTACTGAAGAGCAACGACATCAGGCTGGAGACTAAGGTGCACCTGATCTGGGCTATAGTCTTCACAATCTCATGCTATGCATCAGAGAGCAGGGCAGTGATTAGGGATGACAGAAAGAGAATTAATGCCTTTGAGCTGTGGTGATGAGTGTTGAATATACCATGGACTGCTAGGAAAACAAACAGGTTTATTCTGGAGAGGGTGAAGCCAGGCTGCTCCTTGGAGTCAAGCATTCTGAAGCTTTGTCTGACATACTTTGGGCATGTTGCAAGGAGGGACCAGTCCTTGCAGAGGGACATCATGTTTGGGAGAGTGGAGGGACAGCGCAGGAGAGGAAGACCTTCGATGAGATGAATCGATTCTGTGATTGAGGAAATGGGGGTAGGTGTGTCGGAGACAATGAGGTTAGCACAGAATAGAGCAGGGTTTAGGGCTCTTGTACATAGGGTTGTTATGAGTCACAGGCAACTCAACGGCACATAACAACAACAACAATTGTACATATGGCAGGATATATTAATTTTACTCATTATATCTTCTAAAGCAACTACATAAAACAGGTATTAGTAGCATTCTCACTTTATGGATTAAGCCAAATGAAGTCCAGTGAGGTTAAGTGTTTTGCTCAAATTCACATCGCTAGTAAGTTCCAGTCTGAGATCCACACTCAGGCTGCCAGTCTGGCACCGGTATCTACTTACTTCTGTATAGTTCTGTCTCCAACACAGATAATCGGACTTCAAGGTAGAAGAAAGTAAACAACTAGAGAGGCGCCACCTTTGGGTTAGCAGTGCAATGCACTATGGACTACACCACCAGAACTCCCTACAAAGGGAGAGTGTATACAAATGAATTCTTTTCAATATTCAATTCAATATTCAATATTCAAGAGCAAAGCAAGATGTCACTCACAAAAGATGACACAAGAGCAACCGATACTCTGAAAGCAGAAAGGCTCATGGAAAATTCTGACACAGAACTTAAAAGAGAAGTGACTGAATATTTCCAATGGATGAAAGACAACTTGATGAATTAAAAGATGTTACAAGCAAAGACCAGGAGGAGT
>NW_006399788.1:11090036-11091216 GCF_000299155.1 Elephantulus edwardii | reverse complement strand
TTAGAATGAGGACTTTTGTATTTTTTCTGAGATACATCCTTTAAGCCAAGAAAATGATATAATAAAAATGATGCTTTTAGAAAATTAATCTGGCAATGTGTGAGGTCGATTAAAGAAGAAAGCGATCTGGTCTGTTAGGTAATGATTGCAGCAGTCTAGACAAGAGACACGTGAGTCCCCTAACACAGCTTAGCTTATGCCCAAAGTCAGTCCAAGTTCTGACCATCTACTATGCCTCAAGAACTGCATGAGATGCTTTAAGAGAATCCTTTTTCAATCTTAGCCTACAACGATTAATTTTTATTCCTCTTACAACGATGTTTACTTGCAGAAGCTCTGTGATTTTTCAATGGTTTTCTATCTTAAACACAGTAGTTATCCCGAATAAGCAAAGAACTTCTGAAAAACAAAAATGGAGTGGGAAGCATAACATTCTCTGACCTCAAAGCCTACTACACAGTGGTAGTAACCAAAATAGCAGAGTACTGATGTAATTAATGACAGGCACATAGACAAATGGAACAGAATAGAGACCCCAGAAATGGACCCAGCTATCTACAGACCACTGATATTCAACAAGAAAATAAAACCTATATAATGGGGAAATGACAACCTCTTCCATAAATGGTAATGGCAGAACTGTACTGCTACCTGTAGAAAACTAAAATAGGATTCACATCTCACACCATACACAAAAATCAACTCAATGTGGATCAGAGATATGGGAGTAAAGTCCAAAACCATAAAGTTAATCAGAGACAAACTGGGATCAAGCTTAGTCTAGTTTATAGTATAAAGAGACTGCCAGATACAGCCAGAAATGCACAATCAGGTGAGGATAAAATTGATGAATAGGATCTTCTAAAGATTAAATCTCTGTGCACATCAAAAAAATTTTCCAACAGAGTGAAAACCTACTGACTAGGTAAAACATTTGACATTACCATTTCAGACAAGGGTCTCATATAAAAAATTTACAGAATGCTTTCAACGATTTAGATCCTCCCAGAAGAGCTGTGGGTGAGCATTAACATTACTAGTAAGTATATTCGTTTTCTCCTGGACACAAGAGCCTACTATTCGGTCCTAAAAGCCTTCTGAGGTCCCAACCCTTACTATTTCTTAGTTGTTGAAATTGATGAAAAACCTCATAAGCAGTTCCTTACTTCACCTCTGCCTT
>NW_006399788.1:11046877-11089493 GCF_000299155.1 Elephantulus edwardii | reverse complement strand
GCAAAGGATACACTGACAAAGGAGGTTAATCAGAACTGGCTTTGACAAGCACTGTGGCAATGGGACAATTAAAACAGACTTTCAGTGGGAAAAAAAAAGAGGAACAAACCAGGTGGGGGTAGAGAAAATAGTGCAACAATGAATGAGTGGAAACACAAAATCTCTGTAAATATTCATTAAAATTAATAAAATTTAATAAAAAAATTTACAGAGTTCTATAGGGCCTCTATAAGAAAAAGACCAATAACACAATTACAAAATGGGCAAAAGTTATGGAAAGACTTCACAGAGACAGATATTCAGATGGCCAACAGACACAGGAAGAAATGCTCCAAATCACTGACAATAAGAGAGTTGCAAATCAAAACCACAATGAGATGCCATCTCAATCCACTAGTATGGAAAAGTTTAATTGGACTGCAAGTAGTAAATGTTAGAGAGGATGTGGTGAGATTAGAACTCTTATACATTGTTGATGGGATTGTAACCTGGTACAACCACTTTGGAAGTCAGTTTGGTATTTCCTCAAAAAATTGAACATAGAAATTCCATGACCCAGGTACTCCACTGCTTGGAATACACCCTGAAGAAATGAGAACTGAGGTAAAAACGGAGATTTGTACACCAATGTTCATAACAGCATTATTCACCATCATAAGAACATAGAAAGAGCCCAAATGTCCAACCACAATAGAATGGATTGAAAAACTATGGTACAGTCACACAAAGGAATACTACTCAGCATGCAGAAGCAATGATTTTGTAAGTTACCATTTAACTTGGGAGGCACTGGAGCCTTTTGTTGAGTGAACTAACTCAGTTCCACAGGATAAATACTATATAAGACCATTCTGGTAGAACATGTATGAGGATCCAAGGCAGGGGGAGGCTGATAGCAGAAGGGTAAGAATTGGGGGTGGTGGTGGTTAATAATAGAGTTGTATAATTTGATGGGTGGAAGGAGAGGGGGGGAAAAAAATAAGAAAGATATGCTGTGAAAAACAATGTATATGAACCTTGTAAGAAAACCAGTATAAAAAAAATTTATAAAAACACCACCACCAACAACATAGTAATTGTAAGATTTGACGTTGTTGTTATGTGACATCAAGTCAACTATGACTCCTAATGACTCTATAAACAATAGCTCTTAAATTTGCATAATTCTAAGCCAATCTCACTGTCTCTGACACAGCTTCCCCCATTGCCCCAGTCACTGAGTCAATCCATCTTATCCAGGGGTTTCCTTTCCTGATCTGTCTCTCCACCCTTCCAAGAATGATGTCCTTCTCCAAGGACTGATCCCTCCTGGAAAAATGTCCAAAGTATGTGATATGGAGCTTCAAAATCCTAGCCCCCAGGGAACAACTTGGTTTCACCTTTTCTGGGGCAGACCTGTTTGTTCTCTTGGCAGTCCATGTTATGGTCAGTAGTCTTCTCCAGCACCACAACTCAAGGCATCAATTCTTCTTCTGTCATGGACGTCTAGTTCTCAGATGCATTGCAAGTAATTGCAAAGGTCATGGCCCAAATTGGATGTACCATAGCATCTAGACTAACATTGTGATCTGATGGTAAAAAGCTGGTGTTACAATCTTGAAGTTAGCTGGTTCAAATCTACCTTTTACTGCCTCTGGAGGATCAGCTATGAATGAGTTCTAACTTAATGGTGCACAACAACATATATTTTTTAACATTGCATCTTTTAAGTAATTATTTCTTGTATTATAGTTGTATTGTTTTTGGTCAAACATTCTTCTAGGTCGTACAGCCTTGGTCTTTCCACTTGCTGTACAGAAGTAAATTGTGGTTGCTGTAAAGATGAACACTGTGACACTGATGTGTCAAATGTGATAATGGTTACCCGTGGTGGACAGTGTTTGGTGGCGTTGCCCAGTTGAAACAAGCTTGGAATCAGGAGTGGCATCCATTTCTGAAATAGCTTGCCTCTGGAAACCCTATGAACCTGGAGAGAGGAGAAAGTCATGCAAGTGTCGAGGACTTTCATTCATAGGGTCACTTTGAGTTGCCTATGACTTGACAACACTTAACAACAACAACATATTATAGAACAATTAATTTTTCTAAAAGAGGATTCTGTGGCAGGTCAGGGAAGGAAGTCTCAAAAAAAAAACCCCAAAAACAAATCAACCTGTAATTATTCTGAGAATAAGGAATTGATGTCAAGAACATGATGTTCAGATTCACCTAGATAGAGAAAGATTTCCAGTCTTCAATTTAGGAAGGAAAGTAGACTTGAAAGAGATTATATATATATATATATATATATATATTTAAATAAAATGAAAACCACTGAGAAAACAGGATGGGGAAAAGACCTTTCCAGTTTGGGATATTAATGGCAAGATGACTTGGAGATAAACACTGTAGAAAAAAATGCAAAACTCAATTGAGGTAATCCACTGGAATTAGATATTGAAAGATAATAAAAGCAGATAGAAGTAAACCTAAAATGCATTAAAAGAATAAAAATGTAAAAATGGTTGTTTAAACACTTTAAAGAAATTTAACCTGATGTACTCTTGTAGAAGAATGTTTCTAATAAAACAATTCCATGAGGGGAATGAGATGCTATATGAGAAATTCGGAGGAAGAGACATGCAACTTCTAGCTACTATTTATTATATTGTACAGTGACTAGATTTTTCTTCAGAAAATATTATGGAAATAAACACTAATTTACCACTTACACCCTTTAACAACGGGTCTGAAACAACTTTTCCAATATAAAATACGAATAGCTTTCAAATCTTCTTTTAAGAAACTAAATATGCTCCTATCAGCTCTTATTTGCGTCAAAACACTCAAGGAAGATTGAAACAGGCAGAGCAATTGAAATGTTTGTCTTGTCTCTTCAGAGATAAAGGATTTTGTGTCAAATGAAGGTGATGAATATGGTCACTTAAATCTGAAAGGTGGAGTACGAAGTCATTATGTTTCCTCAGGTCAATAAAAACCAACATTGCCTGAGATTTTGTGCTCATATAAAGATCTTCTGCTTTATCCCCATTTTCAATTCATTGAACAAATGGATATTTATTGTTGTGTCCTAAGTATGCTATGTTCTATGTATGAGGTTTTCACCAATCATTCAGCATTGACAATCAGTAAGAATGTCTCAAAAGACAAGCACATTTCAGTTGATGGAGATAGAAGTTCTGAGGTCCAGGCTCCACTCTGACACTGTGTAGAAGTTCCTCTGTATTTGCATTCACAGAGTACTGAAATTTTACTTTTATTAAAGAAGTCTTAAATCATAAAGAGTTATTTATTGTTGGGCACCTTCAAGGCAGTTCCAATTCATAGTCACCCTGTGTACAATGGGATGCAATGTTACTAGGCCCTGAACCATCATCTTTATTATTAACTACATTTGAGTTCATTATTGCAGCCATTGTACCCTTCTTGTTGAGGATCTTCCTGTTTTTCATTGACTCTCTAATTTGTCACACATGATGACTTTCTCCAGGAACTGGATTCTCTTGACAACATGACCAAGTTAAGTGAGACAAAGTCTCACCATTTTCTTTCTAAGGGGCCTTCTGGCTGTACTTCCCCCAAGGCAGATTAATCCATTTTTTTTTACCAGTCTATTGCTCTGCATCAGAGAGCTGGACAAATGACCAAAGAGGACAGAAAAAGAATTGATGCTTTTGAGTTCTGGTGCTAAAGAAGAGTATTGAACATACCATGAACTATCAAGAAAAGAAACATGTTTATCCTAGACAGGGTGAAACCAGGCTGCTCCTTAGAGGCAAAGATTTTGAAGCTGCATCTCACATACTTTGGGCATGTTTTCAGGAGGGATCAGTCCCTGGAGACTGACATTATGCTTGGAAGGGATGGAGGGACAGTGCACGAGGAAGACCCTGGCTGAGATGGACTGACACAGTAAATAGGGGAATGAGGGTAGGTGTGTCAGCAAGGTTCAGAGCTAGTGTACATAAGGTCACTATGAGTCGCAGATGACTTGTTGGCACATAACAACAACAACAACATGGGAGAGTCAATATTATTTTTACAACACAATAAAGTAAAAATTACGGTGATGCCAATTAATACTACTGTCTCAATTATCCAGTGCTGCTGGAAGAGAAACACCACAGGTAGATGTGTGACGGCAGCAAACGCAAGGTTCTAAACATTCAGCCAACGTTTAGGGACCAACACTACTTTATTGTGCATGGTCAAGAATGTCAGCTAATGCTCTCACCATTCTGACCCTGAGGGGAAGTAACGATCGGGAATGAGGGGTTACTATGAGGTTCATTGGAGTTGGCAGTTGAGATTTCTTTACATTTGGAAGTAACTGTTTCTGACTTTTCATGGATGTCCAGGCCAAGAGCCAGGTGCAGAGGAAATAGTAATCAAGCTGGGTCAGTTTGTACTAGACCTTTGTAAAACATGTTATGTCCAAAATTTTTGCGGCATACATATCATAAACTGGCTGTCGGAACAAAAAAGTTTCTTTAATGGTAACATTCACAATGCAATTTGTCCTTTAATTTCCTGGCTGCTAGTACCAAGAGTGTTGATTGTAGAGCCAAGCAAGCTGAAGCTGTCAATAATATCAATTTCCGGTAACAGAAGGGACTCTCAGCAGAAGCAGATCACGTGCTGCGCCCACAGCGCCCGCGGGAAGACTTCTGGACTCTGCTCCTCTGGCTTCAGGAGAGCATGCGCTGGGACAGTGCAGCTCCTTGAATGCCCACCACTTCCGTCGCTGTCCTCTGCTACTCTAACAGTAGTGGGTAGTTATGGTCGAGGGTGGGGTGGGCGGCACCAGGACTTGGGGTTTCTGTGCTGTGTGACTCAGGATGTAAGTAACAATCTGGAATTCCTAACTTATACTATTCTACGAAGTACAGTGATGATTTGTGTGCAAAGATTTGAAATTTTAACAGAAAAAGTACCAAGTTCCTGAAGTTCAAGAAAATATTTTTAAAAAAATAATATCAATCTCTTCATTATCCATCATGATGCTGTCAATCGGCCCAGTGGTGAGAATCTTTGTTTTCTTGATGTTGAGCTTCAATTCATATTGAAGACTGCAGTCCTTGACCTTCTGTAGCAAGCGCTTAAGGTCCTCCTCAGTTTTCGTAATCAGGTTTGTGTCATGTGCCTAAGGAAGATTGTTGATGAGTCTTCCTCCAATCCTGATATCACATTTCTCCTCATAGAGCCCAGCCTCCTGGATAATCTTGTCCACATTTTAATTGAAAAGATATGGAAATAGGATATAACCTTGATGCACATCCTTCCCAATCCTGAACCATGTAGTATTTCCTTGCTTTGTTGTGACTACTGCCTCCTGGTCCACATATAGGTTTCAGATAAGCACAATCAAGTGTTCTGGGATTCCCATTCTTAGAGTCAGCCACAGTTTGCTGTGATCCTCATAGTTATATGCCTTTGAATAGTCCAAAGTACTTAAGAGCAAGGATGTCAGTCTGGAGACTAAGGTGTGCCTGATACAGGTCATGGTCTTTGCAATTACTTGCTATGACAAAGCAAAATATTACAATGAAATGTGCGAGGAGCTAGAGTCGGAAAATCAAAAGGGCCGAACTCATTCAGCATTTCTTAAGGAACTGAAGAACAAATTCAAATGTAGAGTTGCTATAATCAAGGATGCTTTAGGCAGAGTATGAAATGATCCAGGAGGTATTAAAAGAAGATGGAAGGAATATACTGAGTCATTGTATCGAAAGGACTTGGCAGATACAGAAGAATTTAATGAAATAACATTTGAGCAAGAGCCTATGGTGATGAAGGAAGAAGTTGAAGCTGCTTTGAAGGAAATAGCAAAAAATAAGGTCCCAGGAATAGATGGTATACCAATTGACATATTTCAGCTAACAGATGCTGCCTTGGATGTGCTCACCAAGTTGTATCAAGAAATCTAGAGAACAACTATGCAAAGGCATTTGACTGTGTGGATCATAACAAACTGTGGCTGACTCTGAGAAGAATGGGAATCCCAGAACATTTAGTTGTGCTAATGCGAAACCTATACTTGGACCAAGAGGCAATTGTCAGAACAGAGTAGGGTAACACTGCATGGTTCAAAATTGGGAAGGGTGTATGCCAGGGATGTGTCCTGTCTTCATACCTTTTCAACCTGTATGCAGAGCATATTATACGAGAGGCTGGGCTCTATGAGGAGAAGTGTGGTGTCAGGATTGGTGGAAGATCTATTAACAATCTGCGTTATGCAGATGACACAACCCTGCTTGCTGAAACTGAGGAAGACCTCATGCACTTGCTGCAGAGTGTCAAGGACTGCAGCCTTCAGTATAGACTGAGGCTCAATGTCAAGAAGACAAAGATTCTCACCACTGGACCAATTGGTAGCATCAGGATGGATAGCAAAGAGATTGAGATTGTTCACAGCTTCAGTTTGCTTGGCTCCATGGTCAACACTCTTGGCACCAGCAGCCAGGAAATCAAAAAACGTATTGCGATGGGAAAGTCTGCTGTTAGGGACCTCTCTAAAGTACTCAAGAGCAATGGTGTGTCTCTGGAGACTAAGGTGCACCTGATACAGGCCATGGTCTTTGCAATCACTTGTTATGCATCAGAGAGTTTGGACAATGACTAGGGAGGATAGAAGGAGAAGTGATGCCTTTGAGCTGTGGTGCTGGAGAAGAGTATTGAATGTACCCTGGACTGCCAAGAAAACAAACAGATTCATCCTGGAGAGGGTTAAACCAGGCTATTACTTGGAGGCAAGGATTCTGGGGCTTTGTCTGACATTCTTTCGACATGTTGTAAGGAGAGACAGGTCCTTGGAGAGGGACATCATGCTTGGTAGGGTGGAGGGACAGTGCAGGAGGGGAAGACCCTCTATGAGGTGGATTGATTCAGTGACTGGGGTAATCGGGATGGGTGTGTCAGAGGCAATGCGATTGGCACAGGATATAGCAGGGTTTAGGGCTGTTGTACATAGGGTTGCTATGAGTCGCAAACGACTAGACGGCACATAACAACAACAACAACAACATCAGAAAGCTGGAAAATGACTAGGAATGATAGAAGGAGAGTTGATGCCTTTGAGCTGTGGTGCTTGAGAAGAGTACTGAATATACCATAGACTGCTAGAAGAACAAACAGGTTCATCCTAAAGTGGGTGAGACCAGGCTACTCCTTGGAGGCAAGGATTCTGTAGCTTCGCCTGACATATTTTGGACATGTTGCCAAGGAGAAATCAATCCTTGGAGAGGGACGTCATGCTTGGAAGGGTGGAGGGACAGTGAAGGAGAGGAAGAACCTCTATTAAATGGATTGATTCAGTGACTGGGGTAATGGGGATAGGTGTGTTGGAGACAGTGAGATTGGCACAGGATAGAGCAGGGTTTAGGGCTGTTGTACATAGGGTTACTATGAATCACAGGTGATTCGGTGGCACATAACAACAGTGGTAACATACAAAACGAATTATCTCATGCTTAACATATAAGGTGTTACTACAGATAGCTTTAACCAACAGAAATTTATTTTTTTCCTTTTTCTTCTCTTATTTTTGTCTGTAAATGTGGATTCAGGGCACTTGCTTTAGGAGAAACCTTTGTCTTTATTTTGGTCTGGAAAAAGGTCCTTATCTCTTTTCAACATCTATTTGTATGTAGGCCCAGCATTCCTTAATACCTCTGTGTGTCTTGATAGTAATCCTTTCCTAGACCTAGGAGCTTCCCCACGCAAGGATTCTGGGTCTAAATGAGCTGTGCTCCAAACTCTTTTTTCTTGATGCTACAGAGGTGCCTCTTTCTCTGACTTCTTCTTTCTCCTTTTATCCTTTTATTTATAAAAGGCAATGCAGACCACACCAAAGGGAAACCCCTGTTATATCAGACTAGATGAAGACTCACCAGAATACGCCACAAAAGCAAGCATGTTGAGACGTTATCTTTCTTTTCTTCAGGAGAGACTCATCTCAGAATAAAGACATCACAACAGAAGAAGATCTTAACCTTGGGGAGGATTACATCATTACATAACTGTGATGATATGTCATTACATCCCAAACACTGAGAATCATGGCCTTGCCAAACAGATATATATATATATATATACTTAAACTGTTATTTGTGTAAAAGTTTACAAAGAATATAGATTTTCCATTCAACCATTTATTCACATTTTGTCTCATAACATTTATACTGTAATTTAGTGCCCACAGTGGAATTATTCACTTTCTTATTTCCTTCCTGTAATGTTCATTTCCATTCATCCTTCTATTCTACCCTTCCTGTCTTCTGAGCTTGACCTTAGGGAAAATACTGATCTTTGACCTAATATTGATAATCTTAAGGAGCATGCGCCTCATTGGTGGTGTTCTTTACCTTATAGGCTTATCTATTGTTTAGCTAGAAGTTGAGCCATGGGATTGAATTTTGTTCCTGGCTTGACCGGAGACGAGGGGCAATAGTCTTGGGGTTCCTCCTGTCTCCTCCACCAATCTCTACCGAATCAGTAAGTTTAGCCTTTTTTTTTTTTTGGTGAGAAAAATTTATATTTAGAATTAGCCCGCTGGACGCAGTTTAGATGATCCCAATTTTGTTGGCAACATCCAAAGCATCATAATCAGGAGCCAGTCAAAGATAGGCCTTCTCTCCATCAGGCCTAATCAAAGTGTTGACCTTGGCCACATCAGTGTCATAGAGCTTCTTTACAACTTGCTTAATTTGGTGCTTGTTGGCCTTGACATCCACAATGAACACAAGTGTGTTGCTATCTTCTATCTTCTTCATAGCTGACTCAGTGGTCAGGGGAAATTTGATGATGGCATAGTGGTCAAGCTTGTTTCTCCTGGGAGCGCTCTTCCGGGGGGGTATTTGGGCTGCCTTCGGAGTCTCAGCGTCTTAGGCCACTGGAAGGTTGGTGACGAGCGGATCTTCTTTTTTTTTTTTTTTTGGCTGTGGATGCCCTTCAGGACTGCCTTCTTGGCCTTTAATGCCTTTGCTTTGGCTTCAGTTTTGGGAGAGGCAGGGGCTTCCTTCTTCACTTTCGGCGCCATCTTCATACAAGTTTAACCTTTTTTTAAGGTTTTGAATTTTGTCCTACATATTCCCTTCTCTATACAGGAGCTTCTACTGTGATCTCTTTTAGAGTTGACACATTTTTTTGAGGGGACATAATTCAATCCTTGAAAATGGTCATTTGATATTTTTAAAAGTCAACACTGCCCTGAGGTCCCATGCTAAGTAAACAGGTCAGTGGTGAACCCTGTTTCTATCCTGTGTGTTCTCTGGTTCTTGGGTCCTTTCATGCCCATGTGCTCTGCATGTGCTCCTGCCTGTCTGGCATGAATTGGTTCCACTCGTGCAACCTGGGAGGGAAGCCTCAAAGGGCCAGCTCTGTGGATTCTAGTTTAGCTGTGATTCCTGACCTTATATACCATGTTATTTGACTTTCTTGTGTTTCTATGCTCACATTTTCCTTTTTGTGCGATTTATGAGGTAATGTAACTTGAAACTGTATAGATGATCCTTAAAACTGAGGTACTATCGCAAGAACATGGAAACAGTCCAAATGTCCAACTACAATTGAATGGGTTGAGAAATTATATTCATATGATAGAATACTACACAGCATGCAGGAGCAATGATTTTGTAAATTACCATATGACTTGGGAGGGAAAGGAGCACATTATGTTTAATAAACTAACTCAGTACCACAGGACAAACACTGTATAAAACCATTATTGTAGAATGAGTGGGAGAATCCAAGGTTGGGGGTGAGCAGAGGGATGAGGATGGTTGGAGGGGAGGGTGGAGCTGTTAATCATTGAGTTGCACAATTCGATGGGTGGGTGAGGAGTGAAGGAAATGGGAAAGATCCAGTGTGAAAAACAATGTATATGAACTTTGTAAATAAACTGGTATAAAAAATAAAACAAAAACCTGAAGTACTGTGACTGAAATGGGGTAACTTCGGGTTAAATTAAAACTCCAACCAGAATGAAAAGATACTCTTCACTTCTACTCCTGTAAGGAGACAATTTAGCCTCTTTGAAAAAGTTTAACTTAAAAAAAAAAAGAAAAAGTCTAACTTGACGAGAGCAAGTTAAATTATATTGTAAAGAGAGCAAGACAAATTCTAGTTTGAATGAGGAGTTGTTGAACGTTTTTGCTAACTTGATCTGAAAAGAATGCCTTATCAAGCTCATGTCCAGAGCCTAGGATATAGAATTGATAATCTTAAAATGAGGCCTATAGTTGTCGCATATCCCTGTAACCAAGGTGAAGCAAACATCACTTAATCAAGTTCCAGTTATGATTTCTTGACTCAATAAATTAGACTTCTTTCACTATGATCTGTTTCTTTCCTGTTCACTCTGTAAATTCTAAAAGCATAACCCTTAAGATAAGGGGTAAGATAAGCTACAGCTATGACAGAACACTGACTTAATTATCTTTGAGAGAATGCCTTGTTAAACAAATCTCAGGATAGAATAAATCTAAGGATGTAACTGGTGTTAACAAGTTTAAGATAACAATTAAACCAAGCATTGTAACTATTGAATTGTTTTTCTTTCCTCACTCTGTATCTGTAAAGTCCCATTTTTGTTTTACACCTCTCTCTCTCTCTCTCTCTCATTCTAAACCAGGCTTGGCTGTTTGTGTGTTCCCTGACTTCATTAAAAGTTTTGCTTTTATATCCTTTAGTAAAATTCATTGTTTTATTATATAGTACAGCATGGGTTTGGTATGTTTTCACTATGAGAAAATCAAAGAGGCTGACTAGAACAGATAGAAAACTAAGGAACCATGACCTTGTGTTTTCCGTTTTTGTTCTGGCCTATGATGGGAGGCAAATTTTTTCTGAAATAAAAATAAAGTAGTGGAGAAGGATGGCAGATGGAGTTGACCCGGAAGACCCCTGCACTCTGCTGGCCACATTCTGTGTCAGGTAACATCTAGTTTGAATTGGTTCTTACAACATCCCTAAACGATAAGTATAAAAGGAATAGTAACAGCCTCTGTCATGACTCTATCACAAATGCCTGCCACTAAATTGGATGTCTATCTGCAGGAAACAGAAGCAGGATTCATGCCGTCTCACACCATACACACAAATAAACTCAAGGTGGATGAGAGATCTATGGGTAAAACCCTAAACAATAAAGATAATAAGAGGCAATATGGGGCCAAACTTAAAAGCCCTGGCCTATGGTATAAGTAGGCTTGCAAATATAGCCAAAAATGCAAACCCAAGAGAGAATAAAATCAATGAAAGGATCTTCTAAAACTTAAGTCCCTGTGTGCATAAAAATCTTTCCCCACTGAGAGGGTTGAAAAGAAAACCTAAAGACTGGTAAAAAGCATTTTGCAAAATGACATCTCAGACAAATGTCTCATAATGAAATTTTGCAGTGTCTCTACAGAGAAATCCAATTACAAAATGGGCAAAAGACACAGAAAGACTTTTCACAAAGGAAGACATTTGGATAGCCAACAGACACATGAAGAAATTATCAAAATCACTGGGATTCAGAGAGATGCAAATTAAAAGCACAATGAGATACCATCTTACTCCAGTAGCAGTGGCAAAGTTTAACTGAACATCAAACAATAAATATTGGACAGGTTGTAGAGAGATTGGCATGCTCATGCACTGTTGGGGCTGTAAAATGGTACAACCACTCTGGAAGGCCGTTTGATGTTTCCTTAAAAAGTTGAACAGAGGTCTCTGTCATTTTGTGAGTCTATATTTCTGAGCCATTGAGTGGGTTCCCTGCTATTCCGGTGCCTCCACTCATTCCCTTTCAGGTCTCCTGTGTATGCGATGGACGGCATTGTCCCAGATATAGCATTTGGCACAAAGTGGGGATCCGAGGAGCTCTTCTCTACCTTTGTCACCAAAAGGCCTTTTATCATGAGCATCACCTCAGCCTCTGCAGCCAATGGAAATGACAATAAGAAGATCAAGGGGGACAGCAGGAGCTCAGGGGCCCGGACATGTGTGGTGCATAGCTAGTGATGTCACTGAGGGTGAGGTCACCCTGGGGCTGCCACTTGGAAAGGTCATCTACCTGCTGCTGCTGAAGGGGAAGAACCAGGCCTTCACAAAGGCGAACACAGAGAAGGCAGCCAATATCATGGCCAACTACTACAGCTCAGTGGGGGCCATGCTGTGTGGCCAGCCCATGTACCTCCAGTTCTCCAACCATAAGGAGCTCACCCAATCACGCACGCTCCCAGGCTGCCTGCAGGCCATCAGCTCAGTCCAGTCAGGACACCTGGCACTGGCCACCTCAGCCGTTGCACTGGATGTCAGCATGGTCATGGCTGGCCAGAGCCCTGTGCTGCGCGTTATCATGGAAAACCTCTTCCACCCTGTGACACTAGATGTACTCCGTCAGATCGTCTTCAAGTTCGGAACTGTCCTGAAGATCATCACCTTCACCAAGAACAGCCAGTTCCAGGCACTGCTGCAGTAAGCAGAGCCCGCAAGTGCCCAGCACGCCAAGCACTTTGAGCATTGACTTCTCCAAGCTCACTAGACTCAACGTCAAGTATAACAATGACATGAGCCATGACTACACTCGCCCTGACCTGTCCTCTGGGGACAGCCAGCCCTCCCTGGATCAGACCATGGCTGCTGCCTTTGGTGTACCTGGTATAATCTCAGCTTCTCCGTATGTGGCAACTGGTTTCCCTCTCACCTTTGACATTCCTCAAGCTGCAGGCCTCTCTGTTCCCAATGTCCATGGCGTCCTGGCTTCCATGGCCATTCCCTCAGCTGCAGCTGCAGCAGCAGGCCACATCGCCATTCCTGGCCTGGCAGGGACGGGGGAACTCAGTCCTCCTAGTAAGCAACCTGAACCCAGAGAGAGTAACACCCCAAAGTTTCTTTATTCTCTTTATTGTGTACGGGGATGTGCAGTGTGTGAAGGTCTTGTTCAACAAGAAGGAGAACGCATTGGTGTAGATAGTTGACGTGAGTCAGGCCCAGCTGGCCATGAGCCACCTCAGCGGGCACAAGAAGCATGGGAAGCCAGTGCGTATCACACTGTCCAAGCACCAGAACATTCAGCTGCCTCGGGAAGGCCAGGAGGACCAGGGCCTGACTAAGGACTAGGGGCAACTTGCCCCTGCACCACTTTAAGAAGCCCGGCTCCAAGAACTTCCAATAAATATTTGTTGAATTAAAGAACAAATGAAGAATGAATGATTTAGCTTAGAACTACATCTGAGAGGAAATTCTTTCAGAGAATTGTAGGTAAAAATTTATGAGGCTGAAAGTTATCTGGAGGTAAGGTTAAGAAGTAGCTATCTTTACTGAAGAGTTTTATTTAAGTTAGAAATACCTGAGTTGTAAGCTGTTATTTCCCTAATAAACCCACAATCATGAGAAACAAATTTATGAAAGGAAAAATGAATACAGCTTTTATCAACTCAGTGCTGTCAAGCCTGAACCAACTCATAGCTGACCTTCCATCGGGTTTCCTGGGGTATACATTGGAAGAGAGGACTGTCCATTTTTCTCTCCAGGAGCCACACTGGTGGATCCAAATCACCAGAGATGTGACCTTTGTGCTAGCAACACGACACCTGATGGACTACACCACCAGAGAGCCCTGTATCTAGAAGAGATATTATAGACCCTGGAGGTCAATCCCTTACTTGTTAACTGAGGAAAACGAGACCCCAAAAGAGTGAAATAATTTGCTCAAGGTCCTATCATTGATTAACTGGAAAGTGTAGGCTAACAAAGTCTTCTGACTAATCCAGACTCCTATGATATAGTGCTTATTCCTTTACCAGTTTGCTGTGGAAACATACCATTTACAAGGTTGGAATCCTATTCTGTCTTCTCTCTACACATAAGCATGAAAGAGGTATTATTATGCTCCTCCTCAGAGAAAATATCTTTATCTTCTTGGACTGTGGGGGAATGTGTATTAACTGACAGAAATTGACTAGCTGTCAATCATAAAGAGAAGACTCTCTGGGAAAAATTAGTCATTCTTATAGATGGAACTTTTAATACATAAAGCTCACTGATTTACTATTATTATTCTCTTGGACTCTCTCCTCTCTCTCTCTCTCTCTCTCTCTCACACACACACACACACACACACACACACACACACACACACACACACTCACAGAACACCTAACAGTGCATCTAGGCAGAACTTAATTGTGTGAAAAATCAGGAGTATTGGAGGTCCAGATTATACTGCAATAGCATCAGTGAGAATTTTCAAGCAAAATGCTGACTCATTTAAGGCATCATTGTGGCACTCTTTATTTCCTTTCCCTTTTCGCCTCCTCCTCACTTCTCTAGCTTATTGCCCACTCATAACTCTCCATCTATCCTGATTAAGATCCTATTATGAGAGGGGACTGAGAGTAACATTTTGTAAGACCGTCATCTCCAATAAGTTTTAATTTTCACAACCTGAGATCAAAGAGTCATTTAGCAAAATAACATCATTTTTACTAAATAGTCACACTAAATCATTTCTTCAAGAAAATGGCTGATACTTTTAGTGGTTTTCTCCCCTGCTTATCAGATGATTTATGAAGCGGCTTTCTATGATGAAAAGCCTCAGGACCAAGTACAGTCAACCACTTATTAACATAGATAAAACATTGCAGATAATTCAAATAGATACTTCAAAAAGGTGGTTCAAATAACTCATGCAAAAATCCCTGAAACCTGGCAATGCAAAAATGTAAAAGAATCACATCAATACGTCAACTCTGAGGTGGCTGGCACTTTAAAAAAAGGTCTAGATTGTACTTAAATGCCATTCAGCAAATATTTATTGATATTCTGTTTTATAGTTCCTTTACCCCTGTGAAACTTAGAGTCTAATTAAGATTCACAGACAATTTACAAGGTTATGTTAGGTTCTTGGATATTAACATACAGGATAAGCTTATCCAGTTAGCTGGACAGAATGAGGAAAGTGTTTGTTCCATGAAAATGTTCACCTTCAGGGAAAGTACAGAGAGGACACTTTGGCTCATAAGGAGGACAGGAATTAGGGCTCCCCCTTCCACCCTTTCAAAGGAGCAGGACTTGCTCCACTCCCTGCACTGGAGGCAGAAGAACCTGACTCTGTTCTCTGTGTCCCTTTCCATGGCTCCTATTCTGCATTCCTAAAATGAACACCAAATGTTTTATTCTATCTAATTTTCTAAGTATACAATGATACACTGTAATAACATTCGGGAAAATGGTAACAAAAAAGTGCCTCCATCAAGGGTGAAATAAATTACTCAAGGTTATGTCACTGGCTAATGGCAGAATAAAGTCTAATAAATTCTTCCTACTAACAAAGTTAACCTTGAGGAGAATGAAAGTCCCAGAACACTTGCTTGTGCTTATGGGAAGCCTATGCTTGGACCAGACGGCAGATGTCAGAACAGAACAAGGAAACACTGCATGGTTCAAAATCAGAAAGGGATCGAGTCAGGGATGCGTTCTGTCTCCATGTCTTTTCAATCTATATGCAGAATAGATCATTTGGGAGGCTGAGCTTTATGAAGAGGAGTGTGGCATCAGGATTGGAGGAAGACTCATCAACAATGTACATTATGCATGTGACACAGCCTTGCTTGCTAAAACAGAGAAAGACCCGAAGTGCTTGCTGCAGACAGTCAAGGACTGTAGTCTTCAGTATGGACTGAAGCTCAACATCAAGAAGACAGAGATTCTCACCAATGGGCCACTTGGCAGCACCATGATGAATGGAGAAAAGATTGAGGTTGTTAACAGTTACAGCTTGCTCAGTTCTACCATCAACACTCTTGGCACCAGCAGGAAGGAAATCAAAAGACAAATTGCATTAGGTAAATCTGCTTTCCACAGTATTGAGAAGAAACAATGTAAGTCTAGAGACTAAAATGTGCCTGATCCAGACCATGTTCTTTGCCATTACTTGCTATGCACCAAAGATCAGGAAAATGACTAAGGATGACAGAGAATTATTGATACCTTTGAGTTACAGTGCTAGAAAAGAATCTTGAACATACCATGGATCACCAAGAAAACAAATAGGTTTTGGATAGGGTGAAACTAAGTTTCTCCTTGGAGGCTAGGATTTTGAAGCTCTATCTCACATAATTTGGGCATGTGGCCAGGAAGGATCAATCCTTGGAAAAGTACATCAAGCTCAGAAAGGTGGAGGGAGAGCACAGGAGAGAAAGATCTCAGATGAGATAGATTGATATATTAGCTAGAGCAATGAGGGTAGGTGTGTCAGAGTCCTTGACTTCAGAGCTGCTGTACATAGGGTTGCTATGGGTCTCAGGCGACTCGACGGCACATAACAACAACAACAACAACAACAACAACAACAACAACAACAACAACTACCCCGGTGCTCTATGATGATTAGTACCTCTAGATCTGGTCCTTCCTCTTAGCTTTATACAAGATAACACCAGTCATTGTTGTTGTTGCTGTATTGATTGCCGTCGAGTCAAGCATGGCAACATAGCGACCCTATGAACAAGAGACCTGAAGTCTTTCTATAACTATCATCTTTTATCAAAGTTCATCGAGTTTCCAGAATCATGTTGGTTAGGAAGTGGATGGCACTCCTTCTTACAAACCTGTCTTAAACTGGGAGCTCCACCAAACACTGTCTACCATGGGCAACCATTATGGCATTTGACACCGCAGTGGCACAAGGTTCAGCATTGCAGCAACCCCGGGTTACCTCAGTGCAGCAAACTGACAGAAGAGAGCTGTACTGCTTAAAAGAATTCTAACGATCTATAAGAAAATATTGAAAAAATATTTTAAAAAATGCTGGAAAAGAAGAGGCTACAACTTCTTTCCCAAGTGGTGGCAGGTAACATGGAGTGAGAGAGCGAGCCAGGGGACTTGAGTCAGAGACTCTGCTTCCAGCAATGTTCCCTTGAGCAAACGTCCTCTAGGCGAAGAATTTTTAACTCTCTTTGGAGTGGATTTCATTTCTGTAAAATAATGAGTCAGGAGTAGATGGTAAAAAGCTTTCTACTAACTCTAGAAAGCTATTGATTTCAAGATATCACAGACCCAGAAAGGACAGAAATTGTGAAGAATGGAATTCCACAGGGAAATGATATAGGAGGAAACCAGAGTTTAGTATGAAAAGAAAACTTCACTCAGAGTAAAAAAAAAAAGTGAATTCTAGTCATTGACTCTGTCACTATTCACTAGTTAATCTAAAAATAGCTCAATCGATTGACCCTTGAAGTGTGGATCTTCCACTTCCACTCCAGTTGCATATTCCACCATATCACCTCTTAGGTTTGTTGAGATTCCCTACTTTAATATAGGACTACATTGCTAGAATGTTCTTCCCAAACCTGTTTAGGCTCACAGCTTCTAGGCAAAGCAAGAGTTAATGCATCCTAAAAATGCTAGAAATTTTAGTGACTGCCTCCTGTGCATATTCTATCGTTAATACACATTTCATAAACTTGAGTTTAAGAACAGATTTCCACCTGTGTTCTAATAGCTGGTATTCAAGGTACTGCCTACAACAGTAACATGGAGATAAGTTAATCACTGCAAGCTATTCAGCATCATGAAATCCTGGATGTCTGTCTTGCAGACCTTCTCCAGGGTCATTGATAGAGCCACATGATTCTACCAGAGAGGGCAGTCAGTTCTGACCGCTAACAGAATTTACAGGAGAAGAACTGCACAAGCAAGCTGGGGAATGCTGTGCTTCAGAATGATAGAGTTAATTGATTTGTTCAAGTCCATTAGCCCAATTCTGCCCAGAGATATTGATTGCCTGAGAATGGTACCCCATCACTTGAGATGTTTAATTACTCTAACTTATGAATATCAGAACTATGAAAGAAAAATATTAGCTTCACGGTCAAGAAATCCCTTTCTAGAACAGGAGCTTTGAGTCTGGAAGGTGACCTATGTTCCAAGTTAGGCTGGCCAGTGCAAGACAAGAGTTTGTTCATACAACTGTGGGCTACAGTTTGCTATGTTCAGAACAAAAAGGCTGCAATTGCCTCAGTAAGACAATTGGATGGGTTTTTACTGAAGGGTCCTTAATTGCATGACTACTAAATGCTTTCAGGCCACATCATCCTTCCTCTAGGGACCCCCAAATCCATCAGGCTCCATCTTTTGTCTCCCTCTTCTCTAAGATTAGAAATAATCTAATAACCAATCTGTCATTTGGTCCATAAACTTTTAATCAAATAGGAGGAAGTGACCAATTGACCTGGATTAACATAATTAATCTTTTAATCATGCATATATCAGAGACTCTAAAAAGCAAGTATCTTTTTTAAGCATTGTTAGTGAGATGCTCAAATTAATAGCAGTGTAACACACTGCTGATTTTAAAAGAGAGGCATCTTTCTTTAAAAATGATGTTTGTAAAAGAGAAGATATCTCACCAGGCCCAAAAGAATACTCCCACCTCCTTTGGTGAAATTGATGGTTAAGAGCAGTATATTTTCTGGGGATTAGAGTCTCCTGCTAGGGCTTCCAGGTTGGGCAGAGTGGAAGGAGAAAACTTATTAAAAATTGAAAGAATTTCCTGCAGTACCACTGGGCAGATGAATAAACTGCAGGCAGCCATATTAAACTGGTCTGTTCCCAAGGAAGATTTGGGGAAACTGTTTATTGCATTGCTTAGATTAATTCATCGATTTTCATCAAATTACCTTGAATCACTTGATTCTCTGTTCTTTAGACCTAAGCACACCAACATCAAAGACCTGTTCATTCATTATAATTTTTTGAGCATTAAAAAAGGAAAAGGAGGTTATTGATCATGAAGATTAAACTTAAAGGAGGTTAGTACCACTAGGCTAGTTATAGGCTTAGAACTACAGTCTCATGTCTTATAAACTTTTATCAGTCTCCATAACCACAAGGTTTAATATGAAGGACAAACACCATTATGCCCATGAGCTTTCAACCTGATTTTCACAATTCATTATGTGCTAAGAACAAAACATCGGGTGAGATATGCTATTAGCTAATAGCTTCTGTGATCAATCACCTTCTTTAAGCCAAAGTCCATTCCTTTTAACAAATTGGAATTTGCTGGGTGAGACACAGTCTGCAGGAGATTTGATCTTGAATGCTAATAGCATGCAGCGAACACTGCAGTGGGGCGGAGGCTGTCAGGGGAAGCAGGGCAAGCCAATGTGGTAATGGCTTTTGCTCATAATGCAATTCACAGGAGCCCTGCCTCAGAAGTTAACTTATCATACATGAAAGGAGTTCATTTCTATACTTAGAAACACTTTGCCCAGATTGCTATTTACAGCAGACTCTTAAGTCTGAAAGACAGTTAAGTAAAGCATAGCCCCAGCCATCTTTTCATTTATAATGCCTGCATATTTTGTATTTATCATGTAAAGATAGTGAGTTATAAAGTCCATTTTACCCGGACAGTAGGCCTTTTAAATGGACCAACCTTGAATACAGGGATCTGAGAATCACAGAGCTGAAAGGAACCTTAGAGAGGTTGTGGGACCCCTTTATAATTGCAGAGATAAGGGAACTGAGGTGAGAATGGCAAGATGACTCACCTAAAATGACACAGCAGATTGTCACAAATGCCCAGTGTCCGGCTTCTGGCTCAGAGCTTCCTCTTCTTTATGAGGGTATAACTGGAACACAATAATGCCAGGACATGTCACTTGGCCTTTCTGGCTTTAAGGCTTAAACCAGTATGAAGAGTGCAACACACACACACACAGGTACATCAGAAGTTTGTTTTATAGCAAAAAATTGAGCTGCTTAGGGGGAAGCAATTTTTATCACTTCTGGTATTTTCTGATTTTTTTATAATAAACTATCATCACTATAACTAGAAATAAAACAATAAATCGTATCAAAGTCCCAGCCCTGCGCCCTGGGTTGGATGTCAGTGCAGACACTCCACGTGCCTCATGCACACTCAGCACACTCTTTCATTATTACCTTTCTCAACGTCTGTTTCTAATTATGCTGGGGGATTGGGGAACACAGAGCTCACACCGTCCTAAGCCCCAATAAAGGGTATTTGCTAGATGAGTTGATGAATGAATGACACTAGACTGAAAGAACACGAAAGGCAATGTGTTCAAAGCCATTGTTAACGTGAAGGAAGACCAGCCTTCTCACAGAAGTTGCTTTAAAATAGTGAGAGAAGGGCTCTTGGGACACTGTTAGCACAGTTTTCTCTTAAAGGAAGATCTGCTCCTCACTCCCATTAGCTGAAGGTGGAGATTTGACTTTCTCTTACATTTGTTGTTTTCTGCCTCAAGTCCATCCCCAGCTTATAGCAACGCTGTGCGCCATGGAATGAAACACACTCTGCTCAATTTTTGCAACTTTCCCATGACGAGACTGTAATGATCCACTTGTTATTATGGTCTGGAGTGTTTCCATTGGCTAATTTTTGGTTGAAGAAGAGACTGTAATGATCAATAGAGTTTTTATTGACTGAGTTTTGATAGTAGATTGTCAGGCCTTTCTTCCTAGTTTGTTTTAGTAAACTGTGCTGAAACCTGTTCATCATCATAACAACCCACATGTCCCCACTGGCAGACAGATGGTTGCTGCGGTTTAAGTACACTGGCTTACAATAGAACATATGCTTCCTGTATGGAAGGGAAGAATTTTTAAACTAATACTACTCTCTGTCTCCACCACCGAAATGCTATTTCTCAGGGTATCTTGCGGAAACCCTAAGAGGATTCTCAATGAATCCAATTTAGGATCTCAGGAGATTATTTTTTTATTATACTCCTAGAATCAAGTTTAATATTCATATATGGAAGTCCCATGTTCTTTATAAGTACTCCTGAATGTTGTTGAGCATTTTTAGTTCCACTGGATTCTCTCAGTCTCATTTGTCCTGGTAGATTATGTACATAGGCAATTTCTGGATTACACATGAGTGCCATTCTTAAATCTGTCTCTAGGTCAAATTTGTATCTAAATGAATATGTGTTAGGTATGGTTCCTACCTGATGCTAGTTAGTCAAATGTCTGTTGTGTTGTTTTTACTGTTAGGAGTAATTTGGTTGCATCTGACTATGTACAACAGAATGAAAATCTGCCTAATCCCATGCCATCCAAAGAATATTTGCTCTGCTTCAATCTATTATTGCAATTCATTCATTGAGAGTCTTCTTTTTTGTTGACCTCTTGCATTATTAAGCATGATACCTTAGTACTTATTATAGAGTTGACCTTTCTATGTATAAAAAAATTAAAAAGACTATATAGATAAAAATTAAAACATATTTTAAAATAATAAAATAAACCTACTCCCAAGGAATTGACTATGACTCATAGCAGCCTTCTACCAGATTTCCAAGCCACGTCTTCACAATTATTCGCTATGTATCAGAGAGCTTGACAATGATTAAGGATGACAAAAGAAGAATCAATGCCTTTGAGTTGTGGTGCTGCAGAAAAGTCTTGAACATACCATGGACTGCCAAGAAAACAAATGGGTCTGTCTTGGAGAGGGTGAAACCAAGTTTCTCCTCAAAGGCTAGGATTTTGAAGCACCATTTCACATACTTTGAGCACTGGGACAGGAGGAACCAGTCCTTGGAGAAAGATATCATGCTTGGAAGGATACAGGGACAGTGCAGGAGAGGAAGACCCCAGATGAGATGGTCTGGTACTGTTACTGGCATAATGAGGATTGTTGTGTTGGGGTCAGTGAGACCGGCTCAGGAAAGGACAGGCTTCAGACCTGTTGTACATAGGGTCGTTATGTGTTGCAGCTGACTTGATGGCACATAAAAACAACTACATTTTTAGAGGAGAAAATGGACCATTTTACTTCTATGGAGCAGTAGTTATAGTCAAACCATCAGCCTTTCAGTTGGCAGTCCAATACATCACCCCACCAACACTTTTTTTAACATAATAGTATAGTAATAACAACAAAAATAAATTCTTCAAATTGGCATAGCACTGGTCTGTCCATTTGCTGTACAGAGGTAACTCATGGTTGCTTTGATGATAAACACTGTGACACTGATGTGTCAAATGTGACAATGGTTACCCAGGTGAACAGTGTTTGGTGGAGCTCCCCTATTAAAACAAACTTGAAAATAGGAATGGCATCCACTTCTGAAATAGCTTGCCTGTGGAAACTCTATGAACTTGGAAGAACGATGAAAGTTATACAAGTGTTCAGGTCTTTCACTCATAGGGTTGCTGTGACTGTCTACCACTCGACGGCACTTAACAACAACAACAACATATACTTTGGGCATGTTGCTTGGAGGGGTTGGCTATTCCTTGGAGAGGGACATGATGCCAGAAAGGGCAGAGGGTCAGAGAAGGAGAAAAAGATCCTCAGCCAGGTGGATTGACATGGTGACTGACGCAGTGGGCTCTTGTGTGTCAGGAAGTGTGAAGATGGCACAAGATGGAATAGAGTCCAGATCTTTTGTTCACAGAGTTGCTATGAGTTGTACTCAACTCGATGATACCAAACAACAATGTTTTGATGTTTGTTACATGTTAGAGGCCTTTGAGTTGACTATGACTTGCTGTTGTTATGTGCTAACGAGTTGGAACCAATGCAAAGCTGACTCTCCAGTGAATTTTCAGAGGCAGTAAATCACACAGTGGGAGATTACTCATCTTTCTCCTGTTGAGCAGTTGGTGGATTCGAACCTTGTGCCTTTGGGATTTCAGTGCAGCTTCTTACATGTGGGCCATCATGCACGGTGATTCTATTAATAAAGTAAATGACACAACCTTGCTTATTAAACCTGAGGAGTACCTGAGGCATTTGCTGCAAAAGGGCAAGGACTGAAATATGGCTTGAAAGTTCAACATCAAGAAAACAAAGATTCTCACCAGTGGGCCAATTGGCAGCATTATGATGGAGATGAGATTGAGATTGTTGATAACTTCAGCTTGCTTGGTTCTACAATCAACACTCTTGTCATCAGCAGTCAAGAAATCAAAAGACAAATTGCATTGGGAAAATCTGCTGTCAGGAACCTCTCCAGAGTGCTGAAGAGCAAAGACGTCAGTCTAGAGACTAAGGTACATTTGGTTCAAGCCATGATCTTTGCAATTACTTGCTATGCATCAGAGAGTTGGAAAATGACTAAGAATGATAGACGAAGAGTTGATGCCTTTGTGTTACAGAGCTGGAAAAGAGTATTGAACATACCATGGACCTCCAAGAAAACCAACAAATCTATCCTAAAGAGAGTGAAACCAAACTGCTCCTTGAAGGCAAGGATTTTCAAGTTTCCCATTTCTTTTGGGCATGTTGCCAAGAGGAGTCAGTCCTTGGAGAGAGACATCAGGCTTGAAAGGGTAGAGGGACAGTGCAGGAGAGAAAGACCTTGCATTAGATGGATTGTCATAGTGACTGGGGTAATGGAGGTAGATGTGTTGGAGATGAGACTGACTCAAGATAGAGTTCAGAGATATTGCACATAGGGTTGCGCTGTGAGTCTCAAGTGATTCAAGGGCACACAACAACAACAACAACAACAACAACAGACCTTGCCCTTTCCTGTGCCTTCCTGACCTATGATATATACTTGAGTCCATTGTTACAGTCACGGTATCAATCCTTCTTGTTGAGGGTCTTCCTCTCTTTTGCTAATACTTCACCATTCCAATTATAATGTTCTTTTCCAAGGTCTGGTCGCCCCTAATGAACTATGGTATATAACTACATTTCCCCCCACATTATAGACTATGGAAATTGATTCATAACTATGATATATATGTGATGCATGACCTCTGATTGTCTATCCTTAGGAGATTAGATCATAGAGGTCGTAAGGACTTATGTAAGAGGCAAAGCCAGATGTGAAATGCAGGAGACATCCTTGGGGAAGAAATCACAATGAGGGGAGAAGTGCTTTGTTCTGCTACCACTGGGAATCATTTTGTTTCTTACAGGAGCAGGAGAGTGCAGCTGCCTCACATATAGTACTTGCTAATTAGGGTGCATATGCCTGTACTGTGACCTGGGCATTTTTAAGGGAATATGAAAAGTGAGGAGTCCAATTATGTGGTCTTAAATTAAGTACGATAGGAAGAATATGTGCCTTCTTTTTCTTGCCACTCTCAAGCTGATGCAGGTTTTTAAAATCCTCTGCATTGCAAAGAAAATGGCTGACTCATTCTAATCTCCTTCTCACTGTGGCCAGGATGAGGGAATATGAATAATTTACGTCAAGATACCAAGACAAGCAGTGGTTTTGTTGCATTCCTGATCTGAATTGCTTTTGTGGCAAGGAATTAAACTAAAAAGGCCACTGATGATTGCTATAAGCTTTTAGTGTGATATAGTCAAAGCGAGCCCATTTGCTGCAATATCGTACCCTTGAATGTTGAATAAATATTTCATAGTGCTTCTGGTTGGGAGTGTAGAGAACAGACATTTTCAAGGACCAAGACTGGAATTTAAAAGGAGATAATGAACTGAACTATTTTGAAGAAAAAGCCTGGATCCCTTTGAGGGACTGCACATAAGGTTAAATTGCTACTTTGTGTACTATCTATGAAAGGCATAGGTTTCAGATATTTAACAGCCAAGCATTGCTTAATCACTGACCAGAGGAATTTTTCCCCCCAGGTTGTTTCTTTTTTATTATTAGTAATGATTTTTTACTGCAATATATATATTAATTTTATTTTATTAATTTTAATGAACATTTACAGAGATTTTGGATTTCCATTCATTCATTCATTGTAGCACTTTTCTCCCCCCACACCCCCAGTTCCCTCTTCTCCTTGAAAAGCAAAATAAAAACTCCCAGTTTGCTCCATAAGAATTCTTAATGCCATTGTCCTGTATCTTTGAAGGTTGTTAGAGACTCAGAAGTTCTTAGGAAGCATTTGATGAAGGTCTAGTGTGGGTTTGTGGCCCACAAACTGTCAAATCCAGCAGAACAAGAGAACAAGAGAAGACTTGGGTGGGGAAGAAGAAAAGAATGGGGAGAGATTAGACAATTGTTTGTCTCTATTTCCTTTTCTATTTGTTCTTGTGTGTCCCATCTAGTCAGAACCAAACTGACCCATAGCTCACCCTCCAGCAGGTTTACAGAGGCAGTAATCACAACGGAGGAGACTGCCCATCTTTTCCCCATAAAGAAGCTGATGTATTTGAGCCACATACCTTTTGGGTTGTCAGTGCAACTCCTTACCCATTAGGCCACCAGAGTTTCCTGTTTCTCTGTGTCTTCTACCTTTCTTTCTCTACTCTATCCCTGTGTTTTTATCTCTTTTACTGCCCTTGAGTGGGAATAACTCATAGCTGACCCTCTAGTGGGTTGTCCAAGGCTGTAAATAGTTTGAGACTAGATGGCCCATTTCTCTCCCTTGGAGCAGCTGGTGAATTTGCCAGAGAGGACCTTTCCGTTAGCAGGCAACTCGCTGCACACTGGGCCACCAGAGCTTCCCTGATACTCTCCATCCACCTTCCCTACATTTACTATTAGACTCCCACCTATTCATTTGTTTTCCTTTCTTGCAACTGTCTAACATTTATAACACGTTTTGGCCTGGACTGAATTTAGTGGGTAGGAAGTATAAACAACAAATTTTAAAGTGTCATGATTTTACGGAAAGTACTAAGAGAGAGAATTATTTTACAGGAAATTGGAGAATGAATAGCATTAAGGCTGCCACATCGCCTTATAATGCCCAAGACAAAAACTGCTAATAAAAATGTACTTGTATTGTCAGATTGCATAAATAACATGGCATAAATAACTTGCTCGCATAAGTAATGTAAACATGCTTCTAACGAACATACCACATAGGAAACTAACTTTTAAAAAATACAGTTTGAAAATAAAACAATACAGCTTGTGTGTTATTTGTGTGAAAATACAGTACTTTTTCTTGAAAAACTTCAGAATGTTTCCTAACACAACATTATGGCTAGCCACCTGAGATGAAGCCAATAGATTAGTAATTTCAGTGAAATTGCTAGGTTTATTTAAGGTGTTGGCTTTCAAACAATGTAAATTATTGTGGGCTCATTTCATCAGACAAACAATTAATAAAACTGGATAAAACATTGATCAATGTTCACAATTTGTTTTAATTGTTCATTATTGAATTTGTTTCATAGAGACCATCATACTGATATTATGGAACCTTCAAACTATTTTGTGAGGAAAGTTAATGAGGACTAGTTCAATTTTCACCATCAGGTTATGAACTTCAGCTGTCCTTGCTCAAATACCAACTCCTGTGTGTTCAAACCCTGGGTTCTACCAGTTTAGATTCCTACCAGTCAGATGGGAATGTGTCTCCCCGGAGCTGTCTAGCTGTGTGCCCCATTTTCCACAAAACCCACAATAAGATGGGCCACTGTGCTCCCATTCTCAACCTTCACTTGATTATCAAGATTTACTCTAAAAGATCTGCATTTCTTTCTGCTCATTTTATGTCAGTTTTAAACCTGTCTGTGTCTGTGCCTGTTACCTTAAAGCTGCTGTTTTGGTGGACACTATAGTGCTTTATAAACTTGTGATCTATTGTAGCTCTTAATTATCTGACTTTCAGCTGAATTTGACACTATTGATCTGGTTTCTTTCCCCACATCCTGCCCACACCTCTAGTCACTCTCTGCTCTGTGACACTCTACCCTTCTTTGGCTCTCATTACTCTCATTAGTTACACTTCAATCTTCTGGTTCTCCTACTGCTCCTACTACTTGAATAACTGGTCTTCTGTTTCCCGAACGGATTCTTTGCTCTTCTTCTTTTTATTTTTTTTCAGGGAGGGAGCTCATTCTCTTCTCATGGCTTCCATGGATGTTCTATTGATGCTAAAACAACATATGAGGAAGAGCCTGTGGTGATGAAAGAAGAAGTTCAAGCTTCTCTGAGAAATTGGCAAAAAAACCCCCAAACAAGCCAAAAGAAAAAAACCACAAACCCACCCAAAAACCAACAACAAAAATAAAAACCAACACAGGAATTGATGGCAGACCAATTGACGTATTTCTGTCCTGGAGGCGTCACCAATGTGTGCTATGAAATCTGGAGAAAACCACATGGACAAACTGATTGGAAAAGATCCTTCCAAAGAAAGGTGATCCAACAGAATGAGGAAATTACTGAAATATAATAAGTAAGATTCTGCTGAAAATAATCCAAAACTGAGTAAAACTACACATCAACAGAGAACTGCTAGATGTGCAGGCTGAGTTTAGAAGAGGCTGTGGATATTATAGCTAATGTTTGATGGATCTTGGCTGAGAGCGAGGAGCATCAGAGGAATGACTGTCTGTGTTTGATTGACTATGTAAAGACATTTGACTGTGTGGATCACAACAAACTGTGGTTAACTGTGAGAAGAATGGGAATTCCAGAATACTTGATTGTGCTTATGGGAAGCCTATACTTGGACCAGGAGGCAGTAGTCAGAGCAGAGCAAGGAAACACTGCATGGTATAAAATTGGGAAGGATGTATGCCAAGGAAGTATTCTGTATACCTTTTCAATCTATATGCAGAACAGATCATCCAGGTGGCTGGGCTTTATGAGGAGGAGTATGGCATCAGGATTGGAGGAAGACTTATCAACAATCTGCCCTGTGCAGATGACACAATTTTGCTTGCTGAAACTTAAGAGGACCTGAAGCATTTGCTGCCAGGACTGCAGCCTTCAATATGGATTGAAGCTCAACATCAAGAAAACAAAGATTCTCACCACTGGGTGAATTGGCAGCATCATGATAGATGGTGAAGAGAGAAGCTGTGGTATATTCACACAATGGAATACTATGTTGCAATGAAAACCAAGGAACTCAAACAATATTATTCAAAATGGGTTACCCTGGAGGACATTATGCTGAGTGAAATATCTTAGTCACAAAAGAACAAATACTGCATAGTGCCACTGTTATAGAATGGGATTGACATCAGGGTTGGGATGAGACTGAGAAAAATTGGATAAATTATGTATACTACATTGAAACAGATGAGGGAGAGAACAGTTTAAAAGCAATATATGATTGGGTGTTATGGTCATGACAAGAGTTCAGAATGAAGGCTGCATTGTGGAGTGTACTGGGGAGGGCAGGTATTGTATACCAATGAAAGAATTTTTCTTTAACTTTCAGAAGAGGAGTGAACTGCGGCAGGGGAGGGGTTAGCAGGGAGAAAATGCAACAATGAACGAATTCCAAAATCTCTGGAAACGTTCATTAAAATTAATAAAATAAAATTTTAAAAAATACCAAAAAGACCCCCCCCCAAAAAAAAGATTGTTAACAGCTTTAGTTTGCTTGTCTTTATAATCAACACTTGATACCAGCAGCCAGGAAATCAAAAGAAAAATTGCATTGAGAAGGTCTGGGATCAGAGACCTCCCCAAAGTACTGAAGAGCAACAATGTCAATCTGGAGACTAAAGTGTGTCTGACCCAGGCCATGATCTTCACAATTATGTACTATGCATCAGAAAGCTGTACAATGAGTAGGGATGATAGAAGGGAAATTGATGCCTTTGAGCTGTGGTTCAGGAGAAGAGTATTGAATATACCATGGACTGCTAGGAGAACAAACAGGTTCACCCTGGAGAGGGTGAAACCAGGCTGCTCCTTGAAGGCAAGGTTTCTGAAGCTCCATCAGACATACTTTGGGCATGTTGCAAGGAGGGACTAGTACTTAGAGAAGGACATCATGCTTGGGAGGAGAATAGAGGGACAGTGCAGGAGGGGAAAACCCTGAATGAGATGAATTGAGTGACTAGGATAATGGAGGTAGGTGTGTCAGAGACAATAAGGTTGTCTCAGGATAGAGCATGGTTCAGAGCTGTTGCACAAAATATCACTATGAGTTGCAGGTGACTTGATGGCACATAACAACAACAACAACAACAACAACAACTTATGTTTCAAATGTGTACAGGCCTTCCTCATTATCCAAAAGGAGAAAGTTCCTGTGAAAATTTTATAAGTCAAGATTACCTACTGCGAAGAAATAAATATTTAAATTTATATGAAAAAAATTTGAACATTCTCAGACCCCAGAATGACCTTCCCAATCACTCTAAGTAACACATAAAACCTAAAATAGCACCAGCACATAGGCTTCAAGAGCAATGATGCTAGTTTAAAGGCTAAGGTGTGTCTTATCCAAGTCCCAATATTTTCAATTGCTTCCTAGACATTTGAAAGTTGGACAATGAAAAAAAAAATCACTGAAGAACTGATGCCTTTGAATTATTGTGTTGGAAAAGAATATTGAATATTGTATGCACTGCCCAAAGAACCAAAAAGTCAGTCTTATAAGAAGTGGAACCAGTGTGCTCCTTAGAGACAAGGATGGTGAAATTCCATCTTACATATTTTGGGTATGTTATCAGGTTAGGCCAGTCCTTGGAAAAGACAATGGGAAAAGTCAAAGAGAGAGAAAGACTCTCAACAAAATGGTCATAGAAAGAGAAGAAGACCCTAGCAGTGATTACCAATGGGCTCAAGCATGTTGGAGATGGCTAGGCTGATGCAGAATAGGGCGAGGTTCAGATCTGCTGTTCATAGGGTCACTATGAGTAGTGATTCTATGGGGTGTCACAATAACATCATCTTCATAGATAGAGCTCAAATCCATGGCAACTTGATACTGCAAAGCTAAGTGTAGTTCCTTGGGGAGGAGCTGATGACCCCGTTCTCACTGTTAAGGCTGTGCTGCTTGCTGCAAGAAAAATGCTGGATGTCTTTACATAAAAGGGAAAATCCTGTTTGGGTATTTCCCAATTAGTATATATAGACATGCATGTCTTTTGTAAAAGTAAAGTCATCTTTTTAAAAGTGAGGAATATTTGTAAATTCATTCATCTCAGTCACTAGGAAACATTGAATACCTACCTATTGAAGGTCTTACGTGAAATGTTGAAGTCGGCTTTCTTTACCTCCAAGTGTCTAGGCTTGTTAGTAGCCCTTAATTTCATCAGCCTGTAATCATTACCTTCGTCTCTTAAACTTCTCCTATCTCTTCTTCCCTAGCCTTATCTGTTAGTGACATTAGCGTTTTGTAAGTTACTCGGATTAAAAAATTTAAAATCACGTGGGAGAGAAATAAGGCTGGAGATGCTATGATAAAACTTTGCGTAAACAATGATTTAGTAATTTCAAATGCACTTTGAAAAAAACAAAATAAAAGAAATAGTGACTGTTCACATGGGCCTCTTCTGAACAAGAATGTCATTGACTATATTTGTGGAAGGATATTGTGGAGAAGTTCCATAACATCAACTAGAACAAAGCAGGGAACCAACTGCAGAATAGATAACTAATTGCCCTTTTATGCAAGTTCAAGAAAATGAAAACGACTTATGAGAAGTAGAATATGAATATCTCATCTATATTTAGAAACTGTCTCAAGAATAAATTTGATGCACTGAACATTAAAGACCAAAGACCAGACAAGCTGTGAGTTGACAGAAAGGATATCATACATAAAGGAAGCAAAAGACAAAAACTAGTTTCACAGGAAAAATTCCAAAATTTGCTCTTGAATGCAGAGAAGCTAAAGCAAAAGATATAAATGGCAAAGAGAGCTGAACAAAAGATTTCAAAGCACAGCTTGAGAAAATAAAGTATTATAACAAGATGTGCAAAGAGTTGAAGTTAGAAAACCAAGGGATGAACTTGCTTAGGTTTTATCAAACTGAACAAACTGGGGAGGGGGGGGATCTTCCAGTCTAGAGTTGTAATACTGAAGAATTCTATGGGGAACATCTTGAATGATAGGACAATGATATCAAGAGAAGATGGAAGAAATACAGAGAGTACCAAAAAGAATTGGTTGAGCCATTTCAGGAACTCTGAATCAAAACCCAATGGTGCTAAAAGAAGAAGTCTAAGAAGTCTAAAACTAAGCTGAAGACGTTGTTGTTGTTATGTGCCATCAAGTTGCTTGTGACTCATAGCGACCCTATGTACAAGAGCTCTAAACGCCGTTCTATCCTGTGCCAACCTAGTCATCCGAAACGCACTTATTCCCACCACTCCAGTCACAAAATCAATCCATCTCATTGAAGGTCTTCCTCTCCTTCGCCGCCCCTTCACTCTGCCAAACATGATGTCCCTCTCCAAGGACCAGTCCCTCCTTGCAACGAGCTCTAAACGCCGTTCTATCCTGTGCCAACCTAGTCATCCGAAACGCACTTATTCCCACCACTCCAGTCACAAAATCAATCCATCTCATTGAAGGTCTTCCTCTCCTTCGCCGCCCCTTCACTCTGCCAAACATGATGTCCCTCTCCAAGGACCAGTCCCTCCTTGCAACATGCCCAAAGTATGTCAGACGAAGCTTCAGAATCCTTGACTCCAAGGAACATTCCGGCTTCATCTTCTCCAGGACAAAGCTGTTTGTTCTCCTAGCAGCCCATGGTATATTCAATACTCTTCTCCAGCACCATAGCTCAAAGGCATCAGTTATCCTTCTATCATCCCTATTCATCCTTATGTACAACTCTCTGATGCATAGCACGTAAATGCGAAGACTATAGGCCAGACCAGATGAACGTTAGTGAAAAAAGGGGGGGGGGAAGTCTGTCTATGTATCTGGAAGACAGCTACCCAGCCAACTGCTGAAAGAGATCCATATTTATTTCTATTCCTAAGAAAAGTGATCCAACGGAGTGTAGAAATTTTGGAAAATATCATTAACACCACATAGAAGCAAAATCTTGCTGAAGATTGTTATAAAATGACTGAAATTGATGGAGAACTGCTGGAAATACAAACTCGCTTAAGAAGAGGCTATGGAATTAGGGTTATCATGGCCAATGACAAATGGATCTTGGCTGAAAGCAGAGAGTATCAGAAGAATGTCTATTTGTGTTTTGTTGACTACATAAAAGCATTTGACTGCCTGGATCACAGCTAATTGTGGCTAACACTGAGAAGAGAATCTCAGAACACTTGATTGTGCTCATGTGAAACCTATATCTAAACTAGGAAGCAGTTGTATGTTATAGACCAAGGAAACACTGCACTGTTCAAAACCAAGAAAGAAGTGAGTCAAGGCTGTATCCTTTTCCCATATTTTTTCTATCTACTTGCAGAAAAGATCACTCTGGAGGCTGGACTCTATGAAGAAAAATGAGGCATCAGGTTTGGAGGAAGACTCCCCAACAATCTGCCTTATGCAGATAACACAACCTTGCTTGTCAGAACTAAGGACGACTTAAAGTATTTGCTGCAGAAGGTCAAGGACTTAAGTTTTCAATATGGATTTTATCTCAAAATCAAGAAAACAGAAATCCTCCCCACCAGACCAAAAGGCAGCATCATGACCTATGTAGAAAAGATTGAGGTTTCTAACAGTTTTATCTTCCTTGAATATACAATCAGCACTCTTGGGACCAGCAGTCAGGAAATCAAAAGATGAGTTGCATTGGGAAAATCTGCTATCTGGGGCCTCTCTAGAATGTTAAAGAACTATGATCTTAGTCTAGAGACTAAGGTGCATCTGATGTAGCTCATGGTTTTCACAATCGCTTGCTATGCATCTGAGAGCTGAATAATGAATAGGAATGAAAGATAAGAATCAACACCTTTGAGTTGTGGTGCAGAAGAGAATTGAACATGTATCATGGACCGCCAAAAGAACAGGTCTGTCCTAAAGAGGAGGAAACCAGGCTGCTCCTTGGAGGCAGGAATTCTCTGAAGCTTCATCTGACATACTTTGGACAAGTTGCAAGGAGGGACCAGTCCTTGGAGAGGGACATTATGCTTGGGAGGGTGGAGTGAAAACACAAGAGGTGAAAACCCTGGATGAGATGGATTGATTCAGTGACTTGGGTAATGAAGGTAGGTGTGTCAGAGACAATAAGATTGGCACAGTATAAAGCAGGATTTAGGGCTGTTGTACACAGGGTTGCTATGTGTTGCAGGTAACTCGATGATGCATAACAATAACAATAGCAAAGTGGACTGTTGAGAAGTAGGGGTGGGGGGAGGAAAATGTGCAACAATGAATGACTGAAAAATTCAACTTTTCTGTAAACTTTCTTTAAAATCACAATAAAAAAATAAAATAAAGAGGGGAAAAAAACCCCAAATGAAATTCCTCACAACTGGACCAGTTGACATCACCATGTTAATGGGGGGGGGCGGGGCTTAAATTGCCAATGATTTAATTTTAGCTGGATCTGCAATCAATATTAATTGTGAAAATTGGCTGACAAGACCCCTTTAAAGTGCTCAAGAGTGAGGACATCAGTTTAAAGAGGAAAGTGCACCAAACCGTAGTACTTCTCAGTTGCTTCATATGCTTGTGAAAGTGATAGGAAAAGTAAGGTAAACTGAAGAAGAATTGATGCTTTTGAATTATGTTGGTGAAGAATAAACAAATCTATCTTGGAAGAAGTACAGCCAGGATACCCCTTAGAGACAAGTTATTAGGAAGAACTAGTTCTTGGAAGAGCTCTGGTGGTCTAGTGGCAAGAAGCTATGCTACCGTCCCAAAGGCCTGCAGTTCGAATCCACCAGCTGCACTGAGAGAGAAGGATGGGCAATCTCCTCCAGTGTGATTAACTGCCTTTGAAAAACCTCTAGAGGGTCAGCTTTGGGTGGGTTCTAACTCTGTGGTACACAACAACAGGCCTTGGAACAGGGTATTATTCTTGGAAAATTAGAGGGTCACTGAAGAAGACAAAGACTCTCGGTGAGATGGATTGACACAGCGGCCATAGAAATGAGTTTAAACACAGGAGAGATTAAGGAGGGCTGTGATCTGTGGTACATAGGGCTGGTATGTGCTGCTATGCATTGGCGTTAACTTGATGACATCTCCACTACCACCACCAATAACATGACAAAATCCTAAGGAGCTCTGGTGACATAGTACATAAAATGTTGGCCTGCTAGCAGAAAAGTTGGATGTTGGACTCTATTAGTGGCTTTACTGAAGACAGATGAGTAGTTTATTCTTTTTGTAAAGATTTACAGCCTTAGAAATCTGATGGAGGTTTGTCATAGATCAGAATCAACTTGACTACAGTGATTTTGTTTGGTTTTTGTGATCACACTATGCAGTTTTCCTCCAAAATGTCTTGTCTCCACCTCTATTCCCTCTGGCCTCATTTAGTCCTCAGGACTCATCACATGGCCGGATTGCTATGAGACTGCCTTTTGTTTTTTTGTTGGTTCTTCTCTCTCTTTCATATAAACATGTTTGTCATGTCACTTCCCTAGACAAGAAAACTCAATGGATTTATAGATATTATTGCTTCAGTGCTTCATGCCGATGTTTCTCAGGCTGATGATTGATGTTCAAGGCTCCCTGTGTTGTGATTCTTGTCAACTTTTCCAATGATATTTATCACTTATCTTCTACTGGTATTATCTAAGCTAGTCAAGTGATCTCACTGGTTCATAGCTGCCTTGCTCAATTCTGCCTCCCTTTTGTGTAAAGGTGTCCTCTCACCTAGAATGTCCTTCCCACTCTCATCCATCTAGTAAAATCCTAATCATAATTTAAGATTCTGATCACAGATCCTTGTCTGTAAAACCTTTATTGATTGTTCCTATATAATTTCTATTGGTACCATCATTTAATTCATCATTTAATTGTTCTCTATCTAGATCATATAGAGAAATGATGTCACAATGAGTTGTATTTGACTTGACGACATTTAACCACTGCTAAGTGAGAAGATTGTTGTTATATTTTGGAGGAACATTGTTCTAGTTTACATATACTCTGTCCATTTGCTGTACTGAGGTAATCTGGGTTTGCTGTGATGCCAAACCTTGTGCCACTGGGATGTCAAACGCCATGATGGTTTCCCAATGTGGACAGCGTTTGGTGGAGCTCCCAGTTGTAAAACAGGTTTGGAAGCAGGCGTGGCATCCACTTCCTAAACCACATGCCTATGGAAACTCTATGAACTTGGAGAAACAATGATAGTTATAGAAAGTCATTAGATTTTTTGCTCATAGAGTCACTATGAGCCTTGGTCGACTCAACAGCCATCAACAATAACATTTAGATCATGTCCAACAGTTTAAACATCTTTGGTTGAATTACTTTGGTGTATTACTTTTTGCAGGGATAATTTTATTTTTTCATTCCCCATGAGGTTACAGTATTGGCAACTAATACATGTTCGAGAAATATTTTGTTGATTTACTATTCCTTAATGCAACACATACTTATTTGGCTGAATATACTGGTAAATGAATACATCAAAGTAATTGATTCTACTTGTTCGGTTCAATTCCATTGTCAGTCCTCTGCACTCTAATCTTAGAGGTGAGGAACACCTAACATTTTATCCCCTCTGACTGTCAAGCATTTCCTGGAATAGACACCATAAATACACTACTGGGATTAAAGCACGTCTTCAATCATTTTCAGGTGTAGTTATGGTGAGTAGAGCCTTCCTATCAGAATGTTAATGACAGTGTAAACAGATGCCAGGCGATTTTTTACCAAACACTCAAAATAACATTATAAATCTCAATGAAAAGGTAAATTAAACTCTGGCTCTTTTCTTAAAAGTGACACATTAAACTTAAACACTTGATCATTTTTCTACTTGAATTAAAAGACAAACAGTATTTCAGGAACAGAAATAAATGTCACCCCCACCCTTTGTTCTACTTGGTAAAAGGTGGCATTGAGCTGTAAAGTGTAAAAGTACAGTTAATGTTATTGCTCTTATTCTGCATTGGAGAGTTAGAGCACCCATATCCTAGTGTCTTCCAAATCCATAGTCCTACATTCAGTAAAATCTGTATTTTGTTAACACATCTTATTTTGTTATTTAACCAGTCACTTGCTAATAGAAACAGGAATGAGCCTGTCTATAGACAAGGTTGTCAACTCCTTGAAAGCAAGGATCAGGCTTCATTCAGAGCGGGAATTTTGCACCCAAAATTGATATTTGAATTTAATTTTAACAACTATCGAGGAATCATCCGTGGCTTGTTTCACTATCTAGAAAGCTGCTTCTTAGAATACATATTGGCTGAATATCTGCTGTCTGCTCAGTACTATTTTGGACACTTGTACTAAGATGAGTAAGACACAGTCCCTACCTCCAAGGAAAACATTTTGTACAAATCACCATGAAAGTTTGCAATCTAGTAAAGATACATTGCCATCTCCATATATATGGAAATGTACAAATCTATCCCATTGCAATTCCCAGCCAATAGATTTAAATATTAAGAGATTGTCACCTCCCAATCTATGACATGTGGACAGGGCTCGGATTGAGCTCATTTACTGTTGTCTCCCTGGTATCTTTTATAGAGGCACAGAGTATATTGTGAGGAAACATATTACAAATAACTAAAAGAATAACAGAATAAGGGTATTAGTAATATTAGGGATTTTAGTTGCCAAAACTTTGGACTGTAACTAATACCTTAAATCTGTTATTGCTTTACAGGTTACAAACCCTCACCAGCACTTGCTAATGTTGATATATAGGTTATGGATTGCTGCGGTTGCTTTTGAGTACCATGAAGTGGGCTCTAGCTCAAAGCCACACTATCTAACAAGAGAACAGAACACTGCCTCACCCTGTACCATCCTTACACTGGATGCTGTGCTTAAGCCCATTGTTGCAACTGCTATGTCAACCCATGTGCTGTGTGTACCTTGAACATGTAAGTGGGTGTGACACAAGTCCTACTCCTACTCAAGTCACACACTATCTCTGATAAATAACAAGAGTTTCCTTGGTGATGCAACTTGCATTCTATATATATGTTATGATGGTCTAGTGGCAAGAAGCTGTACCGCACAATTGATAACAGTGAATCTAAATTCCAAAATCAATCTCCATAATAGTCCATGTGTTTCCTACTGCCAAAGGGGCCCTTTAGAGTAGTGAGAGAAGACCCTCACCCTGAAACCCACAGCGTTCCTTTTCAGCAGGAAGTAGCTAAGAGAATACGCCATCCCCTTTTCCTTGTGAATCAGGGTGAAGTCTCTCTCAGGGAGGAGTGATAGGGAATGGCAAAGGACACACTGACAAAGGAGATTAATCAGAACTGGTTTTGACAAGCTCTGTGGCAATTGGACAATTAAAACAGATATTCGCGGTGGGTGGGGTGGGGGGGAAGAACAACGAACTGGGGAGGAAGGTAGAGAAAACAGTGCAACAATGAATGAATGAAAACCCAAAATCTCTGTAAATGTTCATTAAAACTAATAAAATTTAATAATAATTAAAGAAAAAGTTGTACCGCAATCTCGAAGTCATGTAGTTTGAGGTCACCAGTTGCTCTGTGGGAGAAGGATGGGTAATCCTCTCCTTTGAGATTAAGTGCCTCTGAAAACCTACCAGAGGGTCAGCTATGGATCAGTTTTGACTCTATGGTACACAACAACAACAACAACAACAACAACACACACACACACACACACACACACACCACACTGGCAGCACTCTCTCTGGCTCTGTATCCTACAACCCACTTGCCAACATCTGATCCTTGGCTCTTGGGATTTGAATTAGGAGCTTATTTGTTGCCAGTTCAGGGAAAAGCTGCAGTGCTGGGACCAAGAGCCTTTGAGCTGATGTGCTGATTGTGAGTTGGTTGCTGGTTCGTCCATCCCTGCAACCATGTGAATAAAGAGAAGCCTTTAGTCTTAAGCCTGACTCAGGGATTTGAAACTTGCCAGCCTCTAGTCATAGCAGTCATTTCCTTGAGTAAAATCTTCCTCTCTTTCTCTCAATCTCATTGCCATCAATTTGGAGTCAACTCATAGTACCCTTCATGGAGTTTTTGGAGACTCTAAATCACATGGCAAGAGACTGCCCATCTTTTTTCAATGGAGCAGCTGGTGGATTAGGACTGGCAGGTTCTAAATTAATGGCACTATTTCCTGTGAACTACTCCAACAGAGTATGCTCTTTCTCTCTTTCTTTTCCTCCCACCTTCAACTGGTTTTGCTTCTCTAGGGACCCTAACCTAAGAGAAGATCATACTTGCACAGACATCAGCAATTCTCCAAGCCTTAACATTGCTCACAGGAACACTGCATCAAAACACTCCTAAATAGAATGTTCATCCCTGGCCACACCAGCACCACTTGCACAGGTGTCAGGACTATTTCCATCCCTTTACAAAATAGGATATTTCCCAGAATTGTTCCTGGCCTTCTTTTCCTTTTTCCAAAAGAGAATTTTAATTGCAGAAATCTCTATGCTTCACTTCACTTTCCAATTTCTTCTTCAGTAAATTATTCCCAATGAAAACAGAAATGTCAAGGTTATCTCATAAAGAAAGCAACCCTCAAAACCAAATAAATGAAAATAAACATTCTTTGTCCTTGCCCAGGAGCTAGGTGACATACGCTTATTTGTTTAGACTACATTGCAGTATGCTAGATGCTTTCCAAATATTTAAGACCCAGTGATAGAGAGATTCATGAATAATGAATATAGACAGCAACTGAGTCAACAGCATAAGATAATGGTGCCGGGATCCTCAATACCAGGAAGTGTTCCCAACTACAATCGTCAGTCCTATGTAGGGTGGCAGATAACCACCTTTCTAATGGAAAAAGGAACTGTGACTCCACATCT
This sequence comes from Elephantulus edwardii, assembly GCF_000299155.1. Taxonomy (NCBI): domain Eukaryota; kingdom Metazoa; phylum Chordata; class Mammalia; order Macroscelidea; family Macroscelididae; genus Elephantulus; species Elephantulus edwardii. Next base: position 11,050,978 of record NW_006399788.1, on the reverse strand, counting down.
ATATGCCTGTCTATATGCCTGGCAGAAGAGATGTCTAGTCCTTAATCATCATGTTTAAAACTGAAAGGAGTCCCAGGTTTATGGCTCAGATATAGTGTTATAAGTTCTGTGTTGATTGTGAATCAAGGAAGATGGACATCAGAGCATCAATGCATGTGCGCTTGTTGTTGTTAGATGCTATCAAGTAGAGTGTGTCTCATAGAGACCCTTAAACAATTAGAATGCTGTCCCATCCTGTGTCATCCTCACAATCTCTGATGTAGAGAAGCCCATTGGTGCAGTTACCATGTCAACCTACCTGGTTGAGCATCTTCCTTTTTTTCACCATCCCTCCACCACCCTAAACATGATGTCCTTCTCCAAGGAATAACCTCTCCTAGCGACATGCCCTGCTTGAACTTCTGGCAGTTCCCTATTGTTGTACTGTTCTAGCCATCTTTGAGTTATTTAGAAGAAGCCATAGCACAGGGATATCATTGCTGATGTCAGAAAGTAGAGAATACCAGAAGAATGTCTATTTGTGCTTTATTGACTTTGCAAGGGTGTTTGACTGTGTGTATTATAACTAATTGTGGCTGACATTGAGAAGAATGGGAATCCTAGAGTACTTGATTGTGCTCATGTGAAACCTATACCTGGACCAGGAGGCTGATGTGTGAATAGAGCAGGGAAATACTGCATGCTTTAAAATTAATAAGGGAGTATGTCAGGGTTGTATTCTTTCCATAACTATTCAATCTATAAACTATTCAAATTATTCAAGAAGTTGGATGCTATGAAGAAGAGTGTGGCATCAGGATTGGAGGGAGACTCATTAATAACCTTCATTACACAGATGTACAATCTTGCTTACTGAAAGTGAGGAGGACTTGACGCACTTGTAGAAGATGAAGGAATGCAGTCTTTGGTATGGATTGCATCTCAATTTCAAGAAAGCAATGATTCTTTTATTTTTGCATTTTTAAAAATTTTATTATTAATTTCAGTGAAAATTTACAGAGACTTTGGATTTCTATTCATTCATTGTTGCACTTTTATCCCCTCCCAAAGCTCCCCCCAAAAGTAATGATTCTTACCATTGGACCGATCGACAACATCATGAGGGACGGAGAAGAGATTGAAAACTGTCAAAAGCTTCATCTTACTAAGATCCATAATCAACGTCCTTGGTACCAGCAGTCAGGAAGTAAGGAGACACATTGCATTGGAAATGTCTGCAAATCTATCCAAATTATTGAGGAGTAATGAGGTCAGTTTGAGGTCTAAGTTGTGTATGATTCAGACCATGGTCTTTCTGATCACTTGCTATGCATCTGAGAGCTGGACAAAGAACAGAGATGAGAGATGAAGAATCAATGCCTTAGAGCTATAGAGTTGGAGAAGAGAACTGAACATTCCATGGACAGCCAAAAGAACAAACAAACAAGTCTTAGAGAGGGTGCAGCTGGAGTGCTCTTTGAGGGCAAGGATGATGTGGCTTCACCCCACGTACTTTAGGAATGTTGTTAAGAGGTGCTATTCCTTGGAGAGGGACATGATGCTTGCAAGGATGGAGGGTCGGCAAAGGAAAGGAAGACCCTCAACCAGGTGGGTTGACACAAGGACTGCTGCAATAGGCTCTAGTGTGTCAGAAAGTGCGAAGATGGCACAGGATAGGATGGGATTTAGATCTTTTATTCATAGGGTTGTTGTAAGTCATACTTGACTTGATGACACCTCACAATGACAACAGCAACATGCCCAAAGTAAGTGAGACAAAGTTCTGTTATCTTTGCCTCCAAGGAGCACTCTGGTTGCACCTTCTTCAAAACATATCTGTTTGTTCTTTTGGTTGTCAATGGGATATTTAGCACTCTTCCCCAACACCACAGTTCAAAGACATCAATTCTTCTTCTGTCTTCCTAACTTATCAGACAGCTCTCTGATGCACAGCAAATGACTAAAAAGACCATGGCCTGCATCAGATGCACCTTAGTCTTCAAATTGACATCATTACTTGTCAACAATTTGGAGAGGTCCTTAACTACATAGACTTTGCCAATGCAATAAATGTCCTCATATTCTGACTGCTGGTACCAAGATTGGATGTGGGCAAAACATATAATCAAGATCAGTATTGTTACTAGGCGAATGCTGAAGTCAACCGTGGACTACCCAGGCAGCTTTGTAGGACTCCAAGACAGGAAGTTGGATCTTTGGTAGGAGGACACTGTGAAGTGAGAACCCACCCATCAGATGATAGTTTTGAATGTTGTTCAGCAGAGCTGGAACTTTGGTGGTCTAGTCCATAGGGAGTGATACCTTTCTGGCAGTTCAAATCCACCAGCACTTTCTCAGGAGAAAGATGGCCATGCTCCTATCATGTGATTTACAGCCTTGGGAATCTAGTGGAGGGTCATCTAAGCGTCGAGTCTGACTTAATGGCAATGAGAGAGAAATAGCAGAGTTAAGTTTGAACCTTTTCTTGTCAAACTCAGTGGACGTTGCTTTCAGAAAAAACTACATTCAAGCCTTGTCTTTGCAAACAGAAGACTAAACTTGCTTTTTGAAAGGACTTGGGAGCTCTGGTGGTGAGTTTCCTAACCTTTGGGTTAGAAGTTGCACTATTAACCCAAAGGTGGTGCCTCTATGAAGGTTCAAATCCTCCAGCAGTCCTGAAGAAGAAAGAGAAGCCGTTTCCTCCCATGTGATTTACAGCTTTTGAAAACTAATCCATGGTCAGTTATGAGTTGAGTTGGTCTACAGCAATGAGAGAAAGTTAGACATATTGTAATCAGGAGCAACATTACGTGACAGTAGATCTTAGTATCTCACACCTGGGGAGTTCTAGAATAACTGAACATGAGAGTTGGAATTAAAAGAATTGAAATAAGATATCTTGTCAAACACAAATTAAAATAAAGCCAGCATGACTATATTAATGTTATACAAAGTGGACTTCAGGAAAAAGACTATTAAAAAAGAAAGACAATTCGTAGTGGTGAATTAATCCATCAGGAAGATATGTTATTGTTGTTGTTATGTGCCATCGAGTTGTTTGCGACTCATAGGGACCCTATGTACAAGAGCCTTAAACATCATTCTATCCTGTGCCAACTTTGCTGTCTCAAACACATTCATTCCCACCACTCCACTTACAGAATCAATCCATCTCATCGAGTGTCTTCCTCTCCTGCACCGTCCCTCCACTCTCCCAAACATGATGTCCCTCTCCAAGGATCAGTCCCTCCTAGCAACATGCCCAAAGTATGTCAGACGAAGTTTCAGAATCCTTGAGTCCAGGGAACATTCTGGCTTCACCCTCCCAGGACAAACCCGTTTGTTCTCCTAGCAGTCCATGGTATATTCAACACTCTTCTCCAGCACCACAACTCAAAGGCATCAATTCTCTTTCCACTATTCACTGTCCAACTCTCCGATGCATAGCATGTAATTGCAAAGACTATAGCCTGGATCAGGGGCATCTTAGTTTCCAGCCTGACATCGTTGCACTTCAGTACTCTTGAGAGGTCCCTCACAGCTTACTTTCCCAATGCAATTCGTCTCCTGATTTCCTGGCTGCTGTTACCAAGAGTGGTGACTGTGGAGCCGAGTAAACGAAAACTGTTAACTATCTCAATCTCTTCACCATCCATACGGATGTTGCCAATTGGCCCAGTGGTTAGAATCTTTGTTTTCTTGATATTGAGCTTCAATTCATATTGAAGACTGCAGTCCTTGACCTTGTGCAGCAAGCGCTTCAGGTCCTCCTCAGTTTCAGCGAGCAGGATTGTATCATCTGCATAACGCAGGTTGTTGATGATTCTTCCACCAATCCTGATGTCACATTCCTCCTCGCACAGCCCAGCGTCTTGGATGATCTGTTCTGCATACAGATTGAAAAGGTATGGTAACAAAATACATCCCTGACCGACCCCTTTCTTGATTTTGAACCATCCAGTGTCTCCCTGCTCTGTTCTGACGACTGCCTCTTGGTCCAAGTATATGTTTCGCATTAGCACGATCAGTTGTTCTGGGATTCCCATTCTTCTCAGAGTCAGCCATAGCTTGTTGTGATCCACACAGTCAAAAGCCTTTGCATAGTCAATGAAGCACAGATAG
>NW_006399788.1:11020522-11045767 GCF_000299155.1 Elephantulus edwardii | reverse complement strand
TCCACAAATGTAATCGATTTGATTCCTATGCATACCATCAGGTGAAATCCATGTGTATGGCCTGCATTCATGTTTCTTATAAAAGGTATTTGCAATGAATAAATAATTGAATGTGCAGAACTCTATCATTCTATCTCCAGCCTCATTTCTCTCACCGAGCCCATGTTTTCCAGCTGCTGATCCTTCTTCCCTGTTCCCAACTTTTGCATTCCAGTTGCCCATTATTATTAATGCACCTTCATTGCATGTTTGATCAATTTCTGACTGCTAAAGTTGATAAAAATATTCTATTTCCTCTTCTTTGGCTTCAGTTTTTGGTGCATATATTTGAATGATAGTGGTGTTCACTGGACTTATGTACACCAATCACTTAGTCACAAATATATTAAAAAATTGACAGTTAATAAATTAAAAAATTTACAATAATAGATGGAAATCTCAATCCCTTTTCAGAAATTGGTAGACTGTGAAGGCAAAAAATTCAGTCAGCTAGTAAAGATCGAATTACCAAGCAAATTAACTTTCTTGTGGTTTTAAAACATTATGCCTCAAACTGCAAATACATATTCTTTTCAAATGCACATGAACAATTATAAAAGTATTTTGAGTGCATAAATAATTTTCTACAATAAAATGAAACTAGAAATAAGTAACAGTAAATAATGATAAAAATGTATTGGTATTTGGAAGAAAGTAGAAATTAAAGTAGATGTATAAAAATATTTTGAACTGAAAGATATTTTTCAAAGTAGCAAAGAAAATACAAGTTAGAGACAACTAAATCAAAGCCTAGAAGAAATTTTAGAGCTTGGAAGAAAGTTCTGGATTTCAAAATGTAAATGTCAGCTAATTTTTTTGGTTAAAAATATCATCAAAATTCAATGGGAGAGAACCAAGATGGCAGAGGTGGGAGAAGCAGTGTGAGCCTGGAGGCACTCAAAACATCATAGAAATGGGCCAACATGGCCCTCCACAGTCCGCAGTATATCTAAACAATTAAACAGTTGACTATGGATCTTCAACATAGATTGACGCTCAACATCAAGAGGACAAAGGTTCTTGAAAAACTTGAGTGAGTCCCACTTCTGCTGGCAGCCTGCTGCCGAGTCTGCTCTGCCACGGCCTCATGGGGCCATTGAGGCTGGAGGCCAGGGGCCCCCTCACCTGAACTGGGTGGTGGGCGTCAGGCCCCGCACCTGGTGCGAGAGAAGAACTACTGCACGGCCTGAGGTGATGGTTGCCAGCAGCCACACGGCCCCTGGTGCAGGAGGGAATGGCACGGGGCAGTGGCAGCAACACTGTTGAGCCACAGAAGGTAAAGGACTGGATCTGGCACAGCATCTTGCTGTCAGTGAAGATTTCCTTGGATAGGTCAGAGAAGAAAAGAATATCCTCAACACGATGTATTGATACGGTGACTCGAGCGTGTCTCGGATTGTGGGGAAGGTGTAGGATAGGGCAAGGATTAGATCTGTTGTTTATAGAATTGCTGTGAGTCACAGAGAGAACTCTGTTGGCCTAGTGGATAGAAAGCTATGCTAACAAGCCAAAAGTGAGTGATTTTAATCTACCACACTCAGGCCTTGTTTTAATTGATTTTGGTCAAACATTCTTCTAGGTCGTATAGCCCTGGTCTGTCCACTTGCTGTACAGAGGTAACTTGTGGTTGCTGTGAAGCTGAACACTGTGACACTGATGTGTCAAATGTGATAATGGTTACCCATGGTGGACAGTGTTTGGTGAAACTCCCAGGTTAAAACAGACTTGGAAGCAGGAGTGGTATTCACTTCTGAAATAACTTGCCTCTGTAAACTCTATGAACTTGGAGACATGATGGAAATTATACAAGTGTTCAGGTCTTTCATTCATAGGATCGCTATGAGTTGTCTATGACTTGACGGAACTTAACAACAACGGATCCTGAACAGAAGATCTCCTCAGTGCACCACATCTTTCTCCATTTGTAGAGGGGGAGGGTAGTGATGTCTACCTGAAGTTGCAATTAGATCATTTGGTGGAGGGGAAGGGGGTGACAATGGCGCTCCTGGATACAGGGGTGCTGTCCCTGGCCTTGGTCTCCAGTGGGGTACAGTGTCCAACCCTCTGGGGGGCTTTGGTGAAGAAGAATGGCGCCTGGTCCCCAGAGGAGTGCTGCTTGGTCCCTGGGATGTGCCACCTGTCTCCTGGGGTATACTGCCCAGTGCCCCGGGATGTGCTGCCTGGCCCACAGGGAGAGACACCCGGCCTCCAGGGAGAGCTGCCTGGCCCCCGGGAAGAGCCATCGGGTTGCTGGGCAAAGCTGCCTAGTATATTGTTGTTGTTGTTATGTGCCGTTGAGTCGCTTGCGATTCTATGTACAACAGCCCTAAACCCTGCTCTATCCTGTAACAATTGCACTGCCTCTGACACACCCATCCTGATTACCCCAGTCACTGAATCAATCCACCTCAAAGAGGGTCTTCCCCTCCTATGCCGTCCTTCCACCCTCCCAAGCATGATGTCCCTCTCCAAGGACCTGTCCCTCCTTACAACATGTCCAAAGTATGTCAGACGAAGCCACAAAATTCTTGCCTCCAAGGTGCCTAGTATATACGAGTAATTTTATCTAAGCTACTTTTCTCCACCTCCTTCTCCAGTACACCTGTAGGTAAAACCTCCAAACACCTTCTGTTTGTAACTCACAAGTTTGTTCTCTTTAGGCTTGCCTCCTTTTCCTATAAGTAATCTGAACACTGAGTTTTGCTCCACACCTGAACTGTGAGTCCAGTTTCAGAGACAAAAGGGAAATATAACTGTCAGCTAAGGAAGGAGGATGGAGCCTCAGGGTTCATCCAGCCATCCACACTAAATTCACCTTGGCAAACATTTTGCAGTCCAGAGGGCAGAAAATGTCACTTGACTGAACAAGAAAGAAGGCATGCAGCTTCAACTCAGGACCACCAGTAAAATGTTAAAGTGGGCTGCCCTTGCCCTTTCATCTCAATACCCCTGTTCAGCATGAAAAAGCTATAGAGTCTGTGCCCCACTCCAAAATGAAAAACCCACTAATGAAGAAGACAATTTCTTTGTTAAAAAAAATAAAATTAATCACCATTGGACTACGCTCACTATTGCACTGTCTTCTCTGTCCCCGCTGGATCTTTCTCATTTCCTTCACCCACTCCCCCACCCCACCCACCAAATTGTGTAGCCCTGTGATTTCCCTGCCCATCCTCACCCTTCTGCTCCTATCCCTTACCCCCTTGGATCCCCATACATGGTTTTTACAATTGTAAAAAAAAATCAATGGCAAAATAAAGCGTGATTTTTTTCCCCACTGAACGGTGCTGGAACAGGATAGTCATATACATTTTACTGACTTGCCCCTTGCAACATATGTAAAAATGAATTTAACAAAACTCTGAGACCTAAAAGTTTTATAAACTCTCTATTCATATATTCATGACCTTTAGATAGCAGAAAATATTTTAGTAGGACACTAAAAAATCCTAACTACGGAAGAGAAAAAAAAATACTGGCAAATTAAACTTTAAAAAATTAAGACAACTCCTGCTTATCAAAGGACAGTGGTAAGATTTTCTTTACTGCAATGACTTGCCCTTTGTCATAAGGTACAGGTAAAGCACATGGGATCCCTATCACTTCTCTGTCAAGCATAAACTACAGTCTGTGCTGTTAGTTATTCTTTACTATGTGTATGTTTTCATTCCCCAGGTAGAGAAACAAAGGCAAAATTTACAATGTAAATCTCTTTTCTCTCAATTTACAACCCTTACATGTGCTATGACTAATGAATGCCCAGCACTTAGGAAATGGCTAACTGATTGATTCAGCTATTTTGGAAAGATCCCAGATTGCATTTTGGAATTATTTCATAAAGACATCATATTTGTTACAACAGGAGGTTTGTGAAAAAGAGGAGATCTTTAATGATATGGTCTGACACAATAACTGCAACACGGGTCCAGCACTCCAGAGCTGGTGGCGATGGTGCAGAATGGGGCCGATTTGCATTCTGTTGTACACAGCATTGTGTTGCTGTGTGCTGGAGCCGACTTAAGACACCTAAGACAACAGTTATCTAGAGTTATCTAGGAAAAGGGGTATCAAGTATACACAAATCCAATTCCCTAAAAGGAGAGTGTACATTTGTTGGAAGGAAGTGTTTCCACATCAAGTTGGGAAACAGTAGCAGCAATGGCCTCAGACCCAAGGATCTTGGATTTACAGTGATATTGATGGATGGGGAGATGTTATTAGCATAGGCAGGCCAGCTAACTCACAGACTGAGAGCCATAATAAGCTTTGGCATCTAGAATGCTTTGCTAAATTAAAGTTTAAAAAGGAAGACATGAATAAATGAAACAGCTAGTTGAAGGCCCGCATATTAAATGAAAATGAATCTATGCAAGCCCCAGAACACACTAGAAACCACTTTGGGTCCTACTTAATCATGAAACTAAAAATATCCTCCACAAACTCAGTGTATCGGTGAGTGTGTCGGAAATGAATTCAACAAGAGGAGAGGAAAGAATTACTGTCCACTTGCTAGGAAAACTGAAACTCTCTGAAAATTCTAGTTTGCTAACAGAACTCATTGTTAATATGTGAGTGTTGGTTTTGGAGTCATAGGTATAATTATTAATTATAACACTTAAATAACTCTCTGGCTCTTAATATCAAATTTAAAATTCTTCATGCCCCACAAGCCTTACAAGTCATGATTCTTGTCTTTTTCTGAAGCCTCTCCTAACACTTTAGTATTTTCTTTGTGCTCCAGTTCATTGTTATTTTTTACATTTTGGTTCCCATATGCCATACAAGGAGCTCTGGTGGTGAAGCACATATTGGGTGTTAAACTGCTTCACAAAAGAAAGCTGAGGTTGGGCAGTCAGTAAATGTTTACCGCCTTAAAACCTGATGGAGGGTCATTACTAGTCAAAATTGATTCTAAGGCAATGGTTGGTGATGGATGATGGTGCACTACTTATCATATACACTACTTAACACTTGCTTTTATCTCCTGCCCTAAGGACTCTTGCCCTTAACAATTTCTGTTCATTCATATTTCTAAAAAGTTCTCCTACCACATTGAGTCGTCTTATAGTATCTCAGTTTCTGTTTTATAATGCTCATCAAAACTAGAAGAAACCAAGTGGGCATGTCATTATTTTTTTCTTTAATGTCTGTCTTGTACACTTGATTTTACTTGAGGATGCGATGTCTTCTCTTCACTCTGACCTCATGCCGCCATATAGAGAAGCTTCTGCTGGAGTAGTTTTAACTTTCTCTTTCCATCTCTTCTCAAATGGAGATTTATTAACTTGGGGAATTTGAAAGAAAGAACTGGGTCTGGATGGTGCAGCCTTTTATAAGTTTCTCTTTTGAGAACGAGATTGGCCTGCATTATACTCTCGGTAGAAGGTGTTTTCCAACATGATTTATCAATAATAATTCTGGTATTGTTACCGATACTTTCCTGTTTGCTGTACTCCACTTGCCATTTGATATCTGTTATGAATGACATTGGACCTCCAAAGAATATATACATTAAATGGATTGGCAGAGTAACGGCAACAGTGGCTTTAAGGACAATAGGGATTGGAGGATGGCACAAGTAGGGCAGGGTTTTCTTCTGTTGTATATATGGTCACTAAGGGTAGGCATCCAAGTTGCGGTTTTATGGTTGGTGGTTTTTTTTTTTTCCCTCCATACCTTTTCAATCTGTATGTTGAGGAAATTGAGAAACTGGATTCTATGAGGAATGTGGCATCAGGCCTGGAGGAAGACTCACTAATACCCTTCATTACACAGATGCTAGAACCTTGTTAACGGAAAATGAGAAAGAATTAAGCAAAAGTCTGCTGCCAAGGACCACTCCAAATCACTAGGAGGAATGATGGTAGTTTGAGAATTAAGGTGCTCCTGTTTCAGTCTATGGTCTTTTCAACCACTTGCTATGCATCTGAGAGCTGGACAATGAATGGCAGAAGAACTGATGCCTTTGAGTTGTGGTGTTGGAGAGAATTACTAAATATTCCATGGACTGCCAAAAAATGCAAACAGATCTAGCTTGGATAAAAGTGCTTCTTGGAGATAAGGATGATGAAGCTTCATTTCACATACTTTGGGCATACTGCTAGAAGAGGCTATTCCTTATAAGACATTAAGAAAGGGACATTATACTCATCCTTGGAAAGGTGGAAAGATGGCAAAGGAGAGGAAGACCCTCAATGAGATTGAGTGACACAATGACTGCAGCAGTGGGCTCAAGTATGTCAGACAGAGATCATGGGGATGGCACAGGACAGGACATGATTCCGTTCTACTTTTCATGGAGTTGCTATGAGTCATACTTGATGGCATCTTACAACATGAAGACTCAGAACAGACTGGGTGGCACCTATCAAGAACGAATTCTACCTCTTGACTATAATTACTGTCTCATTTGCAATGATTATCTTTGTTATGCTGATACAACAGGATTAGTGTGGCACAGGTCTTATGTCAATCTGTTTTGAAATATTAAAGAGATTAAATAAGCAATATAGGGGAAGAGATATAGGAAGAAAGATGCCAAGCTAGGAGTAGAAAGTAAGAACATGCAAGGCTTTGCCCTAGAGCTGAGTGATAACTTTTCTGTAGAGATAATATTCTGAATTTGGACTCCTAGTATCCTAAAGAGCACTGCTGGTTTAGTGGGTTGGCCGTCATGCTGCTAATCAAAAGTTTGGCAGTTCAGATTCACCAACAGGATAAAGATGTGGCAATCTACTTCTGTGAAATATTTGTTGTCCTTGTGTTGAAGTGCCACTGAATTGTCTATGACTCAAAGCACCTATGAACAATAGATATGAACCTTGCCCTGTCCACATTAAAAACCTTACGAGAACCCTAAAGGCAGGCAGTTCTACTTTATCTTACAGAGTTGCTATGAGATGAATCAACTCAATTGCAGTGAGTTAGCTCCCTAAACTATGAAAGAATGACTTTCTGTTTGTTAAAGTCATCCACTTCTGGTTGTAGCAGCATTAGAAGACTAGGGTAGTATGATAAAAATTCTTTTAGAGTAGAAACTTATTCATCAAATGTAACACAGCACCCAGGCCAATGCCTACAAATATTGACTGTGTCATAAATATTTATCAAGTCGATAAAATATTTAACCTCTCTGAACCAATTTCTTCAAATGTAAAATCGTGACAAACTTACTGATTGGGTGATGTTTTGTGGATCTTCAAGCACGTGGCTAAGTGAATAAATGTGCTATATAGATTTCAACCAAAGTCAGAATAATAACCACAATGTCACTTGTGTCTACAAGACTGATTCTGCTATCTTTCTTAACTTTTTTCTATTGACAAGGAATCCTTAGGTGGTGCATATCATTAAGTGTTCAGCTACTAACTGAATGGTTGGGGGTTCAAATATTCCTACCTCAGGAGAAATGCTTTATGAACTGCTTTTAAAAAACCCCCACAGCTTTAATGATAACTCTGCAAAACGTCTCATAGCATAGATGAACCTAGACATCACAATGACTGAAATCACAAAAGCACAACTATTGCATTAGACCACTACAATAAAAAGTAAAAAGAGATTTATACACCTTTTCATTCTTTGATGGTTACCAGGGATGGGAGGTGAAAGAAGAGGGGGGAAAATCACTAACTAGAGAAAAAACAAGATGCTCTGGTGCTATAAAATGAGCAAGGGCCACGTCCCTGTCAACAATAGTAACAACATAAAACCAATTCCCATGAAGTCAGATATGTCACCCACGCTCCCACACCTCTTTCCACTCAGACCAACAATCTTACAGCTTTACTGGGTCCAAAATCCAATGTGATGGCTTACAGGCCGCCCAGAACCATATCATGGAAGTCAAAGATTATATTTTGTGTTGGCAGCAAGATATAATCATTCAGGAGAACATCCAAAATGTGCTTTCAGGCTCTTAGCCTTGAGCCTTGTATCTTTAGGCAAGTATTACAAAGCTCTTAATCTTGCCAATGATGGCTCTCCACCTGCCCCATTATTTTTAAAACAAACTTGAGCAAAAGGCGTTTAGCTCTGGTTCAATAGAATAGCAGTCTCAAGGTCTGTGCAATTTCATGGCAGGTCTCTGGTTCTCCGCCGCAGCTGCTATGGTTGCATCTCCCATAGGCCTTGGCCCCAAAGGATGTCTTTCATTCTCTTGTTTCTTCCTTGCTGCTGGTTAGATTCTCCAACCTGCCACTGAGTCTGCTCAATTTAGTGTTAAGGCTAGCCAAACCCCTTGTGAATAGAATAGTACCCTATTCACATATTCCTGCTCATCTACACAGCAAAGTCAAATTAAATGACTAGGTAAGCCATTTTGAACAATAAACCATTAAAACCACAGGCAGTCTAGTGGATACTCAAAGGTGGATACTGCCAACTCAAAGGCAAATGGTTTGAATCCATCAAATGCTCTGCATGAGAAAGATGGACAGTCTTCTCTCATATAACTTACAGCTTCTGAATGCCCACTGGTAGATCAGCATTAATTACATCACAACAACAATATAAAGTAGATGTGAATTAACTTGAGTGAAGGAGAAGGCAATATACAATGTTATTCTTCTTGTTGTTGTTATGTGCTGTCGAGTCGCTTGCGACTCATAGCAACCCTGTATACAACAGCCCTAAACTCTGCTCTGTCCTGTGCCAATCTCACTGTCTCTGACACTCCCATCCCGATTATCCGAGTCACTGAATCAATCCACCTCATAGAGGGCCTTCCCCTCCTGCGCTGTCCCTCCACCCTCCCAAGCATGATGTCCTTCTCCAAGCACCGGTCTCTCCTCACAACATGTCCAAAGTATGTTAGATGGAGCCTCAGAATCCTTGCCTCCAAGGAACCACCTGGTTTAACCCTTCCCAGGATGAATCTATTTGTTTTCCTAGCAGTCCATGGTATTCTCAATACTCTTCTCCAGCACCACAGCTCAAAGGCATCAATTCTCCTTCTATCCTCTTTGGTCATTGTCCTACTCTCTGATGCATAACAAGTGATTGCAAAGACCACGGCCTGTATCAAATGCACCTTAGTCTCCAGGGAGACACCATTGCTCTTCAGTACTCAGGAGAGGTCCCTAACAGCAGACTTTCCTATGGCAATACGACTTTTAATTTCCTGGCTACTGGTGCAAAGAGTGTTGACTGTGGAGCCAAGCAAACTAAAGCTGTGTACAATCTCATTCTCTTCACCATCCATTCTGATGCTGCCAATTGGTCCAGTGCTGAGAATCTTCGTCTTCCTGACATTGAGCCTCAATCCATATTGGAGGCTGCAGTCCTTGACCCTCTGCAGCAGGTGCTTCAGGTCCTCTTCAGTTTCAGCAAGCAGGGTTGTGTCATCTGCATAACACAGATTGTTGATAAATCTTCCCCCAATCTTGACCCCACATTTCTTCTCATAGAGCCCAGCCTCTCGGATAATCTGTTCTACATATAGGTTGAAAAGGTATGGAGATAGGCTGCATCCCTGGCGTACTCCCTTCCCAATTTTGAACCATGCAGTGTTCCCTTGCTCTGTTCTGACGACTGCCTCCTGGTCCAAGTATAGGTTTCGCATTAGAACGATCAAGTGTTCTGGGATTCCCATTCTTCTCAGAGTCAGCCACAGTTTGTTATGATCCACACAGTCAAATGCCTTTGCATAGTCAATGAAACACAGATAGACATTCCTCTGGTATTCCCTGCTTTCAGCTAAGATTCATCTAACATCAGCTACAATAACCCTAGTACCACGACCCCTTCTAGACCCAGCCTGGACTTCTGGTATTTCTCTGCTGATGTGCTGTTCCAGTCCTTTTTGGATGATCTTCAGTAAAATCTTGCTTGCATGTGAAATCAGTGAGATTGTTCTATAGTTTCCACACTCAGTTGGGTCACCTTTCTTTGGGATAGGAACAAGTATAGATCTCTTCCAGTCAGTTGGTCATGTGGTTGTTCTTCAGATTTCTTGGCACAACTTGATGAGCACGTCCAGGGCAGCATCTGTTAGCTGAAATATGTCAATTGGTATGCCACCTATTCCTGGAGCCTTATTTTTGCTATTTCCTTCAAAGCAGCCTGAACTTCTTTTTTCATCACCATAGGATCTTGCTCATATGTTGTTCCATGAAATTCTTCTGTGTCTGCCAATTCCTTTCGGAACAGTGACTCAGTATATTCTTTCCATCTTCTTTTAATATTTCCTGGATCATTTAACAGTAAGGGGGGGGATTAATGTGACATGATTGAGGGAAAGAAGACGCTAAGAGGTACACAAGAGTAAAAAAGTAATAAACAGTGTATTATGAGTGAACACACAGACAGAAATATGAAATGTGGGCTGGTATACAACAGTGCACCAATGAACGTGTGTGTGTGTATACACACACACATATATATACATATACATACATATATATATTTGTTGTTATGTATTATTGTGCAGGAACTGACTCATAACTCGAACCACATGCCTTTGGGCTTGTTGTCAGTGTAATCCTATTTTTTTTTAGATTTTAATCATAGTTTATAGAGAACTTGGGTTTTCATTCATTCATTGTGGCACGTTTTCCTTCCTTCCCTTCCCAGTTCAGTTTTCTCTTTGAAAAAAAATTTCTTTCTTTGTAGTACAATTCTCTATCCACCCCATCCACTTTGCTATGCATCTCTTATTATGGACTGTTGTAATAGAAATAGTACCTAATCATATATTCCTTTTAAGCAGCTCTTTCCCTCCTCTGTTTCAATACAGTGTACATTATTTATCCGTTCTTTTCTTAGTTTTCCCCAACCCTGATGTCAATGCTGTTTTATAACATGGCTTTTTGTGACTGAGATTTTCACTCAGCATCATGTCCTCCAGGGTCACCTATTTTGTATAATATTTCCTGAGTTCCTTGTTTTTCGTGCTGCATAATATTCCATTGTGTGAATATACCAAAGCTTCTCTAGCGCCATTCATTTGTTGATGGGCACATGGATTGTTTCCAACTCTTCGCTATTGTGAACAATGAAGCAATAAACATGGGTGTGTGCGTATATCTGCTTGGGTGGCTGTTATGGGTTTTTTTTGGGTATATTTCCAGTAGTGGAATTGCTGGGTCAAGTGGTATTTCTATTTCCAGCTTTTTGAGAAAGGGTCCTATGGCGTTCCATAGTGGTTGCACCACTTTACACTCCCACCAATAATGAATAAGGGTTCCAGTTTCTCTGCAACTTTGCTAGCATTTGTTTTTTGCTGCTCTGTTGAATTTTCTTATTCTTACTGGGTAGTTGTTTTGTGTCAGTGCAACTCTTTATGACTAACCACCAGAGCCTGTGCAAGCTCTTTCTCTAGCAGCTCGCTCTCCTCTCTCTCTCTCTCTCCCTCTCTGTATCCATTCAGCAGATAATTCTGTGTAAGTATCTGTAAATGATCCAAACATATCCATGTTTATAGTAAAGCATAATAGGGCAAACATATGAAAACTCTTTACGCATAACCAAACACTTTGGAGGATTGAATCAGTGAGCTTGAGCATTTAGGACTAGGATATCTGAGCCAGCTGACCTAACATAGTACACAGTGCTTCACATCCTACTTGGGTCTTAGAAGCTTGAAAGCAGTCATCAAATGTACAACTGTTCTCTCTCCCTATCCAGAGCAAGAAATAATGGGGGAAAAAAGATAGTCTTAAAGAAACTTCTAGTATAAAGGGCTAATAGACCACAACCTCAGCTTATTCTAGTTTGAGACCAGAAGAACAAGGTGGTCCCTATTGCTTTGATCATAGTACAAGATTCTGGAGAGAATGGGAGAAGATTCTAAATTATAAAATATACTAGTCTTCACATCAAAAAACTTCTCCAACAGGGTGAAAGAGAAGCCACAGACTGCGTAAAAGTATTTGGTAATGACATGTCAGGTAAGGGACGTGGCATAAGTGTACACACATCAGATGTGCACTACAAATCAAAGTCTACTCAGAAGCAACTTTGCTTTTTGTTCATTTGTTTATTTGCTTTTTCCATAAAGAATAAGAAACCATTCCACAATATGGAAAGAAATAGAAATTATATTTGATATGCACATGTATATTTATGGGAAATGACCAAATATATAGTTGTTTTCAGGTTCCATCAAGCCAAATACAACTTGTGGCAACATGTGCTTTGATTCTATTGCCCCTTACCAATCTTTGTATATTAAATTATTTTTCTGAAAGCACAATCTAAAACATTTTTCTGAAGCACAATATAAAGTTGGCCTGGGTCTATATCCTCTTCTTCTGCATTTCTTGGTGAACTGCATTGTTGACCTGTGTCTCACAGTGGACCCTGCTACATTTGCCTTTTCCTGGCATCAAGAGTAATGTGCTGGCTATATTCAGTTGCCATTTTCTCAGCTTACTATTTTTCCAGAATTCAGTCCTGAAATCCAGGCTTTATGCAAGTTAGCAGTAGATGCAGTCTGGTAATAGGTACAGAGTGTAAAAGATGAAGTGATGCAAGGCACATTATTACCAGTGAAGTGTGGGAATAAGACTTTTTTTTTTAAATAGCTGAATATTTGCTACAGCACTCATTCTAACAAATGTGAAATGTCTCCAGTTTCTTATGTGGTTCGTTGATAATTTTATTTCATATTAAAGAGTGAAGGAAATTCTTTTTCTATTTATGATGGAGAAGGGTATGAAAAACTTTTAGTCTTGAGTTAAAACAATAAGAAGAAAACAGAAAAAAGAAAAACAGTATTTATATGAGAGTTGTAATAGAAAATTGTGATTATGTTTAGTTTTCTTTAGGACTATTTATGTGGCTGAGGGGCCCTGGTAATATAGTATTGGCTGTTATCT
Organism: Elephantulus edwardii; assembly: GCF_000299155.1. Taxonomy (NCBI): domain Eukaryota; kingdom Metazoa; phylum Chordata; class Mammalia; order Macroscelidea; family Macroscelididae; genus Elephantulus; species Elephantulus edwardii. The sequence goes on along the minus strand of NW_006399788.1, from coordinate 11,032,910 downwards.
AAACGTTGTTAACTAAAAGGTCAGCTGTTCAAATCCACCAGCCTATCTGAGGAAGAAAGTAACTATCTTCTGTTACGATTTATGACTTTGGAAATCCAATTAGAGGCTGAACATGACTCCATTGACTCCATCATAGCTGGTTTGGTTTGAGTAATTAAAACTATGGGCCAGTCTTAGAACAATTTATTTGTGGAAGGAATCTGAATGATTAGCACTCCTCATTCCCAACCTTAGCCAACAGACAGATAAAAGCATTTTTCAATCATTCAGAGAGAAATGAACAACAATATTTTATCCTAGTCATAGTAAAGATATTCTAACTGCTGAAAATAAAAAATGAAGGAGGAAATATTAAAATCATTGAGGGTAGGCAAGAATAATTAGGGAGAACTGTTAATCCTGACATGATTTTTTAAAACAGTCATTTTTGTACAAAGCTTGAGTGGTGCAAAGTTTGAATGAAGTTGTGCAATTTTAGATTTCTTAAGAGTCAGAGAATGAGAAGCTGGGGCAGGCCTATTGTTTTTCAGAAAGTAGGATGAGAAATTGAAGGCAAACTTGAAATTTCTTTTTAATTTTGAGTTTTATTTGCAGTTGCTTTCTTTTCAATAGCATTATAATAATAATATAGTCGTTTTAAGACAAAATATACTTTAAATAGAGTACTTATTTTCTCTCTTCTCATCTCCTTCACCCCTTCCTCCACCCACCAAATTGTGTAAGCCTGTCGTTTTGCCCCACTCATCCTCACTGCTCTGCTCCCATCACTTCCTCCCTTGGGTCCTCATACATGTTTTTCTATTTTTTAAAAAGTATTTTAAATTACTATTATTTTTTGTGTGTACCGTCAAATTGGATCTGACTGGTATAGGAGGAGATTGCTCCTCCTTCTCCATCAGAGCATCTGGTAGATTTGAACCATGCACCTCCGGGATTGCAGTGCAGCTTCTTGCCACTAGGCCACCAGAGCTTCCCTATATGTTTTCCTGTTTTTACATTAATGGTCTTATGCAGCTATCCCACTACTGAGAATATACTCCAAGGAAATTAGAACTGAGACTCAAATGGAGATATGTACACCAGTGTTCATAGCTGTGTTACTCACCATCACAGGAACATGGAAACAGCCCAAATGTCCAACATGATGGAATGGATTGAGAAATTGTGGTGCATTCACATGATGGAATACGCAGCAGGAACGATGATTTTGAAAATTACCACCTAACTCGGGAGAGACTGGAGAGCATTATCCTGAGTGAACTAACTCAGTCTCATATGGACAAACATGATTTTATGATATAAAGTATGAACGGAACAGAAGAACACGTGAGGCAGAATTTGTTGGTTTTTGTTAGTTATCACTGAGCGGGCTTATGTATAACAGAAGGAAATGTTGCTTGATCCTGTGCCAACTCCATTATCTGTGATGTGTTTGAGTCCATTCTAATTCTTAGTGTGCACTTGTAGACCGAATCAGTGAAGAAAAGGTGTGTTATTAAGTGAGAATGAAAACACACAAAAGGTGAAAGAAAGCTCAGTAAACAGAATGAGTCTGAATCGCTTTTTCAAAAAGAGTTCTTTTCCGGTGTACTTAGGTAACATGTAAAATGCTGCCCTGCAAGAATCCAAGTACATTTCTTGTGAATTTTTTTTTCTTTAGTCTTAGAATGAGATGAGATGCCAGAAGACTGGAGATGGGAAAAATTTGTTCTGCTGGAGATGGTGTACTTGTAAAATGTCAGATAGGTAATGTTACCATGGACCCTACCTATGTTTCTAAACATGGAATTAGGAAATTAATTTGTTCTTTCCTTCAAGTTCATGTGTTTAGCCAGAAACCCAATGCCAAGTTAATATATTTTTTTTAAAAATGTAGTAGCAGGACTAAGCAATTTGAAGCAAAAATCAGCCAAGTATTGATAGCAGTTTTTATGAGGTCCTTGTGGATAAAAGGAACCTCATTGGTGCAATGGTCAAGTACTCAGCTGACAACCAAAAGCCAGTGGTCTGAACCCACCAACCTCTCTATGGAAGAAAGAAGTGGCAGTCAGCTTCCATCAAGATTACAATCTTGGAAAGTCTGTGAGGGAGTGTTATTCTGTCCAAATGTTCACTATGTGTAGGCATCATCTCAAAGGTAACAGGTTTTTGGTTTTGCTTCTATTTATTTTTTGTGGATAAGAACGAACTCTGGTGGGGCAATAGTAAAGATCTTGGCTACTGCTTGAAAAGATGATGGGTCAAGCTCACCAGCTGCTCCTTGGGAAATGACTACTAAACTTCTTGGAAACCATATTGTTGTTAGGTGCCTTTGAGTAGAGTGTGACCCATCGTGACACATCCTATCCTGTCCTATCCTGTGCCATTCTCATACTTCCTGACTCATTAGCGCCTGTTCTATCAATCACCTTGTCAGTCCACCTGGCTGAGAGACTTCCTCTCTTTTACTGACCCTTGACATTTCTGAAGATCATATCCCTGTCTAAGGAAAAGCCCCTTCTAGCAACATGCCCCAAGTATATGAGGCGAAGCCTCATCATCTTTGCCTCCAAAGAGCACTCTAGCTGCATCCTCTCCAAGATATATTTGTTTGTGCTTTTGGTAGTCCATAGGATATTCCATACTCTTCTCCAAAACCACAGCTCAAAGGAATTGATTCTATTCTTGTCATCCCTGTTCATTGGCCAGCTCTAAGATGCAAAACAAGTGATCAGATGCACCTTAGTCCTCAAACTGACAGCATTGTTCCTCAATAACTTGGAGAGGCCCCTAACTGCAGACTTCCCCAGTGTAATATGTCTCCTAATATCCTAATTGCTGGTACAAAAATCGTTAATTATGAATCCAAGTAAGATGAAGTTGTTGACAGTTTCAATCTTTTTTCCACCTAACATGATTTTCCTTATAGGTCCAGTGGTAAGAATCTTTGTGTTTTCACATTAATCCATACTGAAGACTATTCTTTCATCTTCTGCAGCAAGTTCTTCAAGTTCTTCTCACATTTAGCATGCAAGGCTGTGTTATCTGCAGAATGCAGAATTTTGATGAGTTTTCCTCCATTCTTGATGTCACATTCTTCTGTTATACAGCCCACCTTCTTGAATAATTTGCTCAGCATACAGATTGAATAGGTATGGTGAGAGAATACAACCCTGACACACTCCCTTCTTAATTTAAGCCATGTAGTGTTACCTTGCTCTGTTCACACAACAGCTTCCTGGTTTCACATGAGCATAATTAAGTGCTCTGGGATTCCCATTCTTCTCAATGTCAGCCTTAACTTGTTATGATCCACAGAAGTCAAATGCCTTTGCATAGGAAATAAAGCACAAATAGTTATTCTTTTGGTATTCTTCACTCTTAGCTAAGATCCATTTGACATCAGCAATGATAACCTTGTGCTATAGTCTCTTCTAAATCTTGCTTGAACTTCTGGCAATTCCCTATCTATGCACTCTTCTAGCTGGTTTTGAATGATTTTCAGTACTACCTTGCTTGCATGTGATGCTAATGATATTAGTTTTTTAAAATTTAAATAAAATTTTTATTTTATATCCGTTTACTTACAAAGTTTGTACACATTGTTTTCACATAGGAAGGATCTTTCCCATTTCCTTTACCCACCCTCCCTCCACCCATCAAGTTGTGCAACTCTATGATTAACCACCTCCCCCTTATCCTCACAGCTCTACACTCCTCCCCCCTCCAGATCCTCATACACGTCCTACAATAATAGTTTTATACAATATTTGTCCTTATGGGACTGAGATAGTTCACTTAGCATAAAGCTTACTAGTCCTTTCCAAGTTAGATAGTAATTTACAAAATAATAGCTCCTGTGTGCTGTGTAGTATTCCATCGTGTGAGTGTACCATAATTTCTCAATCCATTCTATTGTGGTTGGACATTTATGGTGTTTCCATGTTCTTGTGATGGTGAATAACACTGCTATGAACATTGGTGTATGAGTCTCCGTTTGTGCCTCAGTTCTCATTTTCTTGGTGTACATTCCAGGCTGGGTCATATGGAATTTCTATGTTGATAGTTTCCATATTCTGTTGAATTACCTTTCTTGGGAATGGACATGGGAACAAATATGGACCTCTTCTAATCCATTGGCCAGAAATCTGTCTTCCAAATGTCTGACAGAACTGGTGAGCACATTTGGGGCTGCATGTGTCATTTGAAACATATCACCACTTACTTGCTATGCATCAGAGAGATAGATAATAACTAAGGATTGACTTGTGCTAATGGATGTTGTTTTGTTTTATGTGGATAAATTAGAGACATAGAGGACAAATGTAGGAACAAATAAGTCATCTACTTTAAAACTGTGTTGATATAGGAAGAGGTAATGTGCTTGTCAGGCACTTTTGAGTTGATTTTGGCTAATGGTACTATGTGACAGAAGGAGTAGAACTAGTCTATGAGGCCTATTTTAGGCCACAATGTATAGCAAATAGCCAGACTTTTTCTCCTGTAAAGCCACTGAGGGAATTCAAACCTCCAATCTTTCTATTAGCGACCCTGTGCTTAAGGATTGTGCCACCAGGTTTCTTTGGGACAGATAGTAATCAACGGAAAAGATACCTTCACTCCTTAAAGCAATGTAAGCCCAAATGAAAGAAAATGAAATCAAATCAACAAAACCCAAAATTTGTCCTTAAGTCTATCTTACCTGATTTGAAAACCATTTCACGCACAAATTTGAGGCCTTGAACACTAATGAACAAGACCAGATAAACTGTGGGAGGACATCATAAATATCATCCACGAAGAATGCAAAAGGTCAGTACAAAGACAGACGAAGAAGAAGAGACAAAGATAGATGTCTAAAGAGACTCTGGATATTGCAGTAGAATGCCAAGAAGACAAAACAAAAGGAAGACATTAGGAAGTCAAGGAGCTGAACAGAAGATTTCAAAGGGCAGCTCGGGAAGACAAAGCTAAGTATTATAATAAAATGTGTAAAGAGTTGGAGTCAGAAAATCAAAAGAGATGGACTAGCTTGGCATATCTTAAGCTGAAGGAACTGAAGAAAAAAAATTCAAGCCTCGAGTGTCAATAATTAAGGATGCTGTGGGAAGAATACTGAGTCCTCCAACCAAGCATTAAAAGAAGATAGATGGAGTATACAGAGTCACTGTACCAAAAAGAATTGGCTGACATAGAAGAATTTCATGAAACAATAACAACATATGGTCAAGGAAAAATAATGAAAGAGGAAATAAAAATTATTCTGAAGAAATTGGCAAAAATCAAGGCTTCAGGAATTGATGAAATACTAATTGAGATATTTCAACAAACAGATGCAGCCCTGGATGTGCTCATCAGGCAGTGCAAATCTAGAGGATGACAACCTAACCAAGTAACTGGGAGGGTCTGTATTTTTTCCCATTCAAAAATAAAGAGAGGTGATCTGATAGAGTGTGCAAATTGTCCAACAATATCAATAACACACAAGCAAAATCCTGCTAAAGTTTACAAAAAAAATGACTCAAACAGTACATCAACAGAGAACCTCCAGAAGTGTAAGTTGGGTTTAGAAGAGGCCATGACACTAGGGACAATATAGCCAAAATCAGATGAATCTTGGCTGAAAGAAGAGAGTACCAGAGGAATGTCAATCTGTGTTTCATTGATTATGCTAAGACAATTCACTATGTGGGTCACAATAAATTGAGGCTAACTTTGAGAAGAATGGGAATCCCAGAACATCTAGTATAGTGTTCATGTGAAACCTACACTTGGACCAGCAGGCAGTCTTTAGAACAGAGCAGAGAAATATCTCATGGTTCAAAATCAGGAAAGGAATGCATCAGGGATGCATTCTGTTTCCATACCTTTTCAATCTACATGTGGAACAGATCTTTCAGGAAGCTGGACTTCTTGAAGAGAAATGTAGCATCAGGATTGGAGGAAGACACGTCAGCAACTCGTGTTATGATGATTACACAGTCTTGCTTGCTAAAACAGAGAAAGACTTGAAGCATTTACTGCAGAAGGTTAAGGACTGCAGTCTCTAATATGTATTGAAGCTCAACATCAGAAGACAAGAATTTCTCACCACTTGGCCAATTGGTAGCATTGTGATAGATGGAGGAGAGACTCACATTGTTAACAATTTCAGCTTGCTTGTTTCCATAATCAACACACCTGGCACTAGGAGTCAGGAAATCAAAAGGCTAATTGCATTAGGAAAACCTGCTGTCACAGATCTCTCCAAAGTGCTGAAAAGCAATCATGTTCAATTTAGAGATTATGATGTGGCTGATCCAGGTCATGATCTTTGTACTTACCTTGCACTTAATTGCAGAGAGCTAGACAATGACTAAAGATGACAGAAGTAGAATCAATGCCTTTGAGTTGTGGTGCTGAAGAAGAATATTGAACACATCATGGACTGATGAGAGAACAGAAAAGTCTATCCTGGAGAAGGTGTAATCAAGCTGCTCATTTGAGGCAAATATTTTGAAGGTTCATCTCACTTATTTTCAGCATGTAGTAGGAGGGACCAATCCTTACAGAAGGACATCACGCTTGGAAGGGTGGAGAGGCAACGCAGGAAAGAAGGACCCAGGAAAAGATGGATTGGCACAGGAACTGGGGTTGTAGGGGCAGATGTGTTGGAATTTCTATGTTCAGCTTTCTGGGGAAACGTCAAACTGCCTCCTAGAGTGCTTTTACAATCCTACCAATAACTTATAATAGTTTCTACCTTGCCACATCCTCTTCAACACTTATTAGTTGCTGTCTTGGAGTGAGATGGTATCTCATTGTGGCTTTTATTTGTGTCTCTCTTATTGCCAATGATATTGGGCATTTCTTCATGTGTCTGTCGGCCATTCAAATATATTCTTCTGTGAAAATTCTTTCTCTGTCTTTTGTCCATTTTGTAATTGTGCAATTGGTCTTTTTCTTGTGGAGGCCCTGTAGGACTCTTTAAATTTTGTCTGAAATGGTATTGCCAATGGTCCCCCCTCCCCTCAGTAAGTAGGTTTTCTTTTCACTCTGTTGGATAATGTTTTTAATGTGCACAGGGATTTAATTTTTAGAAGGTCGCATTCATCACTTTTATCCTCTTCAGACTGAGCACTTCTGGCTGTATATGGCAATCTCTTTATACGATAGACTAAGCCGTCTAAGCTTGATCCCAGTTTGTCTCTGATGAACTTTATGGTTTTGGGCTTTACTCCCAGATTTCTGATCCACCCTGAGTTGATATTTGTGTACAGTGTGAGATGTGGATCCTGTTTCAGCTTTCTATAGTTAGCAGTAATGCTTTGTGACCACCATTTGTTGAAGAGGTTGTCATTTTCTCATGTGAGCGGGTTTATTTTCTTGTTGAATATCAATTGACCATAGATAGGTGGGACTATTTCTGGGGTCTCAATTCTATTCCATTGGTCTATATTCCTGTCATTGTACCAGTACCATTCTGTTTTGGTTACTAATGCTGTGTAGTAGGTTTTAAGGTCAGGGAATGCTATGTCTCCCAATTTGTTTTTGCTTTTCAGAAGTGCTTTTCTTCTTCAGAATCTCTCTGCTCTCCAAAGAAACTTGACAATTTACCATTTGATCCTTTGAAAAATGAATTTGGTATCTATATTGGATTGCACTGAACATATAGATTGCTTTTGGTAGGATTGTCATTTTCACAATATTGAGTCTTCCTATGCATGAACAGAGCACTTTTTTCCAAAGGTAAATTTCCCCAATGAGCAAATCTCAAGAGAGGAGTGGGTCTCACGAGACTAGTTCATATTTTTACATCTCAGAGACCCAATTTGTTGAGTTTCCCACTCACTCACTGGCTGCTACTTCTCCTTCTCAGTTTTTCTTGACAACTTTTCCTATTTTCCTGAACTTCTGAAAGCGTGAATGATTCATGCTTCCCTTTTTGGAACTTTTCTCAAGCTATTCTCTTTCTTAGAGTTTTATATATGTCAGTATGTTGATGAAGAGACACAGATGGTTCAGAGGTTGAATTCTCACCCTCTTGGGTAGACACAGGTTCAGGTACAAATCCTGCCCAATTCAGTTAAAGTGAAGACAATATTTATAGAGGCTTGTGCATTGTTATCATGATTAACTGTTTTCAATAGAACTTTCTTACTAAGACATTCTAGGAGTAAGATCTGGTAAATTACTTTTTTTTAAATTTTTTTTTTGTAAATTACCTTTTAAAGTCTATCAATGTATCACAGAAGTTGAGGATAAAACAAAGTAGCAGAAGATGAGACAGTATTTTGTTCCTTTGAATATAGGAACAAATGTGTTGGCTGCTAACATCCTAACTCTTACCCTCTAACTCAAGTCAAAACAAGTATAATTTCTAAAGCTGTAAGTATTTCTAGAAACAGACTGAGTCATCTTTCTCCTACAGAATGAGTGGTAGAAAGACTTACCTTTTGGTTAGCAGCTCAGTCCTAATCCACTGCACTATATCAAGATTCTTTGACTTTCCACAGTTGATCCTAAATGAAGATTGTTCTATTTGCAACAATCCTAAGTAACTTCTTTTTGTAACTAGAATACAACTTAAAACCTACTGCTGCTTACAAAGCCACACATGGTGATTATTGTTCATAAGGCTTGGCTGTTGTTATTGTGTGCTATTGAGTTGGAACCAACTCATAGCTGACCATCCAGTGGGTTTTCAGAGGTCACAAAACACATGGGAGAAGATTCCCATGTTTCTCTTACGGAGAACCTGCCTTTGTGCTGTCAGTGCAAGTCCTTGCCACTAGGCCACCAGAACTCACTAAGCATGTTGTTATGAGCTGTTGAGTCACTTGTGACTCATAACGACACTATGTACAACAGCTCTTAACCCCACTCTATCCTGTGCCAGCCTTATTGTCTCTGACACACTTACCTCCATTACCCTTGTCACTGAATCAATCTATCTCATCAAGGATCTTCCTCTGTTGTATTGTTCCACCCTTCAAAGCATGACGTCCCTCTCCAAGGACTGATCCCTCCTTGCAACATGCCTAAAGGATGTCAGATGGAGCTTCAGAATCCTTGCCTCCAAGGAGCAGTCCAGTCTCATCCTTTCTAGGATGAAACTGTTTGTTCTTCTAGGATAAAACTGTTGTTACAGTCCACGGTATATTCAATACTCTTCTCCAGCACCAAAGCTCAAAGGCATCAATTCTCCTTCTATCATCCTTAGTCATTGTCCAGCTTTCTGACCCATAGCAAGTAATTGCAAAGACTATGGCCTGGCTCAGGTGCACACCTTAGTCTCCAGACTGACATCGTTGCTCTTCAGTACTTTGGAGAGGTCCCTGACATCAGACTTTCCCAATTCAGTTCATCTTTTGATTCCTGGCTGCTGGTACCAAGAGTGTTGATTGTGAGGCCAAGCAAACTAAAACTGTTAACTATCTCAATCTCTTCAACATCCATACTGATTCTGCCAATTGGCCCAGTGGTGAGAATCTTTGTTTCTGGATGTTGAACTTCAATCCATATTGAAGACTGTAGTCCTTGACCTTCTGCAGCAAGCGCTTCAGGTCCTCCTCAGTTTCAGCGACCAGAGTTGTGTCATCTGCATAATGTAGATTGTTGATGAGTTTTCCTCCAATCTTGATGCCACCCACATTCCCTCTCATTGTATATATATATCTGACTTCACTCCTTATCTTGTTCATCATGGATTTTAAAAGTAGTTTCATGAAATTAATTTAATATTATTTTACATACCTTTCATAGTTCTCAGAATCTGATATTAAATGTTTGTCTTCCATATACCATCTAAATAAAGGAACTTAGCAAATAACAAATGATAAAGAAATATTTGACCATCTAAATATGTAAACCTTTCAGCCATTTAGGCATACAAATTTATTTAATATTTTTTGTTACACACATAGTGCTAGATCCTGGGAGACACAAGTTAAATGTCAGCTTCTCGAAAACATTTTCTGAGTTCTCCAGAAAGAATCAGACTTTTTTGCCAGGTTCAGTAACACACTGTAAATAACCAAGAGAAACCCAAAACTCAAAAATAAGGATGACAGAAGAATCAATACCTTTGTATTGTAGTGTCGGGGAATAGTGTGGGACATCCCATGGACTGGAAAAAAAACCAAACCAGGTAGGTCTCAGAGAAAGTGTAACCAGTGTATTCTTTAGAGGCAAGGGCGGTGAAGCTTGTCTCACATACTTCGGGTATGTTGTTAGGAGAGGCTATTCCTTGGACACAGATATCATGCTTGGAATGTTGGGGGGCCATTGAAAGAAAGGGAGACATTGAGTGAGATGGACTGATACAGTGACTGTGGCAATGGGCTCAACTGTATTGGGGAAGATAAGGACTGTGCAGGATAGTCCAATGTCCAGATTAATTGTTTATTGGGTCACAATGAGTTGTACTCAATTTGATGGCATGTCAGAACAAGATCACATCTATAATTTTTTTATGTATTTTTAACATGATTTGTTTTGAAGTGGAATACATGAGCATCAACATTCTAGGATAGGCATTTGGGAGGTGAGATGAACTAGCTTTGGTCACTGAACCAGACAATCAAATGACACACTGTGCCAACAATGAAATACAAAGTAAGAATGGTGTTGTATTAATAGTTAAAAAGGCAATCAATTTCTATTCTTGTGTTCAGTGTTGTGAGTGATTATGAAGACATTGTCATATGCATACAAGTTAATATGTTGTTAATATGACTAATATTGAAATACATGCATCAATGGCTAAAGCCAAAGAGGACAAAATTTGAGCTTTTTACCAGATTTTGCAGTCCAAAATTGATCCAACATGCAATCAAGATGTGTTAATAACAATGGGTGATTGGAATGCAAAAGTTGGAAACAATGAAGAGGGAAAGGGATGTTAGTATGAAAGTACGGACTTGTTGACACAAATGACGCTGGAAATAGAATGGTCGAATTTTGTATGTTCGGTGATTTTTTTATTGCATACCTTTTTTTAAAAAAGCAAAAAACAAGCCACAAAGTGTAACTTGATGTATCAATTTCACCTGACAGGCTGCACTGAAATCAGATAGACTACATCTGTTGAAGGAAACACTGGAGAAGTTCCATATCAGCCGCCAAAACCTGGTCAGATGCTGACTGTGATACAAATCAAATTGAGGCTGAGGAAAATGGAAACAGATCCACATGAACCAAAATATGATCTCGAGTCTATCCTACTTGAATTTAAAAATTGTCTTAAAAATACATTTGAGAAGCTGTGATATAATCACACAATGGAATATTATGCAGCACTGAAAAACAAGGAACTCATGAAATATTATACAAAATGGATGACCCTGGAGGAAATTATGCTTAAATGAAATATCTCAGTAACAAAAGGACAAATGCTGCATAATGCCCTTGTTATAAAAAAGGACTGACATCAAAGTTGGGGGGAAATGAAGAAAAGAGGGGATAAATAATGTACGCGGCATTGAAACAGATGAGGAGAGAACTTTATAAAAGGAATTATTAGGTATTATTAGCATGACCTAAGTTCAGAATAAAAGCTACATAGTAAAGTAGACTGGGGGGGGGGTGCTGTATAATGATGAAAGAATTTTTTTTCCAAAGAGAAAAGTGAACTAGGGGGGTGAGGGAGGGAGGGAAGAAATGTGCAACAATGAATGGAAATCCAAGTTCTCTACAAACTTTCAATAAAATCTCAATTAAAAAAGAATACATTGGAAACATTGAACATCAGTGGTTGAAGACTAAGCGAGTTGTCAATGACATCAAGGATATCATACAAGAGAGCAAAAGGACACTATAAAGACAGAGGAGAAAGAAAAAACAAACAACCCTCCAAATGGATGTCAGAAGAGACTCTAAAAACTGCAATAGAGCATTGAGAAGACAAACAAAAGGAAGAGATGCTGAAGTAAAAGAGCTGGACAGAAGATTTCAAAGGATAGAAAAGACAAAGTAAAGTTTTACAATGGAATGTGCAAAGAGCTGGAAGTGGAATATTAAAAGGGAGCACTCAACATTTCTCAAGTTGAAAGAACTGAAAAACAAATTCACACCTTGAGTTACAATACTGAGAGATGTTATGGGCAAATTATTATTATTATTTTTAAAAGAATCACTTAATTATTTAGAACTTCTACATTTAGAGATTTGATTAGGTTAAAGTATTGTTTATTTTTTAAATGTGAAGTATTTTTTTAATGAATGTTTATATAGAACTTGGATTTCCATTCATTCATTGTTGCACATTTTCCTCCCTGTCCATTCCACTCCAGTTTGTTGGTGGGGGTATAAAATGGTGCAACCACTCTGGAAGGCAGTATGGCACTTTTTTTTTTTAAATTTAGGTTGTTTATTTTTCATTTCAGTGAACATCTACAGAGATTTTGGGATTCCATTCATTCATTGTTGC